>NC_089688.1:31185000-31545000 GCF_031753505.1 Anomalospiza imberbis
GAAAATAGAGGGTTTTTTCCATTCTAGTTACTGTAAATGTTAAAAGTACTGTACAGACAGTTTGGGAAAAAGGAGTCTAAACATTTTTGTTTGAGTGTTACAGAGCTAGACTTTGAGTTCAAATTGTTAAGGGTGAAACATTAATTAAGTGCAGCACAATGAAAAACTACGTGAAAGCCTGAGAGATATGAATTACTTCTCATTTTGTTGGTTTAGATGATAACTTCCTGGGTTTATTTTTATGACACTGGGAAAACATCATACAACTCTGTTTCTCTTTCATTCTTCAACTTTAAAGTTTCCTGAACCAGCTCCATGGAGGGAGGAGAAAGCTTTTTTGTTGTTGTTGTTGTTGAATACCTATTGTGAAGCTTTATTTATAGAAGCCCTTTGTTTGCAGCTGTTCTTTAAGCTTAAAATATGTAGAACTTAAAACATGGTGCATCTTTGGGGGGGATATGATTTGAAATGATGCGGTGGGCCTGTATCAGTTTGACTGTTCTGTGGCCTGAGGAATGAGGATGGTTAAAGTGGCACAAAGGGTTTTTGAGGAGCTGCAACAGCAGATGTAATGGAAAGCCAGACACAGTGTTTTTGAGTTGTGTAAGTTTGGGGAGAAAAAAAAGAAATCTCCAAACACCCAAAGTTATAACCTAGTATAACTCCTTTTGTTTCAGGAGTAGGGGTGATGAGCCAGGATTTGGTTGGCGCAGGATCATGATGTGCATCCTAATGGAGTGGGAGCTCTCTGGGATTCTGCAGAGAAGAGGGAGAGGGAAAATTGGGACCACTGTGCTCCTTGAGGTGCCAAAAGTGACGTTGGGGTCTCTTCTTCCCCAACTCTCCTAAGGCTTTATGCTGTGATAGATTTAGGCAATTGAATGAAACTCCTGTATTTGTACTTCTCCTGACATGGAGCTGCTTAAAATAATCACGGGTCTCAGGAAACCAGAGTCTGGCAGCTCAGAGTTATCTTCTAACTCGAGCAAAATGAGAGGAGTCCTTGATTTGGGCTGGCTTGTGGAGTGCTTCTGGGGGATGAAATGGCTTCTCATTTTATTGGCAACACAGAACCACTGGGAAGAGGCAAATCGGTCTAGTCCTGCAGCAAACTGCTGTGTTTAATGTACTTCATTACAGACCAACAGTCCAAAACTTGATCTAACAGAAATGCTTATTGAATGTATACTGAACATATGTTCAGTGCATATTGAATATGACACCATTGTTACTGCATTCCTTGCTCCCAGACAAGGATGAAATGTTTATCATTTGGGCTCAGTTCAAGAAGTATGATCTATAGTTTCCAGACCTAGAAGGACAGTTTCTTATGGCTGTACACCTCTAAGAGCAAGTGGTGTGTTCTTGAATGGTTTAGATCTTCACTTAATGTTTGTTACTCATCATTTTGTAGAGTTGCTCCCTTTCAAGCTTGTGTCTCTCTTGAATGACTCAATTTTGGGTGCTGCTGTCTCATTCCTGGGCTGGCACCAACCCACGGTGGTCCCTGCGTTTTTGTGTCCCTGTGAGAACATGGTGCCACAAAAGGATTATTGATAATACCAGGATTCCATGCATTTTACAGGCTGTCTTACCTTGTGTCACAAGGTGTGTATGAAAAGGGCTGTGGTAAAATTCTGCTGAAAATAGAATGTAGTATTTCCATGGGAGGAGGATGCACAGGAGTTGGCTGCACCTCACATACCTTCATGTCTGCTCTCTCACCCTTGAGAGCACACAAAAGAAATTTAGTGTTGCTTTAGATGTTTGGGGTTTTTTAATGAAGCTAGGAAATTCTCTTCAGAAGAGTCTTTATATTTTTTAGTTAATTTAGGTGTGCTTGTGCAAAGGAGTAGCACAGGGGTATTGGTCTGTGTGGCTGAGCCACCCTCACACTGCGAAGCAGACTTTGCAGGATGGATTCATTTCCAAGTGTGTGTTCACTTCTGTAACACAATTGACATAAATTCTTGTCTAGGGAGAGAACCATAACCATGGCATCCTGCTCTGGAAGCCATACTGGAATGTCACATCTCCTTTGGGAAACACAGAGGTAGCCTGAGAGCTGAGGTCTGTGCCACCAGCTCAGGAAGCCAGCGCTGCCAAGCCTGACCTGCAAATGTGAATCCTCACTGTGCTCACCAGTCTCTGCTTTGATTTTCCCCAGGAGCTCTGACTCTGAAGAAGCATTTGAGACCCCAGAGTCCACTACACCTGTCAAGGCACCACCCTCACCTCCGCAGCCTCCCCCTGAAGCAGCAGCAGCAGTTGTTGCAGACGTACCAGAGCAAGAAATAAAACCTCAGCTGCCCGTGGAAGATACAGGTAATAAGTGGGACACGTTATTGGGGGAGGTGAATATGCAGGGAGCTGTTTCTCTAAGCACTGGCAAGGAATTCATGCTAATAAATTGGCTTCTGGAATATTAGTTAATTACCCATGCAGAGAGGAAAAAATCCTGTTGCCTCCTGAAATAAAGTAATGGAGAATCTCTCCATATATTTGAAAAATATTAAAGAAAAGAGGAGCTCTCTAGAAAAAAAAACTTTTTCCTTTTGAACAAAGCTTCTTTTTCTAGGATCTTTACAGAGTCGGATGAGTAGAAAAAGGAGATGTGGGTTGCAGATACAGGTACCTGTGTGAGCACTATTAACTATGACAATTAACAAAATGCCATTTTCAAATGTTACTGAAATACGAGGTAGTCAAAAAGCCTTTTAGAACAGGAACACTGATTTTATAGGAGGAGCCCAGGGCTATGTATGTATGGTATACATATGTGAAAATTGGTACATAATGGTAAAATAAAATCTTTAAAAAGGGAGAATTGTGTTTAAAACCCAGAGAAATTCTTTCCCCCAAAAAGTGTTCTTTGTTCTCCAGATTGAGTAATGGAATATGAGGGAGTAGAAAGCATGCTATTAGCCCAAAATAGCTTTGTTTGGGCTGTCAGGTGACAGCTCAACAGCTTGAGATTGAATTCCCCATTATGCTGCCTTTTTTCCATCAGAAAGCCAAGTCATCTTGATCACCTGGCTAAATTGTATGCAGATAATATTTCTCCCAGCAGTCTAAAGTTCACTTGTATTGTGTTTAGAAAGAGTTGTAGCATCCCACCAAAGGTCTCGAGCCACCTACAGCATTTCTGGGAGTTACTTATTAAGAAATGCTGTTTAAGATCTTGATTTATGATAGGTTTTTAAGAAGCTTCAAGGATTTTCTACAAACTGATTTCACAAAATAAAAAATAAATACTGAGGCACCCTGATGCTTTAACCTTTCTGCTGTTAAGAGTTCCCTCATCATTGTAGCAAAAGTTACTCATTCTGCATCTTCTTTCCTTTTTTTAAATCTTTGGCAATCCAATGATTACAAAGTAAGTGCTCAGAGAACAAAAGAACACACATGCTGAACAGGATTGGAGTGTGCTTTTAATTACTGCAGTAGATTATCTTCAAGCCCTTGGTTACACATGTGCTTCCCTGGCACATGTGATTCTTGTCTCCTTCCATCCCAGTTCCCCCCCCCCCTCCTTTTTTTTCAGATCTTTTTGAAGAAAAATGGGAAACTGAATATAGCTATTCACAGCCAGTGTGAACTTTATTGAAGGCCATTGGATGGCAGAGGGGAAACCACTTCATTTGCACATCAGATTGTCCATGGGAGGCAAGTTACAGCTAAGTGACAGAGATCTGTTCAGTGATCCAAAATGATGCAAAACACAGTTATACAACAGGGGAATTTACTGGAGGGGAAGAAGATGCGTAATGCAGAAAAAATCCAAATGTAGGAGGGCAACACAAAGCATTCATTTGTTTTGGAATTTTTTAGAAGAAATAAATAATAGTAAGACTATAGTTTAGGTGTTTAGAAATGAGAAAAGTTAAACATTTTGTACTTTATAAACTGCTTGAGTGTCTTGTAGCTTATTTATTTCATAAGTTATGCATGTGGCTGCACACAAAGAGAATGAATCCCTTCTTCAGGGCTCAGAGGCATTGAAGCAGAGTTCCTGGATGGCACCATACAGCTAAAACCCCAGGTTTCACTAGAGGAGGAGTGAGGAATATGGGCAGCTGGAGAGCCTGGCACAGGCACAGGGAGAGGCAGCAGTGTCCTGCTGGGCTCCTGGTTCAGCAGCCACATGGCTTTGTCTTCACATGGGATGGGTGACAGAGCGTGTTTGGGTGGAAGGAGGGAGCACAGTAAGTGTTTATAGGATTCTTTCATCTCTAGCTGACAATAATTACTTATGCAGATGGCTGCAGTTGTGTTGCATGATATCATTAGCACAGCAGCTGGACCCTACTGCTGGAAAGGCAAGAGGACAGTTTTTAATTAGGTTGACTTCAGTGGTGGTTCAGTAAATACGATGAAAGTGAAGTGAGCTGGACTCGTGCTGGGTTTGTGCCAGCTCCTGGTGGGGTAAAACCTGCTGCATGGCTCTGGTCCATCAGCAGCAGAGCAGGGGAGGGGAGTCAGTCTGAGGGCAAGTCTGGAGGGGAAGAGCAGCAACAGAGCAAGCATGGAAACTACCCCTGAGCCCAGGAAGTGCCACCAATGAGCTCTTCCACTCCTCCCTAAATAATTCTGGGAAACACGGGTTATAATCTCCAGGCAAATTGGAGCGTTTGAGGTTGCAAATATTATTGTCATTATTTTAAATTATTGTCACTTGTCTCCTCAGCTTCCCATAGCTGTGTCCTCTTGTCCCTTGTTTCATCCGTCTGAGCACCAGAGTATCCCCCAAGCCCATTCTCCCAAAGTCTCTGGTTTTGGCCAGGAATGACTGCTTAGGAGCTTTCTGTCACCCTCACTGCCTTCCCCAGATGATGACTGAATTGAGATTGTATTCACAGGGGAGAGTGAGAGCTGGAGTCCCCTTTGTGCAGTACAGCCCAACAATCATTATATGGGGCACCTGTATTTGAGTCCTTCTGGTGCCAGGGAAATTCGAGGTCAGGCTTTCCAACAGAGACATTATAGTCCAGACAAAAACAAACTGAATTTTTTGGTATGGACAGCATTCTTTTTCAGTGTTTTTCCTCTTGAAGCCTGATGTGGAAAATTTGAAAAGAAACTTTTATATACAATGTTGGAATACATCTTAGAATAAATGACAAAATTATTTTTACAGAACTTTAAAAAAGTGGTACTAATTGATTTTCTGACATCAAAGAGTTTCCATAGCAAGAAGAAACTTGAAATAAACCATGTTTCAAAATTTCTAGTGTAAGGCAATTCCAGTTCCTATATGCTTTTGGCATTTTTTCCTCATAACATAGTAACTGGGTGCATGTTGTATGCATTTTCCAGAGGTTTGCCTTTGTTTGCTTTTTCTCTAGAAAACAGAACTGATACTCAATTTCTTCTATATTTGCTTATTACATCTGTTTAAATATTATTGCTAAACCTGTCAGAAGAGTGTTTCATTTTGTTTCCAGCTCAGCAGTGTTAAGGCCTATTTTCAGTTTGTTGGGGTTCTCTCTGCTTTAGAGATGCAGCAGCAAAGTAACCCCTTATCTTGGCTACTTCTGTAAAAAAGCAACAGAAATTTGTTGTTTATTAATGAACACATTCTTACAATATTTTATTCATGTTCTCAGGCACAGGGTGGGATTCTTGTGTCTGTCATGTGCAGGGCCAGGAGCCGGGCTTCAGTGATCTTTGTGGGTTCCTCCCAACTCAGGATATTCTGTGATTCTGTGACTTTCTAGAAACTTCTGGTTCTTCCATAGCAGGTGCCAGGTGAAAATGCCAAGTGTTAAATATGCCGTGTAACTCTAATATTTAGGTCGCATCACCTGGATACAAGAAGTCTGAGTTTTATGTTGTTGAGTTTGGGTTTGGGAACTTTTTTCATAGTTGATCCAGTCAAAATTTGGCTGAAATCAGAGGAATTTCCCAGTGGAAGGAACAGAACTTGGGCCTTCTTTTTTAATTAATGAAACTGGGGGTTTGAGGAGCTTGCCTGTATATTTTATTGCAGTGTAAGTTCCCCAGCTATCCTCCACATTCTTGGAGTGCTTTATAAAACTTAATATCTTCTTGTGGGTAGCTCTTACCAGTATAAATTGTGGGTGACTCAGTGCCAACAAAAGGCATAAACCTGATTTAAAATGTTGTGCTGGTCTCTCTCTAGGGCAAGTAAATCCTGCCTTAAACCCCATAGCAGGTGTTGTAGTATGTTCTTTGTGATCAAACTGCATTTTAATAAAATACTGTAGTGATACTGATTGGCTTAATTCTGTGCTGTAAAAGGACAAATGTCACTGCTCTCTGAAAAGGCTGTTAATGTCAGGAAAGTATGGTCTTCATGACTCTTTGTAGTAATAAGGCCTTGAGTACCTTTTATACCTCCTGCCCCAGCAATTCTGCTGCTACCAGGAGTGAGCCAGTCCTGTCGTAAAGCCAGAAGAGGCTGACAGCAGCATTTCTCTTCTGCCAAGAGCCGCGTTTGCTGAGACAGTTTCACATCTTGTTTCATAAAGAAACAATAAAAATATCGAGCAGCGCTCTGCAGAAATCCGTACTCTTGAGTAGAAAGGATTTGATGAGGAGGAAGTCGTGAAATAAGCAGTTAAAGAAGATTAAAGCCTTGCACTGTGTGGAGCACACAGAATTGAAATGCTGCTTTGTAGGGAGTAGCTGCAAAGCCTTGCACTCTCCCTTTGCGTGATGGATCCCAAACCTCAGCCTCCTATTTACAGTCCAAGTCCTGCAGGGCAATGGTTTATTTTATTTTATTTTACTTTGTTTTAATGCATGTTTATAACTAGTTTGAGCAAGGGCCTCGATGCTGTTGAGGGCTTTGAGGTAGGCTGGAATGAAAACAGTGCATAACTGCAGATGATTCTTTGTTCAGATCCCACTTTGATTTCATGCTGACCTACATTTGTACTCCAGTGGCATCCTAGTGTTTATTGTGATGTATTCCCCTGAAGTGCCTTCCATTCTTCTTTCAGGGTGAAAGGGACAGATTAGGCTAATGCTGGAGGTCTGTGTCACTCTCTGAGTGCCCTTTAACAGGAGTCCCAGCAGTGTCACCAAGTGATGTGTGCGTGAAGTGAGCACCAGCCTAATTAATGACCTCTCAGCCAGGCTGAAACCAAGCCCAAACCAGTGGGGATTAAGGAGAAAAGTAAACTGTTCTGAAGTACTGCCACACTATTAGCATTCATTTAGCAGAAAAAACACATTAGAATATTATTTTAATTGATGTATCCTAGTGAACTTCCACAGTCTTAAAAGAGAAACTGCACAGCTGTCATCCCTTTGACAGTCTCTGGAAGTACATGGTGCCACTTTGGGAAATGTGTCCAATTCCCTTAAATCCTTTTCTGTGCTCTACACCCATAAATAATAATCCTTGCAGTCTCTGTGCAGACACGCAATTTCTTCTGAAACAAAGGAATTTTTTTTCCCTTTTCTTAATCCATTCATAGCTTCTCACTGAAATAATAATTGATGGGCTGTATTGCTTTTATGAACAGTGTTAATGAATGTAGCAGGGCAAAATGAGAGTTATTCTGCAAAACATGTCAGGATTGGAATGAAAAGGATGAGCAGAAATATCTCTGAAATCGTTTAGGGCTGAGCAAAACATTAATTTTTATTTGACTGTTTTTCTGTATAATTGCATAATTAAAAAAAGATGACAATGTGAAGAAGGCTGTGTTGCTTCAACAGGAAACACGGGGGCATTTTGCTCCTCTGTGAGGGCTGTGAGCAGCTGGCTCAGCCCAGCCTGACCTGGGAGCTGGAGAGAGCTGTCCCAGGTCTGGGATACCCCACAGGGACACACAGGGACGGAGGTGGCCATGGTACATTCAGGTCAGAGTAGTACAGTCACAGCAGGAGCAAACCATATGCAGGATTTGTAAAACATTTGCATAATCAACTTAATGAGCTGGAAGGCAGCAAGGACCATTACCTTCATGCTTTTCTACCTCTCTATTTTCTGATTTTTTTCTATTTTGTCCAATAGTTGTTATATTCCAAGTGAAGAAACTTCTATAAGTCATTTTGAGCATTCTATTCAATAAGAAAACCTTTAATTGCAGTGGAAAGCTGCTTGGATTAAGAGTTTTAACATAAATCTCTCTAGAAAATTTTCTTCTCATCAACAAGTTAGAACTCCACTTGTAAAAACCTGGTTTAAATAATCAGTAGGGAGCTTCTAGCTTTTCAAAGGAAGATTTTTCAACTGCAAATACTCATGGAGTTCTCTAAATGACCTTTTTTTTTTACCTTTACCATAATTTATTTCATATTAAGTTCTCAATTATTGATGTCTTATTATAAACTTGTAATTATTGACTGCTTGGGGCAGATAGAAGAGCAGCATTGATAGGCTGTGGACAGGAAGCCATTTTCCTCTGGGTAAAGTGGTAAAAATAGCACATTGGAAACAAAACTTAAGGTCAACATGTAGTTACTGAAGCACCAGTCAATTTACAGGATATTTGCTTCATAAGAGCTATGACACAATTGTGTGAACTCTCCATAGTAGTAGAAAATGGGACTAAAAAATGCTTTATGTGCAGTTTTTCTGGTATTTGCAATATTTAGCATATTGTGGTAATACCCATCTCTATAAGTGATAGTTTAGAAGAGGTGCTTTAAAGCCTACTGCAAATATATATTTTGCCTTTTTGTGAAACTTGCCTTAAATCCTGTTCTGGGGAGAACAGATCTGTTTTTCCTCCTAATCTGGTTCATATATTGGGAAAGTCACTTTGCTTAGTCAATTTGTGTGATTTTAATGCCTTTTACTTGCAGTAATATTAGATTATAATAAAGCCTTCTAAGGCCCAGTTCTATAAATGAGTGCACTGACTTTTCTGTTTGCTCCCACAGGACTGTGTTCAGAAGCTGAACCCGTAACCGATGTGTCACACAGTGAACCAGTTCAAGAGAGCCCCTTCCGGCCCCCTTGCCATTCTTTCTCCACTGTCTTCGACGAGGACAAGCCCATAGCCAGCAGTGGAACCTACAACTTGGACTTCGATAACATTGAGCTGGTCGATTCTCTCCATGCCTTAGGACCAAGCTCTGCTGAGCCCAAGAATCGTGACCCCAAAACAAATGTCCGTAGAAAATCCACGGATTCAGTCCCAGTTTCCAAATCCACGTTGTCTCGGTCTCTCAGCCTGCAGGCCAGTGATTTTGATGGAGCATCTTACCTTGGCAACAGTGAGACATTAGCACCATCAGCAGATGTGTATGGTACTGGTTCCAGCAGTGCTTCCAGTACCCTCAAGAGAACAAAAAAACCCAGACCAGCTTCCTTAAAAAAGAAGCAGTCAGCCAAAAAACCTCTGGATGCTCCACTGGTGAAGGAAACCCCACAAGAACCGCCTGAGCTTGGCCAAGCAGCCTGTGAGGATACAGCACCTGAGGTGAAGGCTGACTCAGCAAAGCCCGAATGTACTGAACCTTCCAAAATCTCTGCTGAGAAAGAGGAGGCCCCGCCTGTGCCTGAAGGATCCGACCCTTCGGATCCGGACCGCTTCGAAGGGATTAGTGCATTTAGCTCCGGAGGCAGCAAAGTGCAGAACTCTCCCCCTGCCAGCAGGAAAACGCTACCTCTAACGACGGCCCCCGAGGCTCTGGAGGTGACTCCGCCGGACACCGGGGGACAGGAGGACCCTCCCGTCAAAGCAGTGAGGCTGGAGTTTGATTATTCTGAGGAGAAAGGGGGGAGTGAAGACCAGCAGGAGAGCACTCCTCCTCCCAAAAAAGCAGGGAAAAAGCCTGGTGCTAAAATGCCGCTACGGAGGCCAAAGACTAAAAAAGCGGTGGAGAAGATTGACAATGCTCCAACCACCCCGACCAAGTCGCCCACTGATCCAAACGAAATCCCCATCACGAAAGGCTCTTACACTTTTGATATCGACAAGTGGGACGATCCCAATTTTAACCCCTTCTCATCCAGTACAAAAATGCAGGAATCGCCCAAACTGCCTCAACAAACGTACAGCTTCGAGCCAGACATGTGTGAGGACTCCATTGACCCTTTCAAGTCTTCTTCTAAGCTAGCCAGCTCGCCTTCCAAATCTCCAGCTTCTTTTGAGATACCAGCCAGTGCCAACGAAACGAACGGAACGGAAGGAGACAGCCTGAACAAACCTGCCAAGAAGAAGAAGACGCCACTAAAAACGTAAGTTAAAGGGCAGAGATGTTTCTAGAATAGCAGCAGTACATCCCATATCACAGTTTTGCAGGATTTATAGCTGAACAGAGAGAGGGAGGTGATCTTGGGTGTTGGTGGCCACAGCTGGCATCACACTGGGGGGCTGTTCCTGCTCTCAACCTGTTTCCTCAATAATTTGATATTTCTAGAACTACCAAGCCACATTAGGCAACTGCATTTTTCAAGCCTTTGGGCTCAGCGTAGTTCTGAACCTGGTTAAATTGTAATTTTATCAGTTATGTACCCAATTTTCTGTGACCTCATTCTGGGAAGTTGATGCTGTTTAAGATGATCAAAGTAATTACACCAGCACAACTATTTTATGAATCATTGTTTTTGAGCGTGGGATGTGAAATAGTGACAGTAAAAGGCAGTGACAAGTCCTGTATTGCAAACAGCAGGAAGATGGTTTCATCCTGGGACTTACGGTATTTAAAAGAAAATAACCTGGAACAGAAGAGTGCAGTATTGAAATACATTTTTTCAGTATATACACATGACTAAGAAATGTGAAAAAAATTCCTTTTTATGAAAGGGCTTACAATTGTGCAGAAAGTTTAAAATATCCAAAACTACTATATGTTAGGGAAATATCCAGCTTTTAGACATGGGTGACAAATTCCAGGATAAATTTTCTATGTTGCTGTTAGATATTTGCTTAAAAACCTCTATGGCTAGTTGCAGATTTGCATGTTGCTTTATCTGTTCAGATATGGTTATTTTGAGTTGATGACCACTAAGTTTGTGTCCCATATATCTGAAATTGATCTTCTGTGTGTATATCTGTAAGAAAGTATCTCAATTCATGTTCCTTTATGGTTTAAATGTTCCAGCTGACTAACAAAAATGGGAGCAATTTTTTAAAATGCCAATTTAAGATAAGAAGATAACATGGTTAATGTAAAGCAGTACAAAAGCTGATTCAGGGTACAGGGTGAAATGGAGATTATTCAGATTTTTCTCTACAGGGTGAGATTATTCAGATTTTTCTGAATAGCCTCTGCCTTCTAAGCTTCTAATTCAAGTCCTTTGTCAGATTCAAGGAAGCTTGTGCCTTTATTTTCTTTCTAGGGGCATTTTGACTTATGGATAGTTTAGTCCACTGTGTAGTTGAGTTCTTTTCTTTGGGAGAGAAGCCTGTTTTTTCTTGTGTTGCTACTTTTTGAGGTTTACCTGAAACTTAGTGGTAAATGACACATTTTTTCCAAGCCTGCTGTCCAAACTGATTTGGTCCAAACCAAGAAGATTTAAAAGTCTGACAGCAAGAAGGGAACAATTTGGATCTTACTGGGGAAGTGCAGAGGGGAATTTTAATATCACCAGATCTTTAAGTTTTTGCAGCCAGCCAGAGTCTCCTTGTGTCTTCCAGTAGCTGGAGTTGACAGACCCCCAGAGTGGCCTCTTGGGTTCTCCCATCTGCTTTGAATATCGGAAAGAATTCCAGAGTTATTAATTTAGGGGGGAAATGAGTTTACAAAGAGTTTGCTAAGCCACATTTGTCCTTGAGAAAATCCATCACAGGAAAACCCTGTCTTGGAATCTCAAAGTTCAGTGCTGGTGTTTATCACGGTGGGGAGGTGAAGCTCCCCCAGCTCAGGGCTCACAAGTTCTTGGGTCAGGAGGGCTGCAGGAATTCCCAGCCCGTGCTTGGCACTGCTTTCACTGGGTTGTGTTGTCTGTTGCTCACTGCAGCCCTGTAACCTACTTTTGCAAGTGGTGCTTTTTTTCACAAAGATGAGACTCTGCATATTAATAACCCATTGCAGCCTGCAGCTGTGGTACTTTCTAGAAGAAAATTACCTTAAGGCTTGAGAGGGGATGCCGGGGTAGGCAGTGGCAGGAGGTTTTATTAGCCCTGTTGAGAGGTGCAGGAATCAAATCCTATGAACCAGTTTGAAGATGAGTTCCTCATGTGCAAAGGCAATGATTTCTAGATTAGAGGGGAAGAAGCCACTCATGAGTTTACACCTATGCTGAGCTTGTACTACTTTGAATCTGAGCCATGTGCTCAGTCTAACATGTGTTAAATCAATAAAAATAAGCCGTTTTTGTTCTTGAATGAAACTGCAAGAATCTAAGCATTGACCTCCCTCTGAAAAGATGAGGTTTTTACAAGAGATGTGAGCTCGACACAAATAGCTCTCTGCTCGTCTCCCCAAGTGCTGAGCTCCTTGGAGACAATCACACTGCTCAGGTGATGCTGAGCAAAGAGCAGCTGATGCCTCCCCAGAGCCAGCTCACTGTGATGAGTAAAAATAAGTGGTTTGTAGAGATATTGTTTGTGCAGGCATTGCTCTGGAAGCCCTTGGATGGCTGGAGGCTGTTTGGAAATGGAAGGTGCCAGCTGTCATGAGCATTGCATGTGAGAAGAGATGAGCAGAAGCTGCCAAGCTTATAAGTAAATGAAAACTTCTCTTAGTTTAAGCCGTTTGGCAAGGTTTGGTTCTGCTTTGGGGGAAACCAGTTTGCTCTGTTAGAACACCAGGTTAGGTTTCGGAGGGAGCCAAACCAGCTGAGATTTAAAGAAATGTAATTTTCTATCCTGACCTGGGTAAATGGTTTGAAATGGTCAAGTAGCTTCTTCTGTGCTGTCACAACACATCAGTAAACATGACAAAACCTGGAATAACTGTGCCCTCTCCTTAAGCTTAGCTGCCATTCAAGAACAGTTTTGCATCTCATATAATAACAAATACTGTGTTCTGAAAAGCAAGCAGGTGGCCTCCATCAGGGAAGGCAAGAACAGTTAGTGTGTTGAACTGAACTTGAAGTTGTCCGCTTTGAAAAATGTGTTTTGTAAAATGAAAGTGTTTTAAACGTATAACATTGAACTAGAAAACATTGAAGGACTTGATGAATATTTTTTTTTCTCCTTGTGTATTTCACAATAAAAAGTAGGGGTTAAGATTATACAGGTAGAAAATCTGCATGATCAGATTGCCTTAACACATTAACATTAACAGAGTATTTGTAGGTTAATCTTTTGTCAGTTCCTTCTGTCTGTCTCTCTTTTCTTTGTCTTATTTGTCTTAGGATGGTAGAAGATGTGATGTCTGTATGTTCTCTGTTGTAAGTAATTCTAAGCTAACAATTCAAATTTCCACTTTGATTTATGGGCTTTTTAATTTTACTTACTTATTTTGCAGCATGATCGGTTATTATTCAGCATGAAGCTTTTATGTTAATGATTTCACTTCACTTGCACATATGAAAGCTATTTTAAGTAAGATGCCTGACTGTGATTGAATTTGCCTCATTATCTGTTGCCTATCAAAGAAGATCCTCATTTTAAAACTATAGAAATTTTGTATCATTGAGCTGTCATAAAATATGACAGTTTTATTTCTACCACCGAACAACATTGTACAATCAGTTATTTGTAAATACTACATAGAATGATTGTCTTTCTTGAAGGAAAAAGTTATCGTAATTAATTCTGTCATCATAACTGGATAATTAATGGCATTGAACACACCAGTATTCAGCTGCCCAATTTATTTTCCCCTCTAGATGTGGTATTGATTTACCCTCTGCCGATGGAAATCCACCATTAGAATTTCTGGTGTCAACCTTGCCATCATTGATCAGGGATGAGCTGGTAGGCAGTAATTTTTGCCGCTGCATCTCTGTTCAAACATAAAATCTTTATCAGTGAGTTGGCTAGGGTATTTTTCTCCCTTTTGTAGCTAGTAACATCAATGGATTGAAAACTCTGGCAATGTGCATCAAGAGAACAGACAGATAATGAGTTTTTTCCTGATTAGAAACTTAAGCCAATTTTTAGCCAGTAGTGAATAAAGGCAACATTCATAATTATACACCATCATGACATAATGTTTGTTCTTCCCTTCTTTTGCTTGATTGAAACCTGTGGGATTTTGGAGGGCTACAGTGTCCGTGCTCCCAGTCTGCACTGTGAGGTGTCAGGGGAACTGGAAGCAGAATTGCCATATTTCTTGCTGTATTTGTTTTTGAAAAGGTCTGCTGTGCCCATTCGTAATGACACAGCTCATTCTGGCATCTGGGGAACAGCATCTGCCTCAGATGGTTTTATACAGTTCATGTAAAGCAAACCAGGTTTTTTCTTCCTGGTTTTTGGGGTCACCAGAGCCTAAGTTTATCACAGTTTTAATTCTCAGGTAAAGGTGTGGGTTAGACCTAATTTTGGGATGTGAAACTGAAGCAGACAGAAGCTGAATCATTTCCACAGGGCCCTGGAGGGTGCCTGTGGTGGAGCAGGGATTTGAATTGCAGCTGAATTTGAATTGCACTCTGCTCTGTGAATGTGTCAGGAGCTAGCATGAAAAATATGGCAATCCTGCTGTTCTCAGCTTTGGAGGGATCGAGGCCTGTTCCAAGTGCATGACAAAAATATGTACCCATGGCATGTTTCTCTGTGGTGCTGCTTCCTAATGGATGGGATTTTAATGCAGAAGGGCTTACAGAGGTTGCATTGTCTGTGGCTGTCTCTTGCTAAGTGTGAAATGACCTGATTTTTGCTGCTGTTACCATATTAACAGTTTGAACTTTATTTTCAGTGATACATTTAGGGTGAAAAAATCACCAAAAAGATCTCCACTATCAGATCCTCCTTCTCAGGTAAAGTGCTGCCTTATGTTGATGCATGTAATTCGTGTCTTTGAAGGGGTAAAAAGAAGGAAATTTTATTAATTTAATTGGAATTGTGTGTTTAATAACAGAAGATATTTTGTTGTAGACTTGTACTTTCAATAATAGAGGAGATTTTTGTAAAGAACATATGCATACGTCCAAGTATAGCACATTGGGTTATTAATAATGCACATAAAGCATTAGCCTTTTGTCCTCTAAAAGTGTGCACACAATATATAGTAGATCTAGTATTTTCTCTGGGAATTCCAGCTAGAGCGTTAGCTAATGTACTTTGGAAAGCCCTGTGTTAAGATGGAGCAAGAATATGAGTAAATATCTTCAGTCAGTTGTCTGAAAAACAAGACTATCACTATCCACCCTGGAATTTTTAGATTAGGAAGTAAGAAACTAAACGCACCGAACTGGTGGGCTGGAAGGGAAATAGAAATAAACCAAGTGGGCTGATCTACCAGGAACATGTGCTTGGATAGTCTGATTCCATGTTGCAAACTGCTGGCAGGTGGTTTTCTTGGAAGAGAAGTTAACAAAAGCTGCTCTTCACAAAGGCCTGACTGCTTTGATGTGGCACAGCTCCTTCCATGCTGCTGCTCCTCTTCCTGTTATCCATCCTGCTCTTTTATTTGTGCTGCTTGACAGCGTAGAAGTGAGGAGAGGGGAAAGGGTTCATGGCCTCGTGGACCTACGAGGGTTTGCTCCTATGAGGAAAGCCTGAAAAGTCAGTTTTGGTAGTCAGAGACTTCAGTGATGGGTGATGTGTGCCACTTGTGTCAAGTGCCTAACAGATTTTAACAGCTCTGGATCTTTTTTCTTCCCTGTTATCAAAGCAGCTTTGCAATGCAAGTGTTTATCATCAAAGAGCTTAGTTATACTGGGAAAACTTGCTGCTGGTGGAGTTAGTATTTTCCATTAAGTATTTTATACAGCACTACAGCAGAGATTACAGAATTAAAGAGATGGCTGTGGAGGTGCAAGGGAATTCAGAGATGGAGCAGTTCCATGTGTTAGTGAAAGATAATGGAATTAACTGGCTCTTGTTTGCTGCAGGATCCTACTCCACTGCCAACTCCGGAAACACCTCCTGTCATCTCCACGGTGGTTCACGCCACGGATGAGGAGAAGCTGGCGTCCTCCGTGACGGGTCAGAAGTGGACCTGCATGACTGTGGACCTGAACACGGACAAGCAGGACTACCCACAGCCCTCTGACCTGTCCACCTTCGTCAACGAGACCAAGTTCAGCTCTCCCACAGAGGGTACTGCTCCAACCAGGGGGGTTTACTGAGAGAGGGGGTTTGGTTTTGCCAAGGACGTTGGCCTGTGTTCTGCTGAATGCAGACTCTTATTAGGGAACCCTAAAAATTATGCTCTCTGGGCCATTCTGGGGAGCTGAATGTAAGACCCCAACAGTCCAGCCTTGAGTTTTCAGGAAAGAAAAGATGCTTAAAGGGAAATGAGAAAGTCCTTCAGAGGAAGGCTTTTGCTTCCTTTGTGTGATTAATTGTTCTTCTCTGTGGAGCAGTGTGTTCTCTCAGTGCCTTCACAGGAGAATGGGGTCTGATACTGCTCCAGAGTCACTCAGCTACTGATTCTGCCTGAGCCTGTTCCTTAACCTGCGTGGGAAAAGGTCCCATGTTAAAATTCTGCTCAAATTTTCTGTACTGCGTTAATACCCGTATCATGCCATCTCTCTTCCAGCTTGCTGGGCTCCAAGTATCTTCATGCATAAAAGTGTCCAGGATATCCCCTCTTTAAGATAGTTACCATTCATATTTCCAGATAAAATTCCCTACTAGATCAGCTATAAATGTTTTTCCTGACATACTTTCCTATGAGCAGCTGGGAGCTAAAGCTGGAAGTTTCTGTTTAGAGAACTGTCATTCCAGGTCTGTAAAATTTGGAAGAGGCAGGATTAAGAAAATTTGTGTGGCCTTCCTTGGGGCTACCAGAGGGAATTCTGCTTTGCAACATCTGCTCCAAAGGCAGATGTTCAGCTTTGTGGGTGGGAAGCATGTTTGAGTTTAACTTGGCTTGAGCATTTTCTTCTTGATTAGAATTCATTTTTTTTCCCCAGCCTTTCAGTCCCTGTCCCAGTCTACCATTAATCTACTTTATGCCATTTTAGGCTGGGTCTATATTTATGCCTGATTAAAAACTTCTAGGTCAAAAAGTTGACAAATAAAAGTTGATGTCAAAAAGTTTTTGTTGATATGCATGTGCTTGTGTGCCCTGGGCTTTTTGGAAATCTGTTGAGGATTCTAAACAGATAAGTATTTCAGTCTGGATGAATCCATTTGGCTTCATTGACAAATCAGAAATTTTAGACATTGACTTCCCTGTATTTATATTAAAAAAAAATAACTTAAAGAAACACTTTTTAGAAAATAAGCCCCCCTGAATCTGAGAGAATGGAAACAATATGGAAGAAAATGGAACAAAAGAATAGTGAGTGACACTCTGAAACAATCATTTTAGCTTTCAAAGTGGGTAGAAGAAAGTGAGCAAAGCTCCTAATTAAATGGTAATTGTCTTGTCTCATGTGTGCTGCATGGAACAGTCGGGGTTTCAGATTACACACTCATTATAATCAACAATGCTTCTGATTTTCACATCTCTTAAAAATAATAATTTTTCCCCTTGACAGTCTTGCTCCTGCAGCTTTGAGAAATTTCTGAGTAATTTGAGGACTGTTTCTCAGTGTAGATATTTTTACCTGTCCCAGACACCCATGTGTTACCCTGTAACCTAACACTGCTTCTGTGCAGTACAGCCCAGCTCCTGAGCCAGCCAATGCATCCAGCCCTCATCTATTTCAGGCACTGCCTGTAGCTGCTGCCATTTTCCTGTTGCACAGACTCAAAATAAGCTGTAATTATTAGCAGAAAATTCTGATGTAATCTTGCAGCTATTTGTAGGAGGAGTTGGAGGACATCACTTAGTAAGTCTGTTGTATGTGTTTATAAAAATAATTGTCGTGCTTCGTGGGATATCCTGGGCTTTTCTGACTTTGAATGTATAGAGATAACTAGTGCCGAAGATTTTGGAGGGGAGATGATGTCTGAGAGGAGAGGAGAGAGAGGAATTGTGCTGGAAACTCCTGAGAGCAGTGAGACGAAACAAACTGCGTTTAGCCAGCCGCGTTATTCCTTTTGTTTCTACTTGGACTATTTCCATCTGTGTCCTGCCTTTTTTTTTTTTTTTTTTTATTTTGTCAGCAGTGAAGTTAAATGTGTGTTGTCCCAGCAGTCAGTTTGGATTGGGATTGCAGAGCTGCTGGCAGTGCTGCAGGCAGGTGGAGGATCCCTGTGGCTGTGCCAGCAGAGGACAGTGCCGGAACGTCTGCTGCCCCCGAGGCTGCCTGGACACTCAGGGATTGCTCTTTGGAGCATAAAGCTGCTCCATAAATGCTCCTGATGCACCTTACTGGGCTCTCTGACAATAAATGGGATACTGAGAGGCAGTTTCTAAACACTTGCTGCGGTTTCCTGGGATTTCAGGCTTTCTCCTGCAGTTCAGCTCCTCATAGGGGGTTTGAATTCATCCTTTCTGTTTGGGTTTTGCTTTCACTGGGAGGAAAAGTCAATGAGAAAGGCTGTTGCTGGTACCTGACACCAGGAGGTTGTCCATCTTGCCTGCCTCCCTATTACCATTAAAAACATAGGGTGCTAGGAGTTTCAAGGTGAGGAGCCTGCTATTACAGCTTTCTCTTCACTTAACAAGTTTTACTGTGACTATTCCCAACCAATACTCAGCGTTTGTGGCTCCTCCTCTTCAGTGGTTGGTTGACAAAATACACAGCTTGTGGAATTACAGTCTTGTGCAGTGCTTTTTAGTACTGAAAAAAAAATCAAGCATTGTTAGATCACATTGAACCCTCTAAAACTTTCTTAATCAACAAATCTGGTTAGAGATTCTCTTGGGGGTTGTTTGTTTTCAAACATCAGAATTTTAATGGTGGTTATCATCTTCCTAATGCAAGTCCTACTTTTCAAAAGCTGCCCAAATCTAGAAGGATTTTAGCCCATTATTTTATTATAATGCAAATGCTGGTGTGCATTTCCCTAGGATTTATTTACAGTGGAAATCAAATAATGCAAGTGGTTTATTGAATTAAGTCATGGAAACAGAACAAAGTACAGCATTTGGACAAATTAATTATGTTTTTAATTTTAAATTAAGTTGTCATTGTAGGTAGTTTGCTTTTATTTGAGTGCAGGAAGGTATGATCTCTTTTCCTGTGTTAGATCTCTCTGCTTCTGTATCAACTACTGGGTGACCATGGACTGGAAAGAAATGCTGGTTATTCCCCCCAGTGTAACTGGGAGATTAGAAGCAGAGAAGCAGTAAAGCTTTGCATTTTTATTAAATTTTAGACTTAGGGTTCTTTGTAAATCTTCCTGCCTTAGACTCATTCTCTGAAAACAGAATGTGAGAACAGCCCCATAAGCTGGGCTGGTGCCTCACCCCTGGTTCATGAGCACTCAGGTATTTTAGGTATCTTTTTCTCCAGTGATAGCACAGTAGTTGTTCTGAATTAAGAGTGTGATAAACTTGAAAAATTAGAAATTAATTTTTCTCAACAGTTGTTAAAAAATGCTTAAAAGAAATTGGCATCAGCATTGCCATTTATTGAAAAAAATGTGTTTTCTGTGATAACATGATAGGGAAAAGTTGTCTGGACTCTGAAATCACTCTGAAACCTTCTTAATATTCTGGTCCCTGGGGCAAATTAAAAATTTTTTTTCTGGCAAGCTGATTTGCCTAAAATGTGTCAGGTTCATTGTTGAAAATGAGTGAATATTAACTCACCCTTTACTTTCTCTCTGTATAATCTATTTTTAATATGTCATTGGAAAGTATTGAGCAGAGTGGGAGTGGCCCTTGTCAATGAGAAGAGCTCTCATTTGCTTCTGAAAAAAAATCATGTCATGGCATGTATTAACACTTCTTTTTTTGTTTCTGTTGCAGAATTGGAATATGGCAACTCATACGAAATAGAATATATGGAGAAAATAGGCTCCTCTGTGCCTGTAAGTTCTCACCTCCATTTCCATTCATTTGCATTCCCTTGTCATAATATATTATCCTGGTAATGCCCTCAGCCTCACCACCCTTTAAATTAATTATAATATGCCTGCAGCAGATTTGCAAAACCAGTTCCTTGAAATTGGCATAACTGGGCTAAATTGCCTGTGCTTTGTTGTCCTATGTCCTGTAAAGCTAGTTCCATTTTATGATTTTATTTCTAAGCTAGCATCACAGCAGTTCTTTCTGGAGATTCAAAGCCAATCAATATTTCCAGCAGTGCAGAGTGCAGAGCTGTCTACACCAACTGCTGAACTGTTGAACTGTTTAAGAAAGTGGGAGTAAAAGTTTGAAGGAGCTGGAGGGAATCAGGAGAGAAATAGAATTAGTGTGAAGTCTGGAGTGCAGCACTGTACATTATCACTTGTTTCACCCTTTTTTTAATCATGGATTTGATAGCTTGACTGGATCCAATGAGGGGGTATCCACTGGGGACATTAGGAAAATGACTCAGGTAGTGCTTAAAGCAATGAGAGTATTCAGTGGATATTTTAGTAACACCCTCAGCCAAGGGATGCCTGATAGATTTCCTGCCTCACAGAACCAGAAATCTGATTAACCCCAAATTGGGAGGAGAGCCACTGCGAAGAGTGAACTGTTTAGGTTTTGTTCTTTCATGGTTTCTTCCTGGGAGGATCCATCTCAGTATCAGCATTACAACCCTCTGTTATTACTTATCTGTCAACCCATTTGCACACTGAAGGCTTCAGTGACCTGAATTAGCTTTAATGGAGAATGCTTGAGTTGCTTAATGAGTTTCTCTTTCCCTGTGGCCAGCAGGATGACAGCACCCCGAAGAAGCAGTCCTTGTACCTAATGTTCGATGCACAGCAGGAGAGCCCAGTGAAATCACCTCCCATCAGGTTGTCTGATTCCACAACTCCCTGCTCAGGGTAGGTCACTGTGAGCAATGCAGAGCCTGTCAGGGGAGTGGGTTACCCTCAGAGCACGTACACAGGAACTTCTTCCTCTCTCTGCCTCTGTGCTGCCAAGTTATTTGTTTAAAAATAGATTCCCATCTGTGTACACATATGATAGAGAACAGAGGGCAAAGAGACACACGTTTCATGATGGAATAAGGACATTTATTTCTCCTTCACATTCTTACTAAATAGTCACAGTGGCAACTGTTTTAGTGGACAGTGGCCTCCTACTTAAAGCTTTCTCCTCAGATACTGAGGTAATTTTCACATTAATCTAGAAATTTGTTAATTACAGTTTTTCATTTGGCTTTCCCTGGATACATTTTCTGAACAAGGGCTCTTGTTCATAAGACCAGGATGTGGGAGTTGTGTTTACTTCCAATAATTTTGCTTGTCAAGGACATCTGTTCTTGTTAGTAAGAGTTGTGTTTTGGGAGAGAGGTAGGTCACAGTGAGAAAGGGGTAGAAAGACAAGTGAGAAATACTGAAGAAATGTGACATTTCTGGTGGAATTGGTTTTATTTTGATGTCTCCAGTGCATTGTTTTGAAAGGATATTGCAAAGTGTTAAAAGATATAATGATGTAAATTGAGTTGAAACAATGTGTGTATAAATATATGTATATATATATACACATGAAAGTGATGAGGTGGACTTGCTCAGCTGTTACCAGAAGCAGAATTGTGAAGCCTGAAAATATGTACACAATCTTTTTCCAGGTCAAGTTTTGAAGACCCTGAAGCCCAGCAGTCCTCTGGCATGAAAATACCACACCCAGCTTCCCGAGTCCTCGCTGCCAGCCAGGAGGCACATTTACAGTCCCCTGACAAGGCCAAGCAGAAGGACGTGGAGCCCTTGACTCTAGGAACAACTCCAGAGGCTATTGAAATCGTGAGTCCTGTATGATAAGAGTTTGGGAATCATTTTCCTCCAGAAATTTTGCATTTTGCTTTTGGGCCAAACAACTTGGGCAAAATCTCTGTTGCTTATTCAGCCTCCTCTTTACCCTTCAGACATCTCCTGAAGACTCCTTTGTCTCTGCTGATGCTCTTCTCAATAGGATATCTAAGAAAGCCTCAATATGTGATCAGCCTGAATATCTAGATCCTGACCTAGCAGAAAAGAACCCCCCAGTATTTGCTCAGAAACTTCAGGTTTGTAGCAGAAATATAAATGTCACTTTTCTTTCTGTTTGTCCATACACAGGCCAAGGAATACTTTGCCTCCTCTGAAGGGGGTGGAGGGAGGCTTGGAGGGGATGTGGAAAAGAATGAAAATAATTATTTAATTCTTTCCAAAGCAACTCCTCCCTTTCAAAGACTTGAGGAACAAAAATATTTTCATTTAACTCGTGTAATTAATGTAATACATAACCTTAAATTTCATCAACACCTATCCTGCACCTCTAATGTATGTGTTTTCCAGAAGTCTTTTCAAAGAAAAATTTTTTAAGCTTGAGCACAGGACTTGATGTGTGGAGAGTTGTCTTGACACCTGGCCTTAGTAAGTCTGTATGTATAGATTCATTTTTTGAGATTCAGGACCTAATTCTGCTGAAATGAAAATCAGGCTTTGTTTTTCTTGTAATTTCTCTAATGCAGAATTTGGCATGGTTTCTTCTAGGAAAAGCAAATGGATCTGCAGAGCAGTTCTGTATGTCAGGACATATTTTCTGGAATATTTACAGTGAAATTTTAAAGCAGCAGAGGTTAAACTGAGACCAGCATGTGGCATAAATTCACATAAAATGGAAATGAAAAGAGTCTGTGATAAAACAGCTTTAGCTTCAGAAAACACATCTTTTACATGAAGTATTGTTCATACTGATCACCTAATAAAAATTATTTTTCTGTACAGCTGTGTCAAAACTAACCAAGCCCTGGAGTTTTGCATCACTGTCCTCACCATGAGAGGAATTTGGGATGTTTGTCACCCAGGAATTGTCCGAGTCACACGTTAGAATTTAACAACGTATTTTTGAGTGTGTCAAACATTTCTTACCATGTTCTTACTACATTTTTTTCCCTGTGGGGGACCCCCACCCCCACCAAACCCTTGGACAGGAGGAGCTAGAGTTTGCTGCCATGAGGATAGAAGCTCTGAAGTTAGCCAGGCAGATTGCCCTCTCCTCCCTGCGCTCCAAGGTACCTGCTTTGTGCCTGCCCTGTGTGTGAGAGTGCTGCTTGTCCTGGGGGGACACCAGGAGCATGCTGGCAGCAGAGCTGACACAGGAATGCTGTCACCCCACTCACACCCCAATTAACAGCAGGCAAGAAGCAGCAGCGTTCCTTCCGCAGGAGATGGATTCTGCAGTCCAGGTGGTGTTGTCGTTCCTCTGAAGCAAGATTTGTCCTAAAATGTTTGATGGTGAAGAGTACCAGGCCTGCTTTGGCCATAAGGACATTGTGTCTTCTGCTGGTATTTTCAGCCTGAAGCCAGATACCTTTGACCCTCAATGTTTGGAAGTGAGGAAATCAGTCGACCTTGCCCTCAGGCATCTGAAGAAAGGGAGTGCAGCAGGGTTGGAAGAGCTACAGAGCTCCCAAGGGGAAAAAGCCTCACAACACAATGTGTCTTTATTCATGAAGATCTAAATCTTTTTTTTTTTTTTTCATTGCTACTTCCAGGTCCTGCTGGCTAGTTGTGCCTCACAGTGATGCTTTGCTCTGCTGTAGGGATGCACGTGGAACTCACAGTGTTTGGAAAGGCAAAAAAGTCATTCCATAAATGTTAGTGGCATTTTTGGGAAAGGGTATCAGCTGAATGGGATAATGAGGGGATGGCAGTGTCTTGCTGCAGTGAGACATCTCATTCCAAATGAGGAGAATGTGCTTCTGACATGTCCTTCTCCAGTGACCTTCCTCTTGTACTGTCCATCAATAGGTCAGCAGAAAGTCTTTGCCCAATCCTAAATTGTTTGCAGTTCATTGCATCACAACAGCATTTGGGCTGGTTTCAGGGTAGAATTTCTTGGTGCTTTAAAGATCAGTTATTAAGCTACTTCATAAAAGTAAAGATTTTTTTAAGGTTAACTGTACTCTGAAAAAACAGTGATCATATTTGATTTATTTCACATACCTTAAATAGCTCACAAGCAACCTTGTTTCTGCTGTGCACGTATATTTACTAAGGTAAACACGTTCCTCACAGATTTAAGAGTATTTTAGTGTATGTGCTTACAATCTTTTATTTAATTAAGAAAAACATGCTGTTGTCTTCATTAGAAGGACTAACCAAGCTGAAACCTGTAATGAACATAAAGAGCAAAGGAGGAAAAACAAAAATGATTTTCCTATGTGTGACTGTGTCCCCTTGCTCTGCTGCCCTGAGTGTCAGGTGTTGGAAGAGAATGAGGTGAGATCCTCTCTAGATCCTCTCTACCTCCTTATTCTCTCTCCAATTCCTTGTCCTCCCAACACTTTGCTGGAACATGCAGGATTCAGGCCCTCCAGCATCAGGAAACACCTGAGATGAAACACATAATATTACATAGATGCTCTTCATGGGTTATACAGAAAACTTCTGCTTAAAGTCTGCATTTTTGCAACCAGCCAACTGTTCAGAAACTCAGAAATTGTACTATTTTAGACTGAAGAGAATGCATTTGTGTGTTTGTGAATACTTGTGAGTTACCCGGGGGAGATTGTGAGCTGCAGAAGTTTTACAGAATGTGGGGGTTACATTTGAAAGATGCTGTTCAGCATCATTACAGCATCTTGTTTTTTTTGGAACATGTTTTGAGCTCCTTAGAACTTAGAAATGGGGAATGGATTTCATGTGACTTTTGAGAAAATATCATTGATCTGTGTAACAAAGGTAACAAAATGATAAGCAGAGGTGAGGAGAGAAAAACAGGTAAAACTCCCCCCTCTGACAGAGAACTGACAGCAGTTATTGATGATGACAGAGCCCCTTGTTGGTCCAGGCACAGCAATGCTTGTAGCCCATCACCATGGGTGTCATGTTAGGCTGGGAAGGACTTTTGTCCTTGCATAGCTTTGCTATTTCAGTGTTAAATTAGCCTGTGATGACACCCCTTGTGACCTACAGTGACTGATGGCCTGGATTAAGTAGAACAGAAACCAGCAGATGACTGCAGTGACTTAAATTTGGATGCTCCTGGCAGAATTCCCTTCTGGATGGCTGGCCTGTTATTTTCTGAATGCTGTATAATTACATTTAACATTTGCTAAACGATGACTGGATGGGTAACAAGAATAGAATGGTAAATAAAGACAGAAGCACTTGTTAGGACAAATTGGATCACCTAAAATAAAGATTAAATATAAGCACTTTGTGCTAGCACTAGGAGTGAGAATAAGGATGTGCAGTTTGTTATTCTCAGACATTTGGGAGTTACTTGGCCACTCCCAAATTTCTTGTCACAGACTGAAACTACAGCAGGACCAGTCACCAACTTCAACATTGCCAAGTATTTGTGTCTTCCAGTGTTGAGGTGAATTAACTCTTCTCTGTTGAACAGAAAAGTCTCCATTTGGATGTTGTGAGGTAATTTTTTAGCAGGTGCAGCTTGAGTAGGGTTTGTGTCCAGCACCCTCTGGATGGAGAGTGGGGTGCTGAGATAGGACCCAAGGAAAATAGAAACTGAAAGGAAAGGGATGGGCAAAAATGGGATTAGTGCATTACAGCTTTGTGGGCCTCTCGTGGTAGTGGAGGAGGATTATTTCCTTCAAACGGCAATGCCGTTGATTTTAGCAAAACTTTACAGGCAGAAAACTTCTGCTTGGGTTTTCCTTGCCTTTCCATGTATTTGCAAGCACAAGCAGGACTCACTTTGCCTGCATTGACCTGTCTGCTCACACATCAATTAGAAGAGTCCATCATTCCATGCACACCCAGGCAGCATTTCAAGGGCTTAGAAAGGGCAGCCTCATTTTAAACACACATTCCTCTAATTGCTGTGATAAAAACTAGTTTTCATTTTCATTCCATTTCTATATTTTCTTCCTCTCTGACCTCCTGGAAGTGAGGTAACTGCAGCTGGTTAATAGATGTGCATTTGTTTCCCTTCTGGTCAGATTGCTGGTTTCTGTGAAACGTGCTGGGAAGAGAAGCATGTTGGGCTCTCAAATATTTACAGTAAGATTGCAGTGACCTACATTTTGTAGTAATTCCCCTGAAGACTCTAATCTTTCTGTGCAAGGTTTAGTGACTTACAAATCCCTGTGATGATTATTACCCCAATTAACTGCTTACCTTCTCAGCAATTAGGTGTTAAAGCATTATTATTGGGTTATTTTGGGTAATACCATCATCCTGTTGGTCAGGTGCTGTTATTTTCTCAGGGTAAGAATGTTTTGCATGCAGCAAATAACAGTTACTGAGTTATATGCAACAGTTAGGAGCTGTGTAAAATTGGCTTTTGAAACAAATCCACGATGACTTTTACTGGTTTCTCATGCCAGAGAGCCCAGCTGTGGCTTGTGCAGGGTGTTTCCAGAGTTAGGGCAACACTGGTTGGACCACAACCACAGGCATTTCTGCTCAGTGCTTAAATTCCAAGAGTTTTAATGGTCATTTTTGGAAATTTTAAGCTGTTCTGCACGTCATTATTGCTATTGTTTAGTGCGATTTCCTCAAATGCAAAGAGAGCTAGAGGAAAACATAGATATATTAATGATCTGTTGTGCACTATATAAAAATAGCTATAAGTACATATTAAATGCTCTAAATATCTTTTTCTTTAAAAATTGTCATCCCCCCAGCAGTTACTTTGACGTGCTTTTATATGAGCTTGAAAAACATTTGTGTTTCTCCTTGGCACATTGAATATTTTCCAGCAATCTCTTTATGAGACCTAGCAAATTAAGCTGCAGGAGGCTTTTGAAATGTGACAGATGCAGTTCAACAGATCGATCTGAGGGGTGGCCTCTCTTTGGAGGACAGCTTTGATGATCTAATGGTTCTCTTTTATCTCTCAGTTATTCCTACCTTGTGATTAAGGAGGGAGTTAAGTACTTTTTTTATTTATTTATGCATTTACAGAGGTGTCTGAGCTTATATCCCAAGTGTATTTTTTCCTATGTAGTTGTTTTACATTGGGAGATACTTTTAAGAGCACAGGCTATGCAGTTTTGACAGATCTTGGTATGGTTTTTCTTCTGGTAGGAAAATCCACTGAGTTTGAGCCTGCACCTCCTAATTCTGCTGGAATTGATCATTATTTTGGGTATTCATGTTAAAGGTAGCAAAACCAGAGAAGGGACAGCCTGCTCCATAAATCCTAGAAGAGTCAATTGATTCCTAGGTGTAAAAACAAAAAATACCAAGCAAATTAGTGAGAGTGTCCTGTAAATGAAGATGCAGTGAGGTGTTCTGTAAGTACTGTTTAGGTTATTCTTGTTCTAATTAAATTTTCTTGCCTAGTCTTTTAATGTTGTTAGAGTTTCTTCATGTTCTTTACAGATGTGATATCCAGAACATCTGGTCCTGTGTGCATTGTGTACAATTTTTAATGCAGCTTCTTCAGTCAGGTGTGATACAAGAACTCACAAGGGATTACAACAAAATTAGCAGCGGGTTTGGATGCTTTCTGTGGTGCTGGGCAGTGTGAGAAGAACTGTGAGGAAGTGAATGTTTTATGGAACAGAATCTGGCAACATTTCCTTTACCAGTGTTGAGACAAGAATATGTGATGTTGAAATTAATGAGGACTGAACCTTGATCCAGACATTTTCTACTCCTTTCACATTCCTGTGCTTCAGTCACTAGAGCGTGACTCTGCTATTTTCTTTTAAAAAAATGCAAACAAAACTACTAAAACAAAATCATACTACCCTCTTTTACAATAAAATACAGGAAAATAATTATTTTCTCTTTTATGTAAAAAAATAATTGAAATACTCTTGATTACTACTCTTAATTATTGCAGATAAAGCCTAAAGACTTAGGTGCAGCATTAGTGAACTTGAATGAACAGAGTACATTGTTTTATGCACAAAGTTAACAGGTAAACTGGAAAAATACATTATCCCCTTTTCAGCAGCAAGGAAATGCTACACCAGGAAAACAGGATTTGAATATCCCTTTCCATCAGTGAAAAAGGCATTGATCAACATGACTTTCCTCCCCACTCATGGTCCAGCCCCTGTGGTGGGGGCTTGGCAGTGCCCAGAGCAGCTGGGGCTGCCCCTGGATCCCTGGCAGTGCCCAAGGCCAGGCTGGACAGGGCTTGGAGCAGCCTGGGACAGTGGAAGGTGTCCCTGCCATGGCAGGGTGGCACTTGGTGGGATTTAAGGTCTCTTCTAACCCAAACCATTCTGGGTTCTGTGGACTATCCTTTGTGATCTCAGTTTTAATGTGCTGTAGCTTGGGTTGTTTGCATCGAGAGTTGTTTGTGAGATACCTCCTGCATCTCAGTGTCACTTTCCTGTTCTCTGCTCTCCTCATTTCACATGCTGCTCTCCCTTATTTAATCTGGGCTGCTGACATGAGCAAAATTGACAGCTGCAAAAAAAGCCTCATTTAACTGACTAATCGCATGCTGGGCACCAGTGGGGCAGCAGTGTCACCTGCATAGTCACTTTTTATGTGACATTCTTTATTATAGATACCATGTATTGACAGGCCAGACCTAAGAAAATGAGCTGTCCTCTTGCTTCTGGTTTCTTGATTTTTTTTTAATGGAAACAGAATTCCCCCTAACAAGTGTTCTGCCTTCAAATCTGATTCCTCCTGCTGATGTGCATTTCTTGTGGATGTTGTAGTGAAAAGCAGTACACTTTCTAAGATAAGACTTCACAATATCGATGGCAAAGTGCTGTCTTTATTTTCTCTCTGTAAAGGTAATATGACTCTCCTGGTGCTTCTTATGGATCTTAAATGTATATTTTATGATTGCTGAATTCAGAGCTCTTTGTCTGTGCACAGAACTCTAGCCCTAGCACCACGCCCAGAAAACCCATGAGCTAAACACCTATTTAATGGTTCGTTTTTTTGTATTTAAAAAACAAACACACAGAGAGAACCTGCTATCCCAGCAGATGTTTCCATCTCCAAAAGTGCTCTGTACTCCCGCATCGGCGCCTCGGACGCAGAAAGCACCACGGCTCTGCTCTACCCCCAGCAGGACCTGGACTCTGCACTACGGCTGGCCAGAGCAGAGGTAACTGTTTCCACAATTTGGGGAAGGAAAAACCTGCCCCTTGTTGTGCCCTTCTTGCCTGTTTTCTCCCAGCTGCTTTATGTTGTGGTCACTTGTTCTGTTCTTGGAGCCATCCTCAGCCACGCTAAAGCAAAAGTTGCTGCACTTCAAGTTTTACTTGGTTTACAGATGTGAAAAGTAGATATGATATGAAAAGAAATCTTTATGTTTTTAAACCTCAGGTGTACACTGTGCATCCTGACATTGCTATATAATTATATAAAAATGGTAAGCTGCTTGAAATAGGAATAAAATTATGTATTTTACAAAGCTGTGTATCGTATTACTGTGGCTTGTAATAGCAATGAAAAAATGGGCATAATAATCCAGTGGGGTTTTTCCCCTTTGTTTTCTGTTTCAGATTGTGGCCAAGGAAAGGGAAGTATCTGAGTGGAAAGAGAAATATGAAGAAAGCAGAAGGGAAGTGATGGAAATGAGGTGGGTTATTAACTTGATCATTCTGTCAGAGAGCCTCATCTCAGCCTGTGGGTCGTGTCAGGGTAGTACACTGAGTACCAGGCTCATGCAATTGTTTTCCTTAGCTGAACTTGCTTCATTATTTTTAACTTAAGGCTTTGCACTGATCCTGAACTGATACTCTGTCTTTTCTCTGTATGGTGGGCACCACTGTTCGGGGTAATCATTGCAGACTTCTGTGTTGCTAATCTCATTCACACCCTCAGAATACTGAGATAAGGGAGGTTTTACTCCAGGTTAATGTCAGGGAAGGATTTCCTGTGGTTTGTGTGTGAATTCTCGCTAGGATTGCATAGTGAGGTTCCTGTTGCAGACTGGATGCATTGCCTGCAGAGCTGGCAGGGGGGTGCACATTAAATGCACATTAAATTCACTCTCCATAAGTAGTTCTGCTTGGAAAAAGGAAGGAATGTAGAGAAGAACATGCAGGTTTACAGTAGTACAGGCTGCCTCCAGGACATCATTGTAAAGTTGTTCAGCAATAGAAATCAAACCCATGTCAGTAGAAAAGCATTTCTTGTAAAGGAAGCATTCTGGACTATCAGTGTTGGCTTTCAGGGAGATTCTACACCCTTTTCTTTGAACTAAGATGATTTTTTAATTACTGCACACACTAAGGTTGATTTTAGTTAAGCAATAGTTCCCTTGGCTTTTGCTGTCTTGTTCCCTTTGAGAGCTGACAGAAGGACCTGGAGTTTTTCAGTTTGTTCTGGTTGTATCTGTTCTATTTCTGTGCCAACCTGCCTCTGTTACATTAAATATCTGTACGCTGGAGCATGGTTTGACCTTCCTTTCCAGCCTAGGTCCTACCACTTGCAAGGATGACAACAAAATCCCTGTAGTGGATGATGTGAGCAATGCTGCTCAAAGAAGCACTGATGCCTCCCATTCAGTCAGTTGAAAGGTTCAGCTTTGCTTTTTAAATTTTTTTTATAGTTGGTAGGACCAAAAGAAGGACAAAGCAATGAGCTTGGCTTGCTCATTGATCTGAATCTGAGAAAGCCATCAATTGCAAAAGAGAGTGTGTAAAATACTTCATGGAGTCTTTAAAGCTTATTATTTTCTACATTCTAAAACCAGAAAAAATGGTCTTCCCCTCTTAAGTCATAAAGAAAGGGAAACTGTCACATTATTTTAGCATCCCTCCTTTAAGTAATAATTTATACAGTCGCTTCTGAGACTGAATTTTCTTTAAAATCCCTTCTGTTCTAGCACCAGCTTCTTCCCCAAATGAAGAGTTTCAGTGATTTAAAGCTAAACTCTGTCTCTAGTGATGACCTACATAAGCAATTGCTTATATCCAGGAAAACTGTGCTTAGGGAGGGAGAGTAGAAGGGAGCTGCAGTGCAGAGCTCCACAAACGCTTGCCTGGGTGCCAGGAATTGCACATGGCAGATTGGAATAGCAGCAGCACAGGGCTCTGAGCCAAAGCATCTTAAGAGAAGCATCTGCAAAAGGCAAGGGCAGCCTCTTTATTTCTATTTTGCCACCTCCCAGTGCCCAGCTGAGTTCTCTCACCTCCCTTGTGCTCCTTGGGACAGGGAACAAAGCCCAGAAATGCTTAATGAGGAGAAACAGAGCGGAGTGGCTGCGAGCAGTCAAAGCCAGGGAGCAAAACGAGGGGGGAACAAAATGAGGGATTGTGAGGAATGCCTCAGTGTGCAGCTCACACTCAAGCGTTGTGCTTGGTCTGTTCTGTGTCGGGGTGCACGTGTCTGCTGGCTGCCAGTGGGCACTGCCAGCCTTTTCCCTCATGGAAGGAGAGCCAGGGGTGACACAGAGCAGCTGGCACACTGTAGTTCTGCACCTTCATCTTCCACACAGTAATTTGTTTGTGTGTGTCTTCACCCTCCAGAAAGTCTGATTTGGAAAAAAAAAAAAAAAAAAACAAAACAGAATAACCAAGCCAGATTTCCCACAGGCACATGCCTGTAACGCGTGGATGAAAGGAAAAAAATCTGGCTAATATTGTCACAAAATGATAAATATGCATATGTGCTCCAAGAAAGATTTCTCTTGAAAGTTTAAATGTTCAAGCAGTCCATGTGTGATAAATTGGAAATGCAGCAATGAAATATGACATAATGATAAGCAGGGAGGGAAGGGATTATTTAGAGTTGCAAGCACAAAAGCAATCACTTCCCAGAGAAGGAGAAGCAGCGCTCCTGTACCCATGTCCTGCATAGTGTAGCTGGAATATCCTGAATTCATCTAAATTTCCAGCAAAAGATCAGTTAGAGGAAATTCCATTTCAGGGAACAGAAGCCAGAATGTAGGTTTAATAATGCAGTAGTTATCAAAGAGCTGAACCACAGTGGGCTGTACTATAATCCAAGAGTTTAACCAGAGGCAGGCAAGAAATACTTAATTATGGTTATTTGGAGGTCTGATTGATGATGACTCTGTAAGGGGAGTCAAGCAGGTGACCTCTGAGACCCTTTGTAGCCCTGGATTCTGGTGGTTTTATGCCTTACAAATGTGTAAGTCAGTGTGCAGATGAGTGTCTCAAATAGGATCATTTAAGCCTATGTAATGTGTCAGCCTGGGTTAAGATGTGCCCTCCCAAAGGGGGATGAGGTGGCAGCATCCTTTGGTTCCCCAGCTGTAAAGACCATTTTTTAGGCTGCTTGACTGAAAGAGGCCTTTGACATGAATCTGGAGCAAATCCTTCCCTGGAAGTGCTGCAGTGTTGTGATGTTGTGTTCCTTACCCTGAGTACCCTGAGTCCTTGGCTTCGTCTTCTTGGATGATAAAACTTCCCAAAGGTGCCTTGTGTCACAAAGACATGACAAAGCTTTAAAATCCTCATTGCTTACAGCAGGCTTTTGAGGTAATCTGCTTTGGACATGAAACCAAACCCTTCCCTTTAGGGCAAAATCCTTGCTGTTAGCTTTGCTCTCCAAAGTGTCACTTATGGTTGAAAGGAAAACTCCCAGTGCTTGGGGTTAGAGCCCCTGTTCTTTGAGTGCTCTGCAGGACCAGGGCAGGGGAGATGCTGCTGATCTTAAGGCCAGGTGGCCTTCTCAGGCCTCTGGGCTCTGTCTGTGATTCAGATTTGAGGCAGTTCTGGAGTTACTGTGGTTGTTTTTTGGGAGCTCTGCAAGTTTCTCCTTTCCTTACTGACTTTTATTACCACATCCTTTCTGTAACCTCACCAACTGCAGCAGAGCTCTAAAAGCAAGTGAAAGTGAGTTTCAAAAGAGGTGTGTTCCAACTCCAGTGAGCTGTTTTGAACATCCACCAGATGAAGTGTGAGGTAATTTTGTTTTTTGTAGACGGTCCTGCGTGGCTCATGAATCAAAGCAGAGATCAAGCTAGTCTCATTTCATTAGCTTTATTTGGCTCTGGGAAGGGATGGATCATCTTTCTAAATCACATTTAATCTGCTTATTTTGGCTAACCTCTTTTCAAGAAGGAAATTCAAAGCCTACCGTGAGTATATGAAATAAAACAGTCTAAAAAGTAGAATTTTGCCACCTCTGCTTCAAAAACAGATTTGGGAAATGGGACATGATGGATTTTGTGCTACATAGTTGAATATTTTGATCTTGTTCTTTTAAGTGGTAGTGAATCACTTAATCATAAGAAGATTAATTTAGAAGATGAGCTACATCTTAGATGATAGTCAACACTACTCCTGTTAGGTTTACTTGCTACCAATTATAAGTTTGCTTGAAGTTAATATTAAAAACAAACCAACACAAATTTGGAGAAGAGGGGAGAAAGTAATGGAAAAATCAGGCTCTTAGTAATTCTTGAGTTAGGCCGGTGTAATTATGTTTATAATCACGATATGTGATGTTTCAAAAAACAGAATCTGTTCCAGAGCACTCTCTTCTTCCTCCCCTCACCTTTACTGATTTCCATGGAGAGTTAAAAATCAGGTGCAGTGTTAAAATTGTCAGTTTTATTTGTTATTTGGGCAATAAAGAACATATAAAAGTGTGATGGGGTTCTGTATCTCTTAAAAGCACCACAGTTCGGTTTCTGCTAGTGTTATTTGCTAAGTAAGCATGAGCAATGATGTTGTTTGCCAAAAGTTTTTCTTTTTTTGTTTTCCCCTCTTACAGAAAAATAGTTTCGGAATATGAGAAGACGATTGCTCAGATGATAGGTAGGTATTCCTCCTGTGAAGTATGTTCCCTGGTTGAAGTCTGTGGGCTTCATTTTGATGCTGGCTGCATCTGCTGATGCTGCAGGGAATTGTGAATGCATCTGAGGACACCAGAAAAGGAAAAGTCAGGGCCTCGTCTCACAGCCAGCAGCCCCCGGGCAGTTCAGGTAACACGGAGAGCTCAGGGCTTTCCCTTCTGCAGCAGAGCAAACTGGCCCATAGGAAACAGGTTCAAATTCATGGGTTTCTCCAGGAGAGACTTTCAGTGACCTAAAAACCCCTTAAGCATCAGCTTGCAGCTGCTTAATGGCAGATACCAAACTTAGCTCTTCACAACAACAGGGATTATCTGTGCTAAGTGCATCGATCAGAACAAAACCGAGATTAACTCCAGTCCCAGCTGGGAGGTTACAAGTGCCCAATCCACCCCCCCAGTTACTTACTGACACAGGGGTCTCCTTTCAAGTCTAAATTGTGACAAGTTTTGCCTCTCAGTAATTAGAAAACACCTTTGCTAACAGCATGTCCCACAGGTAAAAACCCCTGTGCTCAGTAGCACTTCAAACCCAAAGGTTGCAGGGCTCATGTGGTTCCTTGGCACGTGAGCTCTGGCCCCTGGGATGTGATTTTAAAGCCTCCTGTAAGATTTCTAAAGCTCTTTTTATTAGTCTGGCTATAGAAAGCACCAGTGGCTTGTGCTGCCTTGTACTGCTTCAGCTCCAGCTGTTTCCCAGAAAGGCAAATGGCTGAGTGGAATTTTGGGAGCTCCAAGGCCAGAGTTGCTCAGAGGAGCACCAGTGTCCGGTGCTTCTGCTGCCTTCCTGGATTTCTTGGCCACTGGGAGACATCCCAGCCTTCTTTCACGTGAAGGGTAAAATGGACCTACAAATAAATTATACGAGAATGACAACTATAATAACTAAAGTAATAATGAAATATAAATAATAATGATTAATAAACACTAATAATATGCCAGGCTTCATTCTCTCTGGTGTTATGCCTCCATTGCCTTTTGTATGTACAGCTGAGCCAGTGTGCTGCCTTCTGACATGGTCTGTCATTGTCATCATGCAAGTGTTCAAGCAGGAGTGACCAGAGTATGCAGAGAACTTATTTCATTTTGGTTTACAGTAAATATACCCTGCTGTGGCTTCCACCCTGAGCCTGGCCAGTCCTACAGACACACCTGTCCTTTTTTCTCCAATCTATGCGTACAGTTAACAACAGATCAATTAGAATTCTATTTTGAGAAGCAGATTGAAAAAAAAAAAAAGATTTTAAGACTGCAATGGAACAGTAAGATACAGAATAGGAATCCTGAGGCAGAGGCCTTGGTGTACATGGTACATTCCACCCTTGCCACTTCCTCTTGTTGCAAAGAAATGAAGGTTCAGTAAGTATTGAGCCACTGACTATGAGTAAATAGATCTTTAAACTTCAGATTCAGAATATCAGAGCCTCTCAGGTGTTCTGTGGTGAGTTTTTAAGGGCTATGGCTATGACAAATTTAATTTGCTGGCCGTTTGCAAAGGAACTGAACCAACATCAGCAACATAGAGGTCATCCTTTCTGTGTTAATTAGAGCAGTATGCAAATCCTACAGCATGGTAATACGTTAAATGTGAGGCTTCTCCCTGCATTTAATGTAAATTTCTGATCTAATTGTCCCACTTTGTCATGCCATTTCTTGTAAATTGCTGTCCCTTCCAATAAAGGAATTCGCTCATCCGAATGCCACATGTGGAGGAAAATGTGTGTTTGTTATTTGCATGTACTTCGGTGACCTGTTATCCCAGTAATGCCTCAGTGCTAAAGCAGAATATGCATCTTAACAAAAGAAGTGCCTGTGCTGTTTCTGTTCATCATTTAACCCTTCTGAACTATTTATACAGCCCTGTTAGAAGGGCACTGCACATAAACCAATTTCACCAGTCCCTTTGATGAATATTCAGTGAGGTTGATAGGTCCTGCTGAGCTTTTTCTAGGCTGGTGTGTGCATAATGAATACTGAAAATATCCTATATTAACAATATATGACTGCCTATGTTTGCTTCTAAAGGCACTGAAAAATGTGCATTGCAAACAGCAATTGCCTTTGATTCCAAGGGCTGTGGAAGGTTCAGTATTTGCTGTCGTACATATATGGAACCCAAAATTACCCAGCTTAGCTGCTGTGATTACTTCCTGCCACACTGTGCAAGCTGCCAGTGTGGAGATCCCTGTTTAGTGTCACTTCTTGTATTTTTTCACTTGTGCTTTATCTTTTTTTTTTCCCTTTTTTTTTCTTACACTTGCCTCAACCGCTAACAATTTCTCCTTAAACCCCTCAACCTTGCTTCAACCCCTAAGAATTTCTCCTTAATTTACACTGAGGAGTGGGGGAGAGGAAAGACCAGGCTGTGCTGCTGCTTTGTGCTTGGTGCCCATGTTTGCTCTGACAGCCAGGGAGCAGAGCCTGGGTGACCCCAGTGTTCCCTGCACACACCTGGCTCACAGCCAAAATCCCCACCCCAATTCCTTTTCACTGACAGGTTTCTAATGTTGGTTTGTTGGGTTTTTTTTTCCCTGTTAAAAATGTAACCTTATTTTTACATTCGAATACATTATGAGATTTATGAGATTTACATGATGAGATTTTTTATTTCTTTACATTTGAATACATGATGAGATTCTCCTTGTGAAAAACAAACAGATGTTATGCTTTGTGCATTACAGGTTGTTGCATTACTTATTTGCTGCTTTCCTAACAATTCCCGATTTTTCTATTTTGCTTCCGTTTTCGTTGCTTCTTGCTATTTGCTTGCAAAAACAAAACAGGCAAGCCTGGTAAGTAAAGCTTTTCACCAACTTTCACACCAGCATTTTGCATCTTTAGTTTCTTTTGCTTTTGTTCTCTGTTTGCTGCATTCCCATTAAGTCGTGTGAGTAGTGGTGAGCTGAGCCTGAACGCGGATCTGCCGGGGTGCTGCTCTGATTCTGTCCATTTGGGTAGTGTTAGTCCTGAGCATACTGCTGTGATTGTTGGTGAGCCCTGGGCAGGGTGTGTTACAGACGTGGAAGTCATTTAATTCAAATATTTTGATCACATAACCTCATAAATGTATTTAGATTTAAGGATGTGTTAGATTATCTAAGATTTGACTGGCAGACTATTATCAGCACATTTTATTGAAACTAAATCATAGTCTTAGAAAATGGAAGGTCCTTCCCAACCCAAACCATTCTGTGATTTTATGAAAATATCACATAAAACTCTAGTTCCCTCCCAGCCATGTTTCTGCCTTTTGTTGTATTTAAGCACTTTGGTTTGGGAGCATCACTTGGACCGGCCTTGGAGCAGCCTGGTCTAGTGGGAGGTGTCCCTGCCCATGGCAGGGGGTGGAACTAAATGAGCTTTAAGGCACCTTCCAACCCAAACCATTCTGTGATTCTGTGACATTTGCCCCAGTTTCCCATGAGTGAGTTTAAATGGTGCTGGGGATTGAGTGTTGGAGGAGCTGATCCAGCTGAGGATGTGCTGGGAGGAAGAGGAGGAGCTCAGCAGTGGTGAGGGAGTGTGACATGAATTACTAACTTCCTGATCACCCTGGAAGCAAGTAAGGAAGTTGCTAAAATACCTCAGGCAACAGTCTCACAAAAACTAGGGATGTGGCATTAAAATGAAAATATTTTGGATGAGGATGCAAATGGATCTCTTGCCCTGCCTGGAGCTGCAGTGACAGAGGTGTTGCCAGAGAACAGGATCCTGCCAGGAAAGGGTTTGGAATTATGTCAGCAGGGTGTAATCTCCAGCATGATTAAACAAATCTAGTGCTGGAACACAAGGACACAGCCTCTGAGGTTTAGAAAAATAAACAAAAGATGACAGATAATTTTTGTTTTAATTGAGAACACAATAATTTTGACATTGCAGAGGAATACAGTGTCTCTAAGAAAGCAAAATAGAAAAAGAATGTTTATTTTTAATAAAGCGTTAAATATATCCAAGTGATGTTGTATTACAGGGCTCTGGGCTTCTCTGCCATGTCAAAGGTGTTTGTTCACCAGTAAAATAAAGGTGTTACAAGCAGTTCCTGAGAACTTCTCTGGTTCTTTTCATCTTTTGTATCACACAGAACAAAATAAGCTCAGGTCAGGCTCTGCCCCAGCCAGGTGCTGTCAGGGGTGAGCAGAGGAGCCCAGGAGCTGATGCACAGCATGGCATCATCTCTGCTCTAGCCTTGTTCAGGCCAACAAAAATGTGTCTTTTTTGGATGGAATATGCAAAAGGAAGAGATGAATCTCAGTTTGGGAATTGACAGTATCAGCTTTGGCATTTTGGAGCTGACCAGCACTATAAATAATTCAGATTAAATCTTCTATTCAAATAAAACCCCCAAACTTGTTTAGTTCTTTATGTTTCCCAATATAAAGGCCCAAATAAAAAGTTGTACATTGTAAAATGCCCCATGCTTTTTCCACAGGAGAGCTTTTTACCTTATTTTAGTTTCTATCATAAACCAAGGAAAGTGGTAATATTAAACTGCTGTGTTTTGTGGGTGGGTTTTCCTTTTCAGTATCATTCAAAGTAAGTAACCCTTAAAACATGGGCACAAGAATCATAGTTTAGGATGTGAAAGAAACAATGCAGCATTTTGGAAGACAATGCCAGACCTTTTCTTCCAGTGTTATGTGGATATTCCAACTTATCTTGAGGTCAGTTCCCTTGAACATTCCTCCTCTATATGGATTTGTATTCCTGTTACGTTCTTCCCACCATCCCTTGCTCAAATTTAACTGTACACAGGAGGAGCTTGGCAGATGTTTTTTGCAGGTTTTTTTACACTTAGGAAGTCTGTCTACTGTTAGATTTCCTTTCTGCCTCTTGCTCCAGCAGTCCTGAGAGCTGGTAAAACACTGCTTTTCCAAGGGAAGAATTGAATTCCACTGAACAAAGTGCCTTGTTTGTGCAGGTTTAGAAGGTGCCAGGAGATGACAGGCATTTATCAACAATGGTAAATAACTTGTGGCCAGTGCTAGGAATGTGCATAAATGTCCTACAGCTAGTGCATCTTCAGGCAAAGAGGGGAAATCCAGCACCTGCCTTTTCATGGGAACAGCCGAGTTCAGAGTGAAGAAACCATCAGTACAGAGATACATTCACATTTTCCCCCAACATCAAAATATTTCAATGTCACTGTATTTAGCAACTGTTTTCCTAAACAGGCTTGTGTCTTTGTATAAATCTGACTTTTCTGGATCCTGTAAACTTACTAATACTCAAATAGGGCAGAGTGTAGTAGAAAATGTAGATGATAGTGAAATCAGTGGACTTACTCCTGTTAACCCTTCTGAAAACCTCTCTTTTCTCTACCCCTCTCTTCTTTCAGAGGATGAACAGAGAGAGAAGTCTGTCTCCCACCACACTGTTCAGCAGCTCATAGTGGAGAAGGAGCAAGCTCTGGCCGATCTGAACTCAGTGGAGAAATCCCTGGCGGATCTTTTCAGGAGATACGAGAAGATGAAAGAAGTCCTGGAGGGGTTTCGGAAGGTGAGTCACCTTAACATCTCCTTTAAAGAGCAGAGCTGAGCAGATTCTGTGGACCAGAATGTGCTGTGCTGCTGAACAGAAGGCAGGGCTTGTGTTTCCAGCTGATTCTGATATTCTGCAGGACAAACCATAGTCCTCAGGTGAAGGATTGCGGCCAGCTATCAAATGCAAACAGAAAAATTGTAAACCTCTTTGCATTTTGCAGTACTCTCTTTCAGGGGTCAGTGTTGGACTGCAGCCCTTCAAACAGCCGTGTGTGACTCCCACAAACAAGTGCCTGTCCTGTGTTTTAACCTCTTGGATTAAATTTGATGTCATCTTCTCTTTTAAGAATGAAGAAGTGTTGAAGAAGTGCGCGCAGGAATATTTGTCACGAGTGAAGAAGGAGGAGCAGAGGTATCAGGCACTCAAAATTCATGCTGAGGAAAAACTGGACAGGTAATTGAGTCATGGATTCACAGAATGGTTTGGGTTGGAAGGGATCCTAAAACTATCTTGTTCCACCCCCTGCCATGGGCAAGGACACTTTCCACTATGCCAAGTTGCCCCAAGCCCTGTCCAACCTGGCCTTGGACACTTCCAGGGCTGGTGCATGGATTGTACACATTTTTTCAGGAGTTCATGCTGCAGAAGGATTCCCATGGCTGGACCTCACATCCCAGACTGCTCCTGCAATATGCAAAGCAGAGGCTGCTCTGTGATAGAGGGTGGAAAGAATGCAACAATGAGAATTTCTGCAGTGTGCTGGTGTTTCTTCCAGCTCCTGACCATACAGAACACCTTAAATTTCTATATTTAGCTAATGTCTTTATATTTGTTTAATGTATTTTCATGGGAGGATCAAGAAAGAAGCCAGTAGCCAGTTTCTTTTTTCGAGATTTCCATATAGTGACCAGTTAAGCATTTCAAGGGATCATGTTCAGGACTCATAGTACAGTCCCGTGAACTGGAGATCAGATTTGGAAACTGCCATAAAACACTTCTGAGTCATATTTGGGACTCCAGCAGAGGTATCTGGCAGAAGCATGAAGGAAGCAACACAGACAGGAAGAAAAGACTCTGCAGCCCCTGCTGAGCAAGAGAGGGGGTTATGAAAAGTGTTTGGAGATGAGTCTCAGAATATACCCAAGATGTGCAGAAGGCAGCCTTGCCCTCTTCCCCCCATTTGTTAAGGTGTGTCCACCCTCTGCCCTTTCCTGTGAGAACATGATGTGACCAAAGCCTGTGTTTTTTTGCAGAGCCAATGCTGAAATTGCACAAGTGAGAGGCAAGGCCCAGCAGGAGCAGGCAGCGTACCAGGCCAGCCTTCGGAAGGAGCAGCTCAAAGTGGATGCCTTGGAGAGAACACTGGAACAAAAGGTAAATAAATCAGGAGCCGAGCTCTGCCTGAGGATTGTCCTGCAGCTCCCTGGCCTTGGGGACAGCAGCTCTCCCCAAATTTTAAGGCAAAACCCCCCTGTGTGCCCCAGGTGTGATTTGAGCCCAAGTGTTTGGGGCTGGCTCAGCCTTGGCCAGAGCTTGGGATGCACTTCTGCAGCCCAGACCTTGGTTTGCTTCAGTTCCCAGGTTTCAGACCTTGCTTTAGTTTTTCTCTCAGGTTCTGTTTCCCTTTTTAGTGCTATCTGTAATTCCAGTGCTAATTCCAACGTGTCTGTAGGAAATGCCTATTTATAACTCTGTCTTCTCTGGCTCAGCCAAGGGAGCTTGCTTTGGCATAGAACAGCTCGTCCTTGCTTGCAGCTCTGCAAGGCAGGGTGAAAATAATGAAAATAATTTAAAAAAATAGAAAAGTGCAGCCTAGAAACAAATTTCCACTATGTATTATTGTGGTGTGCTGGGAATGACTGCTGTGAAGCTGTCTGCTTTGGTGCTAAATTTGATTTATTAAAACTGGAGGAGCTGTATTTGGAGGAAAGGAAGCATTTGTTTGAATGCATGTAGCTGTACTATGAATATGAACACTTAGTTGTACTATATATGCACATTTATCTATATGTATAGATCTCCTGTTCTCAGCATATGAGAAAAGTTAATTTTCCCACACCTCTTCCACTAGTTAGATAACATTAAAATTAAAAAAAAACCCTCATCTTAATGCAACAATCCTTTTCATAATACTTCATATTTTATTTTCCAGAATAAAGAGATAGAAGAATTAACAAAGATTTGTGATGAACTGATAGCCAAAATGGGGAAAAGCTAACTTTTAACCAAATTTCTGGACTTCGATATTGAGTGCAATATGACCATTGGCACACTGATGTCCATACATTTATGTGGACAGGTTATATTTTCACTTTTTCGTATGCACTACTGTATTTTCTTTCTAAATAAAGTTGATTTAATTGTATGCAGTACTAAGATGACTATCAGAATTTCTTGCTATTGTTTGCATTTTCATAGTATAATTCATAGCAAGTTGATCTCAAAGTTCCTGTATCAGGGAGATTGTCAAGTTCTCTATGAAATTACAAATTGCTGATCCTAGCCTTCCCTTTGTACATGAGTTCCCATGTTGGATGTCTTTTGGATTTAATAGAAACACGTATTACTTGCATGGGGACTCTTGCCTTAAGGAATGTAAACTTTATCTGCATTTGCTGATTTGTAAAATAAAATCTGAAAAAAAAAAAAAAGGAAAATGCATGTCACAAATGAAATTCTCTATTGTAAATAAATTTTTTCGTTGAAAGTTGAAGATAAGTATGGCTCTCTTTTGTGTCCTTCACTTGCTTATTTCAGCACCAGATGCTCTTGGGAATTAATTCCTCCACAGAAAGCACTTCATGGGTCGCTGCTTGGAACACTTTGTGGGTCACAAGAGTCTGCTGCTTATGTGCACATATCTAGGTCTATATCTTAATGTCTCTAAATATATATATATGTGTGTCTATGTGTTGGATTTGGACCACTCAAGTCTCAAGGCTTAATCCTCCAAAATGTTTAATGCTCTGACCCTGATCCAGCAAATCCCATGGGCAAATGTAATGAGGCTGTTGGAGGAGTCGGAGGCTGTGGCATGTGGTGACAGCATGGTTTTTCAGCATGTCTGGCACTGAAAGGTGAATCGTTTCCTGCTCCTGGAAGAATTTGCCTGCTGGGCTGGTGGAGATGAAGTTGGTGTGATCAGAGGTGCAGCCAGAATAAGCTCCATAAGTAGCACTCTTGAACACCTCTTTATCCTGTAAGTTATCCTCTGCACAGGATTAGGGGTGGAGGAGAAGCATTAAGGCTCTAATAGCAAACAAACTGCTTTCTTTGCCTAATGGTGCATCTCTTGGATCCCCATGATGTGGACAGTCTTCAGCCTGATTCTTGTCAGCTCCCTTTTTGTCCTCAAAAGTAAGTCAGCTCCTTTTTCTTTCCTTTTTTTACTTCATTTGCATTTGCTACCTCAGGCATGGCTGAGCCTCTTCGCTGTTCTGGGCTCCTCTCTTGGTTTGGGTTGGTTTCAGGTCATTTTGTGTGTGTGGTTAGCAGCACAGAACTGCACCTCAGTAAGGATAAATGCGTGTGCTGAAAGATTCACATGTCCCCACTGATAGCAAGGGTGGGAGTGTGGTGTTAGAAATATCTTTCAAATTCATGCTTGCCTTTGAAAATAACGTGTAGTTTGAGGCAAGGAAAAGAATGAGGATTGAGATATGGTTGTGGTGTTTCAACAAGAGCAAAACTCAAGATACACTGTTGTGCTTTACAGCTGAATTGATACTTTAGGAGAATTTATACTTTTTGGATCATTGTAAGATTTTTATGTGTATACAATGTGCTTTTTCATGGTACTGTGGACCAAAGATCAGGATGGAGGGGGAAAGAAACAACTTTTGTGCTCTGCTCTGAAAGTGTTACGAGAAGATATGGGTGCAGTTACAGAATATCAAATGTTTGTTGTATTATTTTAAATGCAGATTATAACAACTAAATAATCTGGGGTTGATTTTTTATTACTGTTTTTTGATAAATATCTGAACCACTTCTAAAAAAAAAAAAAAACATTGATAAGATTTGCAGAAGCTTTGGATTTTCCCAAGCTTTTTTGCATTTTTTTTAATGTATGCTCGAAACCATACTAGAAAGATTGATATTTTTAAATACTTCTTATAAATTCTACATGGTCTCTTCTCCCTCCACCCAGGTGAAGCACTGCAGTGTTACACCTGTGTAGGTTCTAGTGATGATGACTGCAACAGACAAGGAAGTCAGCAGTGTCCAGGCCATGCAGATGCCTGTGCAGTCATTAGAGGACAAGCAAGTAAGTGTCACGAACGTGTCAGACTTGATACATTTGTCACAAAAGAAATAAATAACCAGTGGTGGAAAGAGAAGAGTGCATAGTAAGTTAAGGAGAAGGCCATAAGTAAATGTCTCCTCTCAAAATAAACCCCACTAATAAATCTCAATCCTAGTTTTGTTGACACAAAATTCCCCTGGGAATGATTTGTCGGTGTGCCACAATGAGCTGCTTCCACTCTGTGGGAAAGCTGGAAAGAAGCATTTTCAGTATTTCCCACTTTCTACTTAAGTGACTTAGCTGGAAATGAGGATGGAAAAGAAGCTATGGAGCCCCTGCACTTGGGCACATCCAAAGATATTTAAGCTGCACCAGTTGCCTCTAAGATTAAAAACTCGAGTTATTTCAGTGGGAGCTGTTGGTGTGCTGCCTTGTGGTGGTGTTCATTTACTTGTGAGGAGCAGCCAGACCCGAGGCTGGTGCTCAGTGCTGGGTGGTCAGGCTGGTGCTGGGGGCCGTTTGCAGCCCTCTGGGCTCACTGTGGCTCTGTTGCAGGTGGCATCATGAAGTCCTGCTCGTTCAGGTCCTTCTGCGAGCGCGCCAGGCGGGACGGATCGAGGGCGCCCGGGGTGAGCGTGCACTGCTGCTACTCCAACAACTGCAACGCCAAGAGCCTGGCTCCCAGGGTCAGCAGCCCCAGCAGCTGCCTCTCCCTCCTCATCCTCACTCTGCTCTGGCAGCCCTTGTTGAAGCTGACATGAGGGGGAAGAAGAAAACAGAGTATCCTGAAGCAACAACTCTGCCTTCTTAGCAAGGGATGATAATATGTCCTAATCACATTGCTCCATGTACCATATATCTCACTAGGCAAAAAGCTGTAGGAAGACCTGACAGATGTTTAGAGAAAAATTGTTTCATCTGCTAAATAGGTCTTGATCTCTGTAAGAAACTCTGCCCTGTTGCTTATCCTGAGGGGTTGATTGGGCAAATAAATAACATTTTCCTGCCATTTGGATAAGGAGAAATTTTTGCTGCAGGTATCCTGGTAGCAAGGTAACTGGCAAATGTCTCCCAAATACTTCTTACTGTTGGCAGATACTCAAAAGCAAGCTTTTGAGTTTTCATGCTTTGAAATTTTCAAGCACAAAGTGACTGAAAATTCTAACAAGCAAGTTAATCTTTCAGAGTACATTGGCATACTGGACAAAAGGAAACTTGAAATACAGATGATTTAGTATTAATACAAACTGGTAAGAGAAGGTCATTAAGAGAATAATGCATGGAGGTATGTTCTGTTGTATATGATATGTTCCTGACAGGGGGGCTGGATGGTCTTTAAGGTCCCTTCCAACCCAAATCATTCAATGGTTCTATGCTTGTGTGTATTTCCTTGGAAAAAAACACCTTCCAGTCCTCTCTTTTCTGATCCTTTGAGAATTTTACCACAGCGTCAGAAGAAGAAGAAAAACTAAGAGCTTGGAAGTTGTTTTTGAACTGGTACTCCATCCAAAGATTGGCTCAATCTGTCTCCCCTGCAGGTTTTAAAAACAACTGATTAATCCCTGTCTTGTAGGCAAATTATAACTTGAGTTTTTAATTCTTGAGGTTTCAGTTATGTAAATAATTCTCCACTGCTCTAAGCTGCAGGCTCTGAGAGTAAGAATGTATATATCTGTACACGTCTCCCCCTTCAGTGATGTGATTGAGTTGAGGTGGTTTATGTATCCTTTTAATTTTGCAAAGTGAATGAAATTACTTGGAGGTCTTTAGAGGTGTAAAGAGGGACTAAATCAATATTTTTAATAAACCCATTCATGGCAAGTTTACCAAGTAAATGATCTAGAAGGGGTCACATAGTAGAAGGCATTGTGCATCACTGCCTCCTTTGATCCAAAACTCAGAGCGCCAGGCAAGCAGATGAGTGATATCTGTAGATTTTAATGTCCAGCTGTGATGACCTGGTCCAACCCCTGGCACACAACATGCACAGGATTGGCTGAAAGTCCAGCTGGTGTAACTGAAATAGAGGTGGTCTTTCCAGTTCTAGTTTTAGTTGCCAAGTAGGAAAAAGGTTAGGTCATCAAATCTATGGAACTCACAAAATACGTGGCAAAGTAGTTTTCCCCCTAGCTTTGTGTTGTGACTTTTTTCAGTATAATTCTTTGAAAAATCAGTTCTGGGCAGTGTGTAGTAGAATTCTTCACATTGACCAAAATTGTATTCAGGTTGCAAACTCTAGAGCTGCTGCAAGGTCAATCAGTGAGCCCTCCCTGCAGAGTGTAACCCTTGCCTGCCTTGTGGCTGTCACAGGGGCTGAGCTGTCTCCTTGTTTCACTGTGTTCTTTCCCCAGTGTGGATCCTTCCATCATCTCATGTAGGTTGTGGCTTCAGACTGGCTGGATTCTCCTGGGGTTTTGTTCAGGTGGGCTCAGACAAGGCAGTTTGGTCTACTTTTAGTCTCTAGGCACCAGTCTGATAAAGCTGTTGGATATAAAGATTGCAACAATGCAGCAGACCTTGGCTGAGAATGTTAATTTGGACTCCAGCGTCTCATTGGTATAAAAATCACTTAAATTGGTGTAAGTATTTTTCATTTCATTCTCAGCTTGAAGCAGTTCCTTCAGTATCTTCTGCTACAGAAAGCAGGTATTGATTGTATCTTTATCTTCGTATGGTTCTGTAATGATAAATCTGTATTGAATGTAATCTCTGTATGTGCTCAGTGCATTTCCTTAATGAGAAAATAAATTACATGCAATGGCTGACATTGTCTCTTGGTAAACACAACTGCTTCTTTTAATTGGGATTTCCAGCTGCATCTGGCGCTCTGTTTTCCTGCAGGAATCCTGTTGGGCTTTGTTGTTTTGTTTGTTTTTTTTTTTTTAATGTGGGATATATATCTTAAATCTGTTGGATAAAATAGTGGATGTTGGTAGTGTTCTTGCTGCTACATTTCCATGGTAAAATAAGAAGGTAAATCTCTATCCTCTTGACAAACACCATCTGTCATTCCTGACAGCAGCCAGGACTGGGATCTTCAGGCAGCTCGCACCGCCTCCATCCAGTCCTGCCTCCCAGCTCATCACGGGCTCTGCTTTGCTTTTTACAGCAAAAAAAAGGACATTTTTCCTGCCCAATTATGACCCTGAGGTGTGCCCGCATGTGGATATCTAGGAAGGATGAACCGTTTTTGTGGATTAGTGTTTTAGAGTGGTTTCGTGATGGTTTTTGGCATAAGTGTTGACAGGAAGACAAACACAGATAAATTAAAAAAAAAAAAACAAAATAGAAGGAATATTTTTTAAACTCCATTAAAATGCAGAAAATAGTTTAAGGATTTTGTTGCCATGTCTGTGCACAGCTATTCCCAGTCACAGGTGCAATAGACAGTTGGATGTTCTGAGGATAATTCCTGCTGCAGCCACGGGCTCCTTCTCCCTTCCTCTGTGTCAACAGCAGAGAGGCTGAATGACAGGACTTCTTTTTCATCTCTTGTATCAGCTGGATCTATGTAGTGGCTCAGTTGGGTAAGTGCTGGGTGTCAGTGTAACTCTGCCCTCTCACCTCCAAGGAAGGATCTCCAAAAAGACTCATGATTTCTAAGTGAGAGAAAATCTCAGTTGTACCTAGACCCCAAATCATAATTGCCATTATTCCTTTCTATCCTCTTGGTTTTGGCTCTACAAACAGCATTCCTTTGTTTTCCTGGTCTTGTCAAGGGCAGCCAGAGCCTCTGGGACTTTTCAGGAGGGCACAGCTGAGAAGAGTGCCTTGAGCTCTCTGTAAGAGTGAGAATTTGCCATTTAATTTGTGTCAGTGTTCATCCACACCTGGCTTTTCCACAGTGAGTACAAGGTACCAAGTTGTCCCTTGTTCTTGGTGAGGAATAAGCAATTCTTGTGGCCTTGAAAATCTAGATCAGACAAGATCAGCTCAATACTGGCTGTGCAATTTAATGAGAGTTCCAAGTACATCTTGGCGTCACAAACCACAGTTTATTTTTTAACCTCTTTTCCTCATGTGAACTTTTAGTCATGCATTTCTGTCCAGTAGGGATTAAACAAAAACCATGCTTGCAGCCTGTGTTACCATGTCTTTGTGTGCAAAGAAAGCCCAGCTGTGACAGATTTCATTGTGAGCATCACTCCAAAGGTCTCAACCTTTCTGGACCTACAGATGTTCAGGACTCAGCCCGGAGCTGTTGGCTGTGGTTGGTAACATGCCCTTGGGGAGGAATTTTATGCTTCTGAAATCAGAATTCCTGAGTGCAATTCCTGGAGCCCAGGATTATCAGCCTGCATACACATACACTCCCTCTTATCACCCACAGCCAGCAGTGCACGGGGCATTTTTAATTGGTACATTTGTGACATGCTCAGAGGTGGCATATTTACTCACAACAGAGTGGGGAAAAATGATAACAATGTTAATGAAAAATGATAGCAATGTTAAATGTTAATGTTAAAGAGTGTAGTGAGAAATTCTCCATGTTGGTGGCGTAGGTGCATGTGAACTTTCTTAGCACCTGAGGAAAAAAACCCACAAGTGAAAAGCCAATGTGGGATTGAGTTTGGAAAGAACCACAGAAGCAGCTCGTGCTTGGCAGGGTGGCTTCATGGAAAGTAGATCTTGTCAAAAACATCTCATTTGAGGTTATGGTTTTTGCTGATAAAGGCAAATACATGGATTTTTTGCAATGCATTGCAGATAAAATCACAGTTGTGATACACAGACTGAGAGTTCAAGAGCCAGGAGAGTGAAAGACTGCAAAAACAAGTTCTCTGGAAAATCTTCCAAGTGGTATCTTGACAGCGGCGAGCTCCCATCGTCTCTCCGACAGCCCCGGGACGCTGCCATGAGAAGTGTGACAAAAAGAAGGGGCTGTCAGAGCTCTGACATGTCTGCATGCAGATATTCCTGCGTGTTGCCATAGGGATGGGTTTCCAAGGGAGACAGGTGATGCACTTTTCTGAAACAAAACTGAAGCAGAGGGATGAGAGTGGGAGGATGGGGCTGAGCATTTTATCACAGAATCACAGGATGGTTTGGGCTGGAAGGGACCTTAAATCCCACCCAGTGCCACCAGCCATGGCAGGGACACCTTCCACTGTCCCAGGCTGCTCCAAGCCCCAGTGTCCAACCTGGCCTTGGGCACTGCCAGGGATCCAAGGGCAGCCACAGCAGCTCTGGGCACCCTGTGCCAGGGACTGCCCACCCTCCCAGGGAACAATTTCTTCCCAAATTCCCATCTAACCCAACCCTCTTTTTTACCCTCCAAACCTTCCTTTCTTCCATGCTTAGCATGAGTAATCCCTTAAGGAGTGCACTTTTCCTAAAATTCCTTCCATCTTGTATAGCAGCCTGACTTAGCCCCACAGGCAATATTTCTCTTAAAACCCTTTTAGCTGCAAGCCCAAAAGACTTGCAAGTATGAGATCATGTTTGACAGGTGAAGAGGAATTTCTGTCTTGAAGCTATTTCCCTTCTCTGAAGACTTCCTGCCTTTCATCCTCACCAAAATAGTTTTAATTTTTTTCCTTTAAACGCTCGAGGGGGGAAAGTATTGGAACACTGGCAGAGACTCAGCCAAAAAAATAAGACTTGTGTCCAAATCCCTGACTGCTACTGCCTTCATTGGAGACATTCAGTGTCGTGTTTTAATGTCGGTCATTCTCAGTTTCAGAGTTTCAGTGAAAAAAAAAATCAGTGTCTGTAGATCTGGAGCTCAGAGGGACTGGCTGCTATCTCTTCAGCAGATTTTCCCTAAAGAATCTTTTGATTTGTGGGTTTGCTCCTGTGCTCTCCCAACCTTAAGAGAGCTTCTGCAACATATCCTTGAGATGCTGAGGATTTCATCTCCTTTTACCAACTTTTTACAATTTTTGGAGGGCTTTCCAGTGCAAGTAAAATCTCCACGAGTGTGCAGTTATTAAATTCAAGTTCTCATCCTTATGTGTCACTGGAATGGCATTTCTAATAGCAGGATACTCTCTGAATTTCCTCCTCACACTCTGGTGATTACCAGCCTTAATCAGCAGGGTAAGTTGTGCTCTAATTTTACTTTATGCTGAGCATTTGAAGTCCCAATGGCCAAAGCTCATATGAGGCAGCTCCAGAGCAAAGTTCCTGCCCCCCTGGTGCCTGCCAGGAGCTGAGTGTAGCACAGGATCCATCCAAATCACAGCTGGGGCTGCAGAGCTGGGGGTCAGGAGACACTTCTGGGGAAATCTGCAGTCACAGAAATGAGCACCTGTTGCTGTTGGACACGAAACGAGTGCACAGAAGCTTGGTGAGTTCAAGAGAGAAAAAAAGAGCTATTTTTATTTCTGACCTCGCAATATGTAGAATTTCAAAAGTGACAGTGGGTTGGAGGATGAAATTGCCACGTCTCCCACCACACGGGTCAAACCACCAGTCCATCAATTCTCTCTTCCCACAAAGAAGAATGCAAAACAATCATTATTTACAAGAACAGTGTGTGAGAACTCCAGTAGAAATATGTAAACATTATCAGAAGACTAAAGAAGTTTTATGAGAACTTTAAAACTTTCAAAATAACTATAAAAGAAAACTTAACACTTTCCAAAATCAGGGCAACAAGCACCCTGCAGTATCCAGTGGCCTCAGTGATGTTCTGAGTCTCACTTCTGCTGCACTGCATCCGTGAGAGCTGGGTGTGGGTGGGGCAGAGCAGCAAGGAACAAGCTCTGCCCTCATCTCCTTTAGTCCTTAAGGGTTAAATTTCACTTTTTGGAGCTGTCTTTTTGCACTGTACCATTCACAGTGCTCATGAGTACTTGGCAGTCTCCATCAGTTGTTTTCACATTCTCCCAGCCAACTCTGACTCCTCATATTGGATAAACACGTCTGGTTTTGTTAAATATTCTGTTTCAGTGATTAGGGCTCTGGAAAGAGCAAATCAGTTACTGAGATGAAGCAAATCCGTGAGTGGGGCAGTGAACTGGGCCAGGAAAAAGTGTTCATGGGGAAATCATCCGAGCAGGGCAGAGCCTGGGGGCTCTGGCAGAGGTTTATCAGCATTCCTGTAATCAGGGGTGTGAGGAGGAGAGACCCACCAGGCTCCTTGGCATTGCTTTATGCAGCAGCTGAAAAGGACAGCTTTGTCCCTGGGTTGGTTTGGTTCACTCACCCCAAGGCTCAGGACAGGAGGAGCTTCTCCTAAAGCATCTTCCCAACACCTTCCAACCCATTTTTTTCCAGATTTAGGAGATTTTTCTCCTGAATGCCAGCATATGGATATCAGGGGCTCTTTAAATGAGGAGGGCTTTGCAGAGTTTCCTCAGTTGCTGGTAGTGTCAGCTGTGATAAATGAGGGACTGTGCCAGCCAGGAAGTTTTCCAGAGCTGGCCTCGATGGGACCCTTCTGAGGATGATGACAAGCAGGGAAAAAAAAAAAAAACAAAACCAACCTGCTTTGATTTTACACCTCCTGTTAACATCAGAGAGAGCAGTCCCTGGAATGCCCATCTCCTCAAAAGTCAGGCTCCCTTGTGGAAACTGAAAACAATGCTTTGCTCATGAGTGATCAGGAGTGGAGTGATCTCATCTGACCTTTGCTTTAATATGGCTTATCCAAAGCTTTTTGTGCTTATCCAAACCTTGGCTCCAGGCTGCACTGCGAACCCAGGCTATTCAGGGCAAATCCTGGTGACCTCTCCTTCAGCTGGCTCTGCTCAGGAGGATGAGGAGGGGATTACTGCCCATGGGTGGGTGTCCTGAGCCAGCAAATGAAACACCGCTGCCTGTCCTGGAGCTGATCTCTAAGCCATGGTGTGCTGGAGGATCTGTCTGTGCCCAGTCTCACAGACCAGTTCTCCAGGAGACAGATGGCCACAAGAAATACAGTCACTGACAGGCTTAAAATAGTTCTCTTTTTACATTTATTTTTCTTGTCTAAGTCACTTTTGCTCTCGATTTGCCCAGCACCTACAGAAGCATTTTCATTCCTGTTATTTCCATACCTGGGAAACGGAAACCAAGGTGGCCACGAGCCCCAGTCAGGCAGAGGAGATGGGATTGGAGCCATTGGCTGCAAGTGGGACAATGTTTAGTGATGTTGGTGGCCCTGGAAGGTTGCCCTGGCTGGAGTGAGCTGTCTGCAGACAGACACTGATCCTCAGGTGTCCCAGCCTGTCCCAGCTCCAGGTGCCCTCCCAGAGCTGCCTCTCTGGACGTCAGCTTTGTCCCACTCCCCTGCTGGTTGCTGCTGGGAATTTGGACGCATTTTAAATCAGATTATAGACTCCCCTAGTTCTGCATGAAAAGCCTGAAGAGGCTGCAGTGCCAAATCAGGGGCTCGTTTAAGGTGTTTTCGTTGAGCATCAGTGCTCTTGTTCTTTACTGTTTCTGCAGAAAAATCACCTTCATTTCTTTGCTGCGTAATTTCACCTTCCACTGTCCCAGGCTGCTCCCAGCCCTGTCCAGCCTGGCCTTGGACCCTTCCAGGGATCCAGGGGCAGCCACAGCTGCTCTGGGCACCCTGTGCCAGGGCCTGCCCACGCTCACAGAGAAGAATTCCTGCCCAATCTCCCATCCATCCCTGCCCTCCGGCAGTGGGAGCCATTCCCTGTGTCCTGTCCCTCCATCCCTGGTGCCCAGTCCCTCTCCAGCTCTCTTGGAACGTTTTCAGGCCCTAGAAGGGCTCTGAGCTCTCCCTGGAGCCTTCTCCTCTCCAGGTGAGCACGCCCAGGAAGGAGGGAGTGATTCAGAATCTGCAGCTCTCCCAGAGCACGGTCAGGGCTTCCAGGCAGGGCAAAATGAAACCAGCTCTCAGCCACACGGGCTCTGGGGAGCTCATGGAGCTCTCAGGAGGAGCTGTTTGTTTGGTAGCATTTCTTTTTTAAGTTCAAACACGCCCACTTGAACTAGAATTGCCTCTCTCAGTGGAATCAGACCAGCCACGGGTAGCTGGGGGTAACCACCTTGATTAGCAGAGGCTCCTGGGCAGGTGCTGGGCAATCTCTCATCTTTTTAATTGCTCCGAAGGCCAGCAGCCTGCCCAAAGCCAGGTGTTAACCCTTGAAGAGTCAGATGATCTCGCTGGTGGCACAGCACACATAGACACAAAGCTGCCACAGAGGGACATTTATGGCAGCAATAAGCAGTTTCCACTTTCCCTGCACCGTGCTGGGGCTGGCAGGCAGCAGGAGCTGTGCAGGCCATTCATTTGCTGCTCAGCATCCCTGAAATGCCCTTGGCTGGACCAGTTCCTCAGCAATGCCTGCAGTCCTGCACCCAAGCTGTTCTCTGCAGACAGCTGAAGCAGATAATTCTGTATGCACCATGATAAAGCCCAGCTCTGCTGTGTGGTTTATCCCAGGAACGAGAGCAGTGTACAGAACTGCATCACAGGCTGCAAAAGAAACCCCTGCCACAGTGACTGCTCCTCTCAGCGCCTCATTTCCTGAATTGTGGGGATGAAATATCTTGTTTCTGAAAGCTGGGTGCCTTTTGAATTAAAAAAAAAAAAAAAAAGTAATTACAACTTAAAATTGATAACAAGTGTCAGCACTAGAAGGAGAATCTGCATCTTGTCAGTCATTTGATTTAAGGTAATTATGTCAAGCACAAGGCAGGAGATGAGCAGATCTATAGTGTGCAGGTATCAGTGGAAACTGCTCCTGTGCACTCTGAATCCAGTGAGCAGATTCAGATAAGGCTTTAGACTCTCAGCTTATCTAAATGCCTGAATTAGTTTGAGAATGAGCCTATTTTTGCATAGCTTATCATGAGAGCATCTGCAGAACTCCTTGCTAGGCTGAGAACAGCAGGGCCTTTGAGGAAGGAATCTGTCACAGGAGTGGGAGGTGCTTTTCATCATAACCACGTAAATCCAAGTGAGAGTGGTCAGTATTGATCTGGTTTTTGAGTTGTCACAGCTCCTCCAACTGACATACAGCCAGGAGGCTGCAAATTTGGTCATCATCACACTCATGACTCTCCTTTCCTTTCCTTTCCTTTCCTTTCCTTTCCTTTCCTTTCCTTTCCTTTCCTTTCCTTTCCTTTCCTTTCCTTTCCTTTCCTTTCCTTTCCTTTCCTTTCCTTTCCTTTCCTTTCCTTTCCTTTCCTTTCCTTTCCTTTCCTTTCCTTTCCTTTCCTTTCCTTTCCTTTCCTTTCCTTTCCTTTCCTTTCCTTTTCCTTTCCTTTCCTTTCCTTTCCTTTCCTTTCCTTTCCTTTCCTTTCCTTTCCTTTTCCTTTCCTTTCCTTTCCTTTCCTTTCCTTTCCTTTCCTTTCCTTTCCTTTCCTTTCCTTTCCTTTCCTTTCCTTTCCTTTCCTTTCCTTTCCTTTTCCTTTCCTTTCCTTTCCTTTCCTTTCCTTTCCTTTCCTTTCCTTTCCTTTCCTATCCTCATCCACAACATCTCCAGAGTGAGAGAACAGCAAAAAATGATTGTCTCTATTATCCTGCTGCAGCACATGAAAACAAATATTGAAAAAAGTCCTCTTGTTTGGCTATTTAAACTAAAGCAATGCAGAATATTAAAACTTTTCATTTTTTCTTGAATTATCAGTGCACAAATACCTCTTGGCAAGCAGCAACCACACAAACTTCTCTCACAGACAGGAATACACCCCTGCATTTGTGTACAATTTATTCATCTTTCTTGTTTAAAAAACTTGGTTTTGCACATCCAAAGCAATGACAGCAATGACAGTGATTGACAGGAATGCTGAAAATTATTCAAAGCCACTACAATTTCATCTGCAGCCCCTTTCTGTTAATATTTTAGTGTCCTTAAATTGCATTAATTTCTGCATGTGGTTTGTTCCTGTGATGGAGCAAGATATCAAACAGCAGTAGAGAACTGACTGATCAGGGTGATCAGAGTCACTTTTTTTTGGCTCATTAAGTTCCTTCAGGGCTGCCTGATGTTCTCCAAACTGATACCACCCAACAGGCTGCAGACCTGGAGTGTGCTGCCTCTTCTTACTGATAAAAATGAAATGGAGGGAATAACTACTGATGATATCAAAATCAAATTGATTTTTTCAGAAACAAGGTTATACAAAAATCAAAGACCCTTTCCTCTGAGGATTTGGAATCCATCCAGACCTCTCTCCCAGCTCAGACCTCCTGTTTTCCCAGGGATTATGCAGGGCATTAGCAGCTGTCCTGTCCTGGAGCACTGCAGCTCTTCCCTCTCCCCAGCTCCTCTCTTGGTATCCCTGGTCGCTCTGGTCTCTTCAGAATCACTAGAACATATTTTTCCCCCTTTTTTTCACCCCTCCACATACTAAAATAACCACTTTTTCATCTTTCTGTCACCCCAACTCAACTTCCTTCTAAAAACTCCTCTTTTCTTGGGAATTTTTTCTTTCTTCCAACTGGCAGCAGTTCTTGGGCACTTCTCAACTGCTCCCCAGCTGCTGCCTGTGCTTGGCCGGGCATCTGGCTCCCACGCAGGGCACCGAGATTCCCAGGCTGCTCTTACAATAATAGGAAACTTAACACCCATTCTGGGGACTGCTAATGTGAAAAGATCTTTTGAGCTTTCCTCAAGGAAAATGCCAGAGAATGTTCTGTTGGCAAACAGCTGTTAGCAACCAGAGTCCTCCCCCCACTCCAGTTTAACTGTTAAAATGGCCTTTTAGACTCACTCCTTTTGACTTTTGGTTACAAAATCGAGATATTTCTTTCTATATGCTTTAAAAATATTATTTTTCTCTGCATCACAGGTTTCAACAAATCTGGAGATTGCCAAGCTGCATCTGTAGCTGCTGGCCAGAGGTGGAGACAGCTCTGAGGCCTGGGGACATCCCCTGGGGTAGGAGGTCTCCAAGTGACCAAACTGAGGACTGGTTCAGGAACTTCCAAACTGCTGAGGGACACCCCAGAGCTCTTGGGAACAGCATCTGCATGCACTGAGTTGAATAAAGCATCTCTGTACATGGCTTTTATTGTGTTAGTTGATAAAATCTGGGCTTGAAATGGGTGAACTCTGGCACCTACATGAAATTGAGATGCTGATTAATTTGCCCATTGATTTAGGTCAATTTATGAGGTCATAGAATCATAGAATGGTTTGGGTTGGAAGAGACCTGACACTCATCTTGTTCCAACCCCAGGGACACCTTCCATTTTCCCAGGGTGCCCCATCCAACCTGGCCTTGGACACTGCCAGGGATCCAGGGGCAGTCTCTGGGAACCTGTGCCAGGGCCTCCCCACCCTCACAGGGAACAATTCCTTCCCAAAATCCCATCCAACCCTGCCCTCTGACACTTTAAAGCCTTTCCTCTTGTCCTGTCACTCCATGCCTTTGCAAAAAGTCCTCCAGCTCTCCTGTAGAATTTTTCAGACAATTAATTTACGCTCTGTGGGGTTTGAATTTTATGGGCATGAATGATGTGCTGAACCCAGCCTGAGAGCAGGATTCTGTTTGTTGAGCTCCCACTGGCAGTGGACAATGCTCTGAGACCTGGGCGGTGCTCCCAGCCCTGCTCTGTCCTCAGAGGCCCTGAGGATGCCCCCAGCCCCAACCATTTCCTCAGCCCCAGATGATGCTCCCAGCCCCTGTCCCTGCTCCACCCCTGTCCCATTCCTGTCCCTTTTCCATCCCTGTCCCCTCTCCATCCCTGCTCCATCCCTGTCCCTGCTCCATCCCTGTCCCTGCTCCATCCCTGTCCCTTTTCCATTCCTGTCCCTGTTCCATCCCTGTCCCTGTTCCATCCCTGTCCCCTCTCCATCCCTGTCCCTGCTCCATCCCTGTCCCTGCTCCATCCCTGTCCCTTTTCCATTCCTGTCCCTGTTCCATCCCTGTCCCTGTTCCAACCCTGTCCCTTTTCCATTCCTGTCCCTGTTCCATCCCTGTCCCTGCTCCATCCCTGTCCCTTTTCCATTCCTGTCCCTGTTCCATCCCTGTCCCTGTTCCATCCCTGTCCCCTCTCCATCCCTGTCCCTGTTCCATCCCTGTCCCTGCTCCATCCCTGTTCCTGCTCCATCCCTGTTCCTGCTCCATCCCTGTCCCTTTTCCATCCCTGTCCCCTCTCCATCCCTGTCCCCTCTCCATCCCTGTTCCATCCCTGTCCCCTCTCCATCCCTGTCCCCTCTCCATCCCTGTCCCCTCTCCATCCCTGCTCCATCCCTGTCCCCTCTCCATCCCTGTCCCCTCTCCATCCCTGTCCCCTCTCCATCCCTGCTCCATCCCTGTCCCCTCTCCATCCCTGTCCCCTCTCCATCCCTGCTCCATCCCTGTCCCCGCTCCATCCAGTCCCTGTCGCCGCCCGTCCCGCACTGCTCCCGCCCGCCAGCAGATGGTACCCGGCATTTAGGAACAGCTCCGCTCTGTGTTCCAGCAGCAAAGAGCCCATTCCAAAGGCAGCTCCATCCCTCCCGCGATCCTCAGAGCCCCCGTGCTCCGTGCCCAGGCGGGACAGGATGGCAGGTCCCCCTTCTTTAGGTGTGCCATTATTTTACCGTCCTCCCAAAAGTGCTCCCTGCCGCATCCATCAGCACCGGCCGCGCTGTGAGTCCTGCAAAAGGAGCTTGGCTGAGGAATCACGTCCAGCCCAGAGGAGCCCGGCACGTGAAAAAATCTCCACTTCAAACCCGGGCTGAATTAGGGAGATAGAGCTCCGTGCACACAAAACTAATCCTAAAATGCATTTGTAGGTGTTCACGTTTTTGGGAGGATGGTGGTAACACTAGCCATGAAAACAAGGTCACAAAGCAGCCGAATTTGTGCTGTCCTTGGGTCAGCTTACAAGCACCCCTGTAAAAGTCAAATCAAAAATCTGTTTCCCAGACCATGTGCCTGCAGGTGTGTTTTTATTCAGAGAATCAGAGAATGGTTTGGGCTGGAAGGGACATTAAAGATTGTCTTTTTCCAACCACCTGACAAGGGCAGGGGCATCTTGCACTGTCCCAGGCTGCTCCAAGCCAAACCTGGCCTTGGACACTCCCAGGGATCCAGGGACATCCACAGCTTCTCCAGGCACCTGTGCCAGGGCCTCAGCTCCCTCACAGGGAACAATTCCTTCCTAGCATCCAACCTAAATCTCTTCTCTTTTGGTTTAAAATTATCCCCCCTTGTCCTGTCAGTGTCTGCAGAGGTAAGAAGCTGCTCCCTTGCCAGTTGTCCCTGTGTGCGAACCCTGGATCTGCCAGAGCCCATTCCCTGCCCCCGGACAGACAGGACAGAAGCTCAGGAGCAGTGCTGTGAGCACACACCAGCCTTTCCCGTGGGATGAGTCCAGACTTGTGAGCTTTGTCCTGCTCCTTTTTGGAATTTCTGCTTCCTGCAGACACACCAGGCTGGTGTCTGGACTAGTTATGCTCTAGTTTTTCACTTACACAGAAAGACTTCACCTTTATTCCAATGCAGAAAGGAGAATCAGGCAAATACACTGTGAAATGGCCAAAAAAAAAAAAAAAAATCAATATGTTAGACTGGTGTCATGCATTTGCTCTAAGTAAGAACTCTTACACTGAACACAGATTCTAATAAAATCACCTAAAAAAAAATATTCAAACCTCATTTTGCTTAGCTATTTTATCCAGATCTGTCTCAAACTCCTGCAAATATTCTATGTGATATTGGCATCGTTAAGAGTTTACTTGTTATGAAGGCTCTGAAGTTCATGATGGTGTCTTCCAGCTACAGGGCCAACCATAAAAACATAAAAACATAACTCCAGATCTGCCCTGTCAGTGTGACCACAGTGACCCAGAGCAGAGGGAAGGCTGATGGGACGAGGCTCTGAACTGAACATCAGCCTTTTACACCCAGATACATAAATAGCTTATTTTTAAAAGATAGCTAAATGTTTCCCCACAGATATATAAACATTCCTCCATGTCTGGAAACACTGTGTTGTAACCCAGCATACCATGGCCACCAGTGGAGTGGAGCATTTTAAAACAAACAAACAGCAAAGAAATGACGATGGGCACGAAAACATGAAAGCAAATTTTCTGGAAGGTTTGCTGTTGCTGCCCTTTTAAAGTGAAACAGTCTGGGGATTTGTCAGAAAGTTCAAAATATTGACAGTTTCACCTCCCCGCTTTTGTTCCTAAGCTCCTCCACCTTCAGCTGCACTGCAATTTTTTGATATTAAACATAGTTTCTCTCCAATCCCATCCAGTTAATTATGTTTTAATGAGAAAGAAACCTCAAATTTAATGAAAGTTAGAAATAATTAGAGAGTACACAACACAAACACTGACTTAGTAGAAATGTGATGAAGGGCTTTTCCCCTGCAGGTTCCTGGTTTTAATATCTAATGAGGATCTGAAAGTCAGTAAAATGAGACTAGTCCTGATAGACAAAGTCGATGCTCTGCTAAACAAGAGCCACCCCCTAATCCATGCAATATTCTCATTACTGTTAATTAACTTGAAATGAAAGAGTAGGCTGCAAAACTTTAACAGAACTGTATTAGAGCTGCTCATTGATCTCAGAGGTGCCTCAGTGAAGGCTGATGCCGAGGCAGAGTCGGCTCCTTCACTCATCCCATCTCTCCTTGCCGTGTTACTTTGCTGTGTTCAGGGGTGTGGGTGTCCCACCACCCCCAGCTGTGCAGGAGGCACCGAGTGCGGGCTGCTGTAATCACAGGCAAACCCCGTGCAGATGTTTAATTCAGCAGGACACATCTGTACCATCACCCTCAACCTGCTGTGCACCCCCTGATCTCCCTCTGCAGGGGTTACCCTTTCTCTCGGACTCTTGAGGTGTCAGCTGCCACTGACACTGATTTATCTTGTCCTTCCCAAACCCAGTTTTCCAATTTCCATGTCAAGTGTTGAGCGAAACCAGAAGATCTCAGCTGTTCCTGTTGGGCTCTGCACTACAAAGTGTGCTTTCCCAGCTTCTGAGGCAACGCCGCCTGACGTCGCCTGTTCCACTGGAAAACCAGGAGGTTTTCCTTCACCCCAGCTGTCATCACAAACACCCGTGGCAGTGGGTCCCTCCACTTGTTTGATCACCTTCAGAGCAGCCTCCTCCACATGTACCTTGTCCCTGGCAGGGTTTTTCCCTATGGACAGCCAGGGACAATTTCTGTCTTCTGGCTTGGAGCCGCTGGCTTCGAAAACCTGCTGAGGTTCAGGTGGAATCCTGGGCTCTGCCTGTCCCAGGATCCTGAGATCCCACTCCTGCCTCTGCAGGGAGTGCTGGGTGTGGAGCACAGGGCTCCTGCTGCTCCATCTCCTGCAGCCCGAGGTTGTTTCAGAACCTCTGTTCCACAATTCCCTCCATCCTACCCATGCCCAAATGGGTGAGCCACGGCCTGCACTCGTCCTCCAGCTGCTGGTGGTCCCTGGCTGATCCAAAATCTTCACACCCCATGGGAAGTCATGGTGTGGGTATCCTTACTCCAACCGTTTGCCTTCCAGTGAGTAAATAATCTGGCATTTCTCTCCCCCCTGTTAATCAGGCAGATCTGTACAGCAGAGAAATTATTCCTTACGTTCAAAGAAAACACAAAAAATAAGGAAGGTCAGTGTGTTTCTAGTTAGGAAGGCCCAGCATGGACCTGTTGCATTTATCCTTTTGATAAGGACATTTGATAAGCAGCCTTCTGGACTCAACTCAAGCATTCCAGTCCTCTGCAAGCTGTAGTGCAGGACAGGGGCAGTGAGTTGCCAGAGCTGCTGGGGGCACCAAGGGGTGCTACAAGTGACACGGCTGCGGTGCTTTCTGAAGTGACAGGGTTGTTATCCTGCTCCTTCTGGGTCACCACCACCCCAAATCCAAATAAAAACAGGACAAGCCAAAGCCAGGGAAAGCACTTGGCTCTCACCTGTGGTGTGTGAGAAGCTGCTCAGGGCTGGAGGGCGTCGTGCCCAGCACCAGGCTCAGCTCAGAGGGCTCAGCCCTGAGCAGGGACCAGGCAGAGGGAAATCAGCCCTTTGATCTCCATCCCATCCCAGCAGCAAAGGTCACTCCGGATTTACAGTCTTATTATTTCCCAAATGTTTGTGGAAGCTCTGACTCCTCACCTAGTGCTTCCCAACGTGCTGTGGCTGGAAATACTGTCACAGGGCCGAGCTCTCCCTGGCCTGGTAAAATGGAATAAATAATTTATGCCAATCTGTTGTTAACAACTCTTTTCTTCCTGCAGATTATTTACACTCTGTGAATTTCACCTTGTGGAAACAACTCCTAGGGAAAAATCCAACTCCTGAAACAGTTCTACTATATTTTAGCAGGTGAGGAAGGGAATTCGAGTGGAAAGAAGTTAATTCAATTCCAATTCAAGCTTTTTTTTTTTAATAGAAACTTTACATTTTTATTGCATTTTCTTACACCGACGAGAATTAGCTCTTAAATAATTCTTCCAAAAGGCACGTTTCTATTTCATGTATTAAGTGTTCATGGAAAATCAGAGAAATCTGGTTTATTTCTTACAGCAATCAGAGTACATAAATGTCAGGCCATTTGCTGTAGCATCCCTATGAAGGAAAGGTGCTGAAGAGGAAATTTGCCTCAGGCCTCAAATTATATCTTGCTGGAACCTGAATCACATTTTTTTGAAAGCTCCTAAAATGCGTGGGAGAGGGTAATGATCTGTACTGAGATAACACAAATAATTTTCTTAGTCTTCCCAGACTGAAATTAATTGGTCCTGAGCATGGTTTTAAATATGTGACATTAAAGAAGCACATGGTTACCCCACAGGGACGAGCTACCCTACATTTTAATGTTGCATCCTTATCTTGTTTTGTATTGCTGGCCACGTGATATTGACTCTGGAACAGCAGGCAAGATGTTTTAATTGCACATAAATAATTATTATAAATGTAGATAGCAATGCTTGTTGAAATTAATCATTCATTATCACTGTGGAAAAAAAAAATGAATGGCAATGAGATGAGATACTGCTGCTGAAAGCTGAGCTGTAATTCTGTTTCATTTCTCAATCAGCCTCCATGAAATGTGCTTGATGAATATCAATTCACCCCACTGGATAGCTCTGCCTGAGGGAGGAGACACTTCCCAGGGAGGGCAAGGAATATTTGTAATAATTAAAGGCCCATCAAGAGATCACAAAGCAACTTATGGAGGAGGTTAAACTGCTTTTATTCACATTTGTGAATAAGGAAAGAGTGAGAAACAAATAAGACATTTAAGTAGAGGTACTAAAGAGGGATTGAACATTAAAAACATTAAACCCCCCCTTCCCAAAAATAGAGGTACCTGATCTGCATCATTCTCCCACAGGGATCACTGCCACTAAACCTGCAGGATCAGCTCCCAGGGCTTCACACCAGGAGCAGTGTTGGGAAGAAAACTCCTATTCCCAGTGGATGGTGTGAAAAGAGCTCCTCATCCTGGTTTGGGGCTCTTGACCCCAGAGATGGGGATGGCTCAGCCTGGCCCTGGGCTGCCCCATGGGTGTCACAGCCTTCCCCTCCAGGGCTGCCCCCTGCCTTGGAGCTCCTGGGGACAAACGATGCCATTGCAGGGCACCGAGAGGCTCACAGGAGCATCACAGACACAGCTGAGGCCTTTTTCTGACCTTTTGCCCTTCACTTGATTGCCTGTTTCTTTAAAGAAAGTTTACTTTTTTTCTTGTTCTTTAGTTTTTTCTCCTGCTATCCCCATGAGGCATTCTTTCCTCTGAGTCATCCACACCATAAAGAAATTACTGTTTGGCTCAAAGTTCTGCTCCCATGCCTGGAATCAACATTTTTTCAGTGAGAGATAGGAAATGAGCTGAATTTGTGGGTGATTCACTATTTACTATTTTGACCTGAGATGTGTTTTTACCACTAACTTTAAGAGAAAAGAAAATGCTACAGTAAAATACCTAAAAGGCCAAAGCTGCATGGGACGGGAGGCATTTACATGCTCTTTAATAGTTTCTTCACATCATATACAGTAATAATCCCTTACATCTCTGGACACTGATCTTACATTTCATTAGGATTATTAATGTGACTAATTTTATTCCAGAATGGCATCTTAAACATTTAAAATACCCCTAAAGAGCATGTTTTCTCATGCAGCTCAGAAACCTGGCATTGTTTCTGCATTTATATTTTTTAATACGTGTATGATACAACATAATAAAGCTTTTTTTTTTTTTTCCAACACCTATTGATGCAAAAATCATATATATATATATAAAACCAGAGCAGTCCTGTGCACTAAAGCCCAGTTACAGACTGCCCAGAGGCAGGATCTAGACCATACAACAGCTGAAACTTTTTGCAAAACACCCACATTTGCCCATTTTAATCCAGTGCTGTCAGGTGGGATATTGAAACAGATCTTCCCTCCCTCCAGGGCCATCTCTTGGTGTTTCCAACCCTTTGTGTTCCAGCACAAACAGCGCTGATGTGCTCCTCTGGACATGTGGGGGTCTTGGTCCACCCACAGCAGCTCTGCTGGGCTTAGGATCCCTCCAGGGATCCCAAAATCACAAACCCCATGGGCCAGCTCTTCGCTTAAAGGAGTGAAAATAAAACTCTGAAAGCCTTGCTTGAACCTGCTGCAAGTCACTTTCTAAAGTTAGATTTAGACATTTAGGTCATTATAAAGCAGATACTGCCACCAAATGTGTTTGGATGTAACCTCACTGCAACATTTCTGCCAGAAGAAACAAATTAGAAAATGCTGGCTACCTCCTCAAATCCTTCTGATTTATTTGTTTCGAACCAAAGCAGTTGCAGAAAGTTCTTAGGCAGTGCATCTCCATCCCTGGCAGGTATTTATGAAGAAGGCAATGATTTCAATTTCAGCTGCAGGAAATGGAACACATCTGGGATCAAGAAATGTCTTTCATGGCGTCCATCACTTCAGGTGAAAGGGAATGAGGAGGAAGATGAGATGAGAAAATTCATTTCCCGGAGAAGGCCACAATATATTTAAAATATACATATAAACTAAAATATTGTTCAGGATGTTTCCTTTCGGTTGAAATGAACATTTTCTATGTTGTTCTCCCAGGATAGCTCCTGGAAGTGAAGAGGGGTTTTGCAGTTCAGCTGGTGTTTCCTACTTCACTGACATTCTTGCAACCACAAAGAGATGAAGCTGCCTCTCCGTGCTCCATTCAAGCACACAGGGGAAAGGACAAGTTACCAATGATTTCTTGTCCCATAAAAGCCACCCAATACATGCCCAGTGTTGCTAAACTGATTTTTTTTTTTTTTCACAAATCCATGATTTTTAGCTGGGAGGAAGAATGGGTTTGAAAGCCCCACACCCTGGAAGCAGCTGGATCATCATGTACCACCCAAAAAAACCTCAAATGGCACAAAGCCAGTGTCAAACAACCAGAGCCCCTAAACTTCCACTTACAACCAACAACCCTTGAAGGCATCCATCATTTTTGGAGTCCGATTAATGAGTGTGAGTGGCAGTGTGTACAACCAGCACCTAAAACAGCTCTAACATTTTCCACTTTCTGCTTGGCTGTGGCTACTTTAAACAATTACTTCAGCGGGTTTGAAGCCCAGCTGGGCATATGTCGTGCTGCTGGTGGCCAGGGCCCTGTTGACTGTCACTGGGCACGTCAGGGATGGCCTCTGAATGTCCAGGCTGCTCTGGAGGCTGAGATGTCCTGAGGCTTCGCTCCCGCTCTTCACCGGGGGGAGATGAGGGGATCTCTGCTCCCCACTCACAGGCACCGTCCCCAGCTCAGTCTGTTAGTTTAAACTGATTAAAAGCAGACCCATTCTTAGCCTTTTTCACCTTGGATGAGTGATTTCAGGAGGATGCAGCAAACCACGACACAACTCTAACCCAGGGCTGGCTGCAGGACCTCTCGCAAGCCCCTGTGCAGGAAATGAGACCTCAATGGCATTTCTGTCTCATTTCTGGAGGAGCCCAGCCCCGTTCCTCTTCCTTTTCAGAGCATGAACAATGTGCAGAACAGTGGATATACACTGCTCCTGTGAGCTGGGGTTTTGTCCATTGTTAGTGCAGTGAAAAATACAGACTTTTCACACAGTTTGCTTTGTAAAGCCAGCGGTTGCCCACGAGCAAGCGCCAAGTCAGGTCCGCAAAAACAACGAAATGACATGATTAAAACTTGCAATTCATCTTAATCCAGGGCCCTCTGGCATGAGCATTATAATAAAGCCTTAAATAAATAGTTATAAGAACCACTTCTGTCATCACATGGCTGATGCAGAGTGGAAAACCATGCAAAAATGAGGTGTCTGCATGTTCTGTCTTCTTGTTGGCAGCTGCCCCCTGCAATGTGCTGTTGAAAACAGCTTTTTAAAGTTGTGATACTAAATGTCACCATCAGGTTTGTCATGATTTTCATCTCACTCTTACCCAGTGAACATAATTTTTTAATAATCTGATTTTATATGAATTTGAGGTGTGAAGATTCAGCTCCTCTGAATTACCCCCTTGGGGAAGAAGGGCAGAGGGAAATGGACATCAAGAGTGCCCCCCTGTTCTGCTCGGATGCTGCCTCGACTTGGGGTTCTTTCAGAGCATTTAGAGGCAGGCAGAATTTTGTTTATTTGACATGCAACCTTAGCTGACCTGATTAGAATGAGTTATTGACAGCTCTGGAGCTCTGAATCAGAAGTTTCCAGGAAGCAGCCCATTAATAACTGGTGCCTGCGTGAGGAATTGATTAGCTCAAACCATCCAAGTGTCACAGGCAGCCCAGCCTCGTTCCCTGATCAGCCCAGACAAGCTCCATCCTCTGCAAGGAGGGAAACCAGCAGGCCTCATGTAGGGAAAAAATAGAAAATATGGGAAAGATTCACCCAAAGCACAGCTGTGATGCAGAATTTCATGCTGGGGAGACAGAAAAGGTTTGTGTTTGGGCACCAGACCCAGAGGGAAATTTTGCAGTATGGTTTGGTTCACAACAAAAGAGGATCTGGGGCTTTTCCAGTGGCGCCCATGCTGTTGGGATGATTTAAAAGGTCACAGTGAAAAATCCTTTTGCTGGATCCTCATCTGGCTTTCCACCATGACCACAGGATGAGGGAGCCCACAGAACACAATTAATTGGTGCTTTGGAATTCATGTCTGCTCAGGAGATGGAATTTCAGAGCATTTCAGTGCATTTCTTACCTTGTTTTCCTTAAGCTGAGATTTTCCAGCGTGGGTGCATGTTTCAGGTGTGGCAGATTATTTGTGTGAGACCTGAGGTGGGATTCAGTAAAAACCAGCCAAGCCAGAGGCAGGGTGCACCTCAAACAGAGAAGGTGCTAGGAAGAACTCATGCTTATTTACCATGGAAAAAAAACAATTCAAACAACATGTTTTCCTCAAGATTTAAGGCAAGCCTGCTGTTTAACTCCTTTAATACCAAAGGCTGCTGAATTCCCAAGCAATAGCGTGGCTGAGACAAATCACCATTTCCTCTTCTGAAGATGGAAATGGTGTACAATTGTTCTTTTTTTCTTTCTTTCTTTTTATTTTTTATTTTTGGTGGGAAAAACAACTTCTGAACTCCTTCACCACTTTCTGAGGGGAGCTACAATGGAGCTCAGCCTACTGTGACCTTTCACAACGTGGGGGAGGAGATATGATGGAGTTGGAGCTCATTTCTCGTTTGCAATGAGCCCTTTGCAAATTAGTACCTGTGTTTCCAGGGCCCACAAATGCACAGCTACTTGAAGAAGCAAGTAATTAATTTTTCTCTTCCATTTCATCCAGAAGCTGTGGCAGTGGCTTTGTTAAGCCAAACCATAAATATATTTATATATATATATATATATATATATATATATATATATATATAATGTTATATACATATATATATACATATGTATATATTTTTATGTTTATTATTATTCTGCTTTTTTAATATATGTATACTCTTTGCAATCTGAGCATTTACATCACTTTTAAATGCATCACCAAAAGGCAACTTATGGAAAATGCTGATTGAAAACATGGGAAGTTGCATCAGAAACAGATTTTTTTCCCCTGCCTTCTTTGGATGGTGATTTGCTCCACTCTCAACTATTCAGGGAAATAGCAGGGAAAATACATTTCCTTTTCTGCTGAGTGCCAAGTAAACCCCACTGAAGGCCAACTTCAGTGTTATGGTGATCCCTACCACCTTCTGCCAGCTAAGAGTCTCCTTTATCTCAAATGGTGTGTTTCCTATTAATAATTACTCAACAAAAGCTTGGTTATGTATTATTCATTATTCATACCTTTTTTTTTTTTTTTTAAAGTCGTTGACACCACCTGCACTGGACTCTGCAAACCAGCCCTGAATCAGCTTTCAGAGATCTCTGCCAGAGCTGAGTGTCACCAGATGAAAAATACAAGCATTACTGCAAAACTATTTTTTCCTTTTTTCTTCCTAAAAGTTTGCTGCTTTGTTTCATGCCAGTAAGCAACTCTTTGTTCTTACTCTGCCTTTAATTGTGTTTATTTGTTAATGCTGGAGACAGAAGGAGAATCTGCTGCTGTAAGAGTGGAAACAACCTTAAATCATCTTCAGCCCTGGCTTGCATCTGGCACAGTCTCATTTTGTTCAACAGAGGTTAAATGGGTTTGTAAATCCCACAAAAAATGTCAAAGTGAATCAACTATGGACGTAGGAAAGAGTGTTAATGATTACAGAAGGCTAAATTATGTGTGAGACAGCTTTCTTTTCATTTACATCCAGTTCATTAGTCTGAATAGTAAAATCTCAAACGCACCTTTCAGTTCATGGAGAAAATAAGGGTCCAATTTAACAAGGGTGGTTTATGAAGTTTAGTTTTATTTTCTGTCTACAAACAAGGAAAAGAAAAAAAAAAAAAAAGAAAATAACAAAGACAAATCTGTCAGGAGCAAGATGCCCCCTCCCAGTGCTGTGCCAGGTGCTGCTCCTCCCAGCACAGGAGGAAAACACAGCTGCAGCCTCTGCCCCTGCATTTATGAGCACAAAAAGGGTTTTTTATGTCATTTCAAGCATTCAGATTCTGCCTTGTCACAAAACAGGGACTTTGGATGCCAGGCTGGAAAACCAACGAGCCACAGGAGCTCTGCATGCACAGGGCTGAGGCTGGGCAGGGGCTGGAACAGGGGCTCTGGTGGGTTTGGGGGGGATGTGATGCAGGGAAGTGTCCTGAAATTGCCTTTTCCAGCCAGCCTGCCGGTGCATTTGTCATTCCCTTTCCATCATTTCACTTTGATGGGATCAAAGACTGCTCAAACATTAACTTCAAGCACCACTTTATTAAAGGTGTTGCTTTTTATTTGCACAAGTCCTTGTGATTTTTTAAAAATTCACTCGCTTAAAAATCATTTCTTCCCTTCCTCTTCTTCCTCCAGTATCTCAGGATCGAGGTGAGCAGCAGACACTTCTTAGTCACAGTTTTTGTGACAGTTTGGTAACCTGCTATCTCCTTACCCTGGAAAGATTCTCACCACAAAGATGCTGCAATTCTCACTGAGGTAAGAGAAGCACCTCGTTCTGGTCTCCAGCTTCCCCAAACACGCAGCAGAAACACTTGCTGTCAGTTTTAGGGAGTTTCTAAGGGTATTTGTTATCCTTTTATGCTCCTTCCACAATTTCTACCCCTCGAGCTGACGGCAGTGCAAATAATTGCAGGCCCTGAAATGAAAGGTTTTAGAAAGGCAAAGACAGAGTGAATAAAGTTTCAAAAACTTTCCAAGTCGTTTGTCAGATGGCTTTTTCTCTGTAGCAGGAGGCTGGCACCAGTGACCTGTGCTGGGAAATGCTCAGTGCACCAGCCTGGCCTTGGTATTTGTAGGCTAATTTTTGTTTTGAGTATAACCCTTGACTCATGGAAAAATAATCTAAGTGTTTTGGGCTGGTCCCTGACTTGATCTTCCTTCAGTTAAGGACTGTCTGTTTCAAAACACGCGTGGAGAAGCTTTCATGATAATGTTTTTATCCTCCCGTGCTCCACGGGAGGCAGAAGTGACTGGAAGGCAGTTCCAGCAGCTGTTGGTGTGTGGGAGGCTGCTGGGCTTTTCCAGGGAGCAGAATTCAGCCCTCAGCTCCACCAGACCCCTGTGCTGCCGTGTTTAAACCAAAAGTGACATCTCATGTTAAAAATTTGTGCTGTGATGTGGAATTAACTCAGCCAGTTTTAACCAGAGCACTACAAGAGTTGCTTTAGGGGAATGGCAACATCCCTCTGAACTGACTGTGCTGGAGGCACATCCACCAAACAAAATCCAACCTGCTATATTTAGTCTGGATAGGAAATTAGCTGGAGGTTAAGTAAAGTTTTCTGCTTCTTTGTTTTGTTTTTAGGTTACCCAAGAGATGTTCCTTCCTGGAAAGGGAAATAGGACAGAGATACAGAGCTGTTTTTCAATCCCTTCGTTTACATGGACTCATTTCAAGTGGGTTTTATTGTGTGTTTGTGATTTAAACCTTACCAGCCCCTGTTTTCAGATGGAGGGATTTGAAGAGCCAGTGCCAGGTCTGCGTGCAGCCCAGCTGCTCTCAGTACCTCTCTGCTGGGTAGGGGGGCACCTTCCTTCCACTCTCTGACCTACTCTGAACACAGGTGGACAAGGTAGAAGTTTATTTTTTAAAAATTCCTTTGCACCTAGTAGTTAGAATTGGTATTTGTTGCAAAATTGCATTCCAGAGGAGATGAAAAATTACAAGCTTTGCTATGTAATGTCTAAGCCAGAGGAGACAGAGCTCCTCAATCCAGCAGCTCCAGCCAAAGCTCAGTGAAATCTAACCCACAGACTTTCTGGATTCATATTTTATCATCCACTCTAACATTTTTGCTTGGACATCATTTTGCTTAGAGAGACACTCCTAAACCTAAATCCTGGAGCTAAGCAGCCACGACTGCCTGTGTCTGCTTCCATATGTCAAAGCAGAGCTGTAATTCCTGCTCTTTTTCCTTAAAGACACCAGTTTTCTCTGTGCACATGTCATTTTCTCCTGCCTGCTGTGTTTTGCAATAACCAGGTAGGAGTATCTGTAGGAAAGCACACAGTGACAGGTTTCTTTACTGATCTGGGATGTAAATCTCGTTGCCTAAGCAAACACAAACTGTTTAAACAGTGGTTGGAGCAGACATGAAGGATGAGGTGCATTGGAAAGGATTCTAAACATGCTCTGAAAGTCAGGGCTCGGTGTTTTGGGGTTTTTTTGTTTAACAAAGCTATACCATCATTTCATATCACTTCTGGAAAGGTGCTGGGGGAGAAAGAGGAACCTCAGCACTTGTATAAGAAGAGTTTTTTAGTGGCTACCTGTGCTGCTGGGGAGCTCTTGCAGGCAATTTGTCTTTCTAAAGCCTCCTGCAGCCCAGGGATGTCACAAAAGCCTGCATGGGAGTAAACTAGCCCTGGAGAGGAGGGCTGGTCCTGTCCCACCTCTCTGGAAGTGGGATCTGTAGGGGAAAACCAGCGAGGAGCCGCCTCGGTGGCACCGCGAGCCGGGGACTTCCAGAGCTGTGGTGAGCCAGGGAAACGGCCCTGCAGAGCAGTCTCCCTCTCAAGCCTGCTGTTTACTCTCTCCAGGATTGTTCTTCCAAAGGAAGCAATGGGAATGTGCAGTTCCAGAGCAGGAAATGCCACTGTCCTAACAGTGCTGTGGGACACGGGGCTGAGGGTGGCTTCGGGCCGGACGGGCGGCCCTTGAAGAGCTCCTGCAGCTGGAGAATGAATTCTTCCAGTGCCTCAGCCTGCAGGGAGCTGGAGGGATCACTTCCAGAACAGACACAGAGAATGTGGGAGGCCGTTCCTTGAATCTCAGATTGCTGCTTTTTGTAATCACGGAATCACAGAATGGTTTGGGCTGGAAGGGACTTTAATTAAAGTTCCACCCCCCTGCCATGGGCAGGGACACCTTCCACCGTCCCAGGGTGCTCCAAGCCCTGTCCAACCTGGCCTTGGATACTTCCAGGGATCCAGGGGCAGCCACAGCTACTCTGGGCAATCTGTGCCAGGGCCTCACCACCCTCACGGGGAAGAATTCCTTCCCAAAATCCCATCTAACCCTGGCCTCTGGCAGTGAGAAGGCATTCTCCCTTTTCCTGTCACTCTATGACCTTGTCCAAAGTCCCTCTCCAGCTCTCTTAAAGCCCTTTTAAGCACTGGAAGGGTGTCTAAGATCTCCCTGGAGCCTCCTCTTCTCCAGGATGAGCAATCCCAATTCTCTCAGCCCTTCCTCCCAGCAGAACTGCTCCATCCCTCTGATCCCCTCTGTGGCCTCCTCTGGACTGGCTCCAACAGCTCCAGGACCCTCCTGTGGTGAGGGCCCAGAGCTGGATGCAGCACTCCAGGCAGGCTATTGCATCCTAAAAAGTGCCTTCAAGTCCTGCTCTGATTAAGGCCAGAAGGGTGTGAGAAACAACCTCTGCCCTGCAAAGCTTTTGCTTCTCTGTTGCACATACAAAATAGTTTTAGTGGATATAAGGTACCTGTGAGTGATGCTAAAAAGTAGAGGACAGAAAGAAAGGCACTTTTAGCTTAGTGGATAGACCACATTGTCCTCACACGCACTTCATAAATAATTTTTTGAGTTTCTGAAGATTTCTGAGGAGTACATTATTCAAAACATCCATCTATTCCTCCAGAGACTGTGTTCACTGACATAAAATGCTCACTGGGTTGAATTATTAATATTTTTTCTGGTACCTCAGAGTTTTTTCTGCTCTGTACAACATGTGCAAGTTCACCCCTCAAAATGACAAGGAGATGGAGCTGAATGTCCCCTTGACCATGGCACCTTTCCATAGCATTTCTTGCCAGCTTTCCTCAGGACCCTTGTTGTGACAGTCTGGTTTCATCACAGCATTCCCCCCGTGGTTCCTGATAAGACAAGCTGAAGATGCTGCTTTTAAAAAGGAAAGAGAAAAAAATCCCACAAAACCAAACCAACAAGCAGAAAGCGATGACTGAAATTGAACACTGAATCAGCATTGCAGTATGAATTTCTTGTGCATGTTCTGGCTTAGAAAAAAGGCCTATCCTACAGCTCCCAAAATTCCACCTCCTTGGATCTTCCACAGTCCTCTGCACCACTGGAAAATGCCATGGCAAAATGGCACTGTTAAAAATAATTTTCTCCTCAAGGTGAAGCCACTTTCCTTTCAGCTGAATGATGATGGCACAAGAGGGCACAGCATTTTTTTTCTTGCTGCCTGTGAGATTTGTTGTGGTGTTTGAACAGGTACAAAAAGCAGACAAACAGGAACAATACAGTACAAGTCTCAAGATCTTTCTACTTCTCAGAAGGTTCTAATGTGCTTCATATGTAATGTGCAGATTTCTGGAAAATTATGAATCACGTACTTCTTTTCCTGTAAAAATGTCAGCTGTTCTCTAGGATGGCAAATCTGTAATTCCTTCCACAGAGCAAAACAAATTAAGTAAGACTAATGAGAGTGGTAGGGAGTACATTTTGAAGAATGGGAAGGAGAGCAGCTTGGTTGCTGCAGATTTTGCAGCACATCTGAGATGGGGAAGGGAAGAGGGGCTGGTTTCATGTGGATAACATGGTCTATGCATGGAAACAAAAAGGATTTATCACACACCAGTTCATTCTGATGGTGACAAATAGGGGATTTATTAAGTATGCAGGCTTCTTTAATACATCTTCCTGTTGACTTTAGTCCTGTTTGCTTTGGATTAAGGATTGTCTAGGGCAAACCAGGTGAGACACCAAAGAAATTGGCAAGGACCTTCCCGCAAACACTGTCCATCCCCTGAGTGTGAAGGTGCCAAACGCCAACAGTCCCAAAGAGGGGGTGTTGTACAGACAGGAACAAACTCATGTGTGCTTGAAAACACCTTCGTGGCCTTTGCAGTGCTACAAAAAAACACATTGGGTGTTAAGTTTCTTCGTGATATTTGCCCTTTATTAAGATTATCTGTGTTTTTCTTCTTTAATCATCTCTTGGGAGCCAAAACACCACAAAGGAATAATTCCCATTTATGAGCTCTTCTTTCAGGTGAAACTTCATCATGCCGCTGGAATAAGTAGAATTCCCATAGCAAAAATGGCATTTCTGCCTGTTTGTGAAATTCCCTTCATTTAAAGCAGTAATTTGATGTTGAGAAGAAAGGCAAACAATTACAGCAATCCCTCTCTGTGGTACAAGTACATTCATGCTTTGTCTGCCTTCTGCCTGCAAAGACAATATTTACATATGCACACAAATCACATATTGAACTAGTGCTAGGACTGCAAATATTAAAGCTGGACTATTTTGTTTATATTTTAAAGACCTGATGATCGGGAAATGCCAAGGCATTGATAAAATCGATGGCTGCCAGGTGATTTGCAGGGCCCATCTTCAGGAAGTTGCTTTCTGAACATCTGCAGACATTAGGCAATAAGAAAATTTATTTCACTGGCACCTTCCTAATGAAGCCCTGTATCATCCAGCAAGGTATGAAGAGGAGAGCCGTGCTGGTACCCAGTGTATTTTCTTCCTGAGGCTCTGGGAGTGTGAAGAGCAGCACAAAGATTCTGTCTGCCTTCAGCAGCAAGCTGCATGTTGAGATGCCAGTGAAGAAGATTATCATGGTACACATGCTGCCATTTAATTATGCCCTTTCCTGTAAAGAGCCTGGCTTTAATTAAATGGCAAAACAAAGTGAGAACTTTTCTCCAAGCCATTTTGAAGTGCTCACTTCCTCGTCTGTGTGCTGCGGTTTATTAGATTTGACTGAGTAATGGGGTGGTTTCATTTGTTTAGTAAAATTAAAGTGGTCGGTAACAATTTCCTGTCTGAGCAAACTGTGGGCTGATTAATAATATTTGGAATGGTGGTGAATAGGGGTTTTTTTGCAGCACACAGGTTGTGCTGCCTAGCTGCTGCTGCTGCTTGGGGGTTTCCAGAGCTGCTGCTGCTTCACCAGGCTCAGCCTCAGCTCTCACTCAGACAAAAGCTGTGCTTCCAAGGCTGGGCTGGCCAGGAGCAGCTTGGAAAGTGCCCTCAGAACTGAACACCAAGGCAGTGTGGAGATTTTGAAGCAGAATTGATCTTCCTTCTCACCCAAACATTTAATAATTTGCATTTGCAGGGCCAAGCCTGGGTAGGGTGTGAGCATTGGAACCACCAGTGAGAGGTCCAGATTTGGAGAGGGCATCTCATTTGGGAAGTCAGAGAAAGTGTTTGCCTGCTCCTCTCCAGCCTGTTTTCCACTGCTGCTGTAGGGATGGCCACCCCTACATGGGATCTCTTTACTTTTCACAGAAACGTGTCCTGCTTTAACCTGCATCAAGCAATTTCACAGAGCTCCATGATTCTGGGTCAAAACTCCAGAGCATCCCATTCATTTGAACTAACAGCAAAAATGGGAGGGAAATCAAATATCTTGCGCAAACCTTGACATGAGACTCAGTATTTTCACTCCTCCTGAAAATCTCAGAGAACGTTATCTCTGTTTATACCTTTAAAAGGCTGCACATAACCAGGGGCTACAGTCTCCCATCCTGAATCGCAATTACCAGCTGACACAAGCAATATCTGGCCACTTCCCACACACATCACAGGTTTTTGCTTGAATTTTATTAGTTATCTTTTCAGAGAATCAGACACACAGATGGGTGCTGACCAGCTCACCCAAAATCCGGTGTGACACAGTCCTCCTGCAGTAGGCATTTGGGAAAGGATGAGTTCAACCACAGTTATTCCTGCTATGTCTGGATGCTGATTTCTGGTAAGTAAATGCTTACTGCTCATAAAACAGCTCGGACTCTGATATGACATATCAGGAAAAAAAAAATTAGGCATAGTCCCTGAATTTTAAAATGTGGCGACAGACACAGAGGCAGCACACCAAGCTTGTTGCAACACCAGTTGAGTCTGTGACAAAAATGCTGTCTCCAATTATTGCTCTGCAGCTGATGAGAAATATTATGCCTTTGCCATCAGTAGGCAAATACAAGGGCCTGTCAGCACATAGGACTTCAAAACCCTACATCAACATCCAGCAGCTTGTTTAAAGAGCTGATTCAACAGGCTGCTGACATGGGGTTTTGCTAGACTTCTTCAGCCTCTACCCATTGATCTTCATGTCCACACATGAGCATTAACTCAGTTTGCACTTTCTGGAAGCTGCAGAGTGTTTCAAGGGTCACAGCTAGCTAGAGAGTTCATTAGCACAGATTCTGTAAATAAAATATTCATTCGTCAGTGCCAGTCCCTCCTATAAGTGATGCCCGAGCATGTACAGCCTCCACAACAATTGTTCCATCCAAGGTTTAGTTCTGAACTACTGGTGTTCCCTTAAGTTTTACTGACGTTGGTGTTGAAAGGAGAGGCTTAGCACCTCAAGGAAAATGTTGGTGGCACGTGGACTCAAGCCATCATAGAAAATGCTCATTGTTATCTCAGGATCGTAGCTCGCTGTCACAGGGTTTTCAGCCTAGAGAACAAAAAGTAGAATCACTTCTGCGAAGGGAAAAGCACATGTTAAGTTGATCTAGCTAAAAAAAAAAAAACCTTTAAAAAGAAGCATAGTTCTTTCCTTAATCACACTTCCTAATGCAGATAACACCGAGCCTTTGCACAGAAAGGAAGTCAGAGAAATGACGCCGTTCCACATGAACAAGCAGGTTGCGTGGGCGTAGCCAAAATCAGAAATTGCACTAATAAATAATGTCTCTTCTCTGACAACCCAAAGTGCTCTGCAAATGTTATTTCAGTGAAGCAACACGGATGGGCAAATATCTCGCAGTTTTAGGGCTCAAGGTTCAGAAAAACAATGCAATTGTGTCTCTCTGGAGGTGAGACACAAGGCCAAGGAAGAGCAGGAACGACACGCCTGTGTTGTGACTTGTAGACCTGTGGTTTAACCACCAGACAAGAAAGGGCTTATTAAAATTAACAGTATTAGAAAAGATTATGCTCCCCAGCAAAATACCGAGTTCCTGTGAAGACCTGTGAATCGCCTGCACAGCTTTTGCAAGAAGTTATTTAAGAGACGATGTCTGTGGTTCTCCCTGTGTCTGTGTCGGGACTTTTGAATAGTTACACAGGAGTCAAACATGTCTCTTTTCAACTCGTCTGCAAAGCTTAGATGTCAGGTAGAGATAAAAACTGTCTGCTTCACAGCAGGAAAACAAAGTGCTTAGAGCTACCCCTTCCTCATTTTAAAAGAAAATGTCTTTTTTTGCTAAAAGATCACAGTCATGAAATTGCAGATGTTTCCCCAAGCCATATGCTTAGCTAGAAGTCATCTGAGAATCTTAAATTGCTAAAAATCAGATTGACTCCTCCGATATGGATCCTGGTTCAGGTCTGGGTGTAGGTGGTGAAACATGGCTAGCACTCCTTTCCAGTCATGCCACACATGCTCGTCTTCTTCCTTGAGTCAGTCCTGTGTTTCCTCCCTCGATGAAGTGATTTTAGCACCTGGTGGAGGTCGTGAAACAGGACCAGAACTTATGCCTTTAGCCCATTAATCATGTTTGTCACAGAATGAAAATAAGCAACTGCAGCCTCTCCTCCTGTCATGCTCATTGGAAGGGTAAATTCAATCAGCAGCTCATTTCCATTACCTGCAGGTTCTTGGTGAAAATTGGCAATTTCCACTGTATTAAAGCATGGACTTAGATGGCAAAACTTGGCTCTAGACTATAGGAAAAGTCTGGGGGTGTTCACCTTTCAAATTTCCTGCAGATCTACACATGTTTTCTAATTTCTGTTTGATTGAATAATATTTCCCAAGTGGGTTCTAATTTTACATGAACCATCAATGAGCTTATTTTAGATCAGTTGTGCAAATATTTTTTTTAAGTCCTTCTGGGTTTCCACACTACTCTGTGCCCTTTCTGACCCCTTCTGACCCTATGTTCCTTTGTCCTGCCCCACTTCTGCACTTTAAATTTCAGTGCACAACTCTTGGCAGCCTCTGGACCCTGCGGGTCTGACTTCTTCTGCAGCCACCCGTGCAACCCCAGAGGGGACAAAACACTGCCTGATTCAAGGCAAGGGATCTTGTTTAATGCCATCAGATCCACAATTTGAGTATAAACAGCTCTTTCCAGGATGACTCTATTTCAACATTTCTGTGTTTTCTGAAACATTGTGCAACAAGGTGACACACAGAGAGGCAGACTCAGGCCAGAACTGATGCAGCAGTGCCATCCTGTACTTGGGCTATGATTAATTCTGCCTTTCATCACATGAAACGTTGGCTATCAATCTCCTTCCCCTCTTCTTCCACTTCAACAGCAGCAGAGACACTACCTCAGATATATTATGGTGCCATAAAGGAGGCTGATTATTTATTTAGAAGAAATGAAGCATGGTTTAATGGAGCGTGTGTTGGGCTCCAGGCCAGTGAATGGGTTCTGGTCTTCTGGGCTTCAGTGCAGATGCTCAGGGTTTTCAAAGGCCAATCAGTGTCAACTCATGAACCCTTTAAAAGATCATCTAGGCTCCTCCCCAGCTTGTCTGCTGGCTGAATTGCAGCCCTTTGCCTGACTCTCCCACCACTTGAGACGGGAGAAAAATGGTCTCCAGCTCTTGATGAGCTCCTTAGCCCTGCTGGACTCTAAACACAAGGCTCTCAAAACCTCCCTCGCAGCCTGGAGAAGTCTTGCCCATGGGAGCCCGAGCTGCCGTCCAAGAAAGTGTTTCCCACACACTTGTGAGCACCCCAGGGGCACTGATGGATACGTCAGAGTAAGGTTTGACCTTGCCCAAAATCTGGGCAGTGTAGCACCACCCCCGTGCTGCCCACGGCCCAGGTTCCCGGCACAGGTTTTGCTTGGCGCCGGGCACGGCTCCCACCAACATGGATTGGGATGTCTCAAGAGAATAAAGCCTAAAACTCCAGTTTCTCATGTCTCTCCAAGCTCTTGCTGCACTCTCCAGCAATCCCTCCAGCACGGGGATGGTGCCCTGGTCAGAGATGAAAAGGAGCATGTATCAAAATGAAACCACGCCGCTGGGGAATAAAGTCACGTAGCTATGGGAAAAACATGTGTCTGTGAAGACTTCCCTTGACTTCAGCACACACATTCTGCTCAGTATAAACTGTCTTTTTTATATAACTTGACCCAACAACATCTGCAAAATTCTTGCCTTCTTGAAAGGGCTATGAATAGGTCACTGTTTGTTTCTGATTAAGCCTGATTCATTTATCATTCTGGTCAGCCTTTCATTCCTGTAAATACATTTACTCTCTAGTTTCTCAGTATTTAAAATACATGTTTCATAGTAATTCTGAGGTCAGGAGCCAGTCTGCCAATGACCATGTGCACATTTCTACAGCATGAAGTTTATTTTTTCTGCTTGCGAAAAAGAATGGCAGCATGCTTGCACTAAATCACAATTTTGAAAGGAAATTTATGGTAATCATTTCTGTAAAAGCTTTAGGTAATGGTTGGTTGAGCGTTTAAGTGTAAACTGTTCCTAGGGATAATTCAATGAAAGCCCTGTTCAATTAGTTGCACAATTATAACAGTGATATACCATAGGAAATGTAAAACATTTAAGGATAGCCATTAGTAGTTAAACTGCACAGGTAATAAGCTCCCAAGTTCACAAACACTGATTTTCATGTCTTCTTACACCGAAGTCAGTTTTAAAGCAGAGTTAAAGCTAAAGTACATTTGGTCAGAATTCAGAGCCTGCTGGCTAATTAAAATCAAATCTGAAAGAGCCCAAGAAACACAAGGATGTGCCTGCCCATATGACAAAAATCAGCAGGGGCAGGAAGGAGGGACGTGTGTGGGGACACTGGTGGGGAGGACACGTGGTCCTTGGCTGCTGTCCTGCCCACTGGGCAGCTGACCCCCAGCCCTGGCTCGCCCCAGGGGATGGCCAGGAGGACGTGGGAAGGAGCTGGGAGCCCCACAGGGGGTGCGAATAAGGGCCAGACACAACTCTGCGAGGCTGACTACTTGGCTGTGCAGAGAACAGCTTGGCTTTTCACAAGATTTCCACTTGAGGCATTGGCTTTGTGGTTTCTGTGTATTTCCCAAACGATTTTGGTTTCCTGCACAAGGTAAGCCCAAGGGATGTCCCAGGAAATGAGATGAAGGTTGACCCTGCATGCGGATGAGACAGGAGCTGCTCCAAGGGCTCAGGGGACTCGTTAATCCCCAGCTCCAGGGGATTTCAGCTTGTGCCTATTTCACATCTCTCTGCTCAAGCTGCTGTAAAACCAAGTGACTACATCACTTCTCCAACCAGTGCTGGACTAATTTGGGCTTGACAATGGAAGTGAAAAATGCACAGCTCTTCTCTGCACAGCTGTGCTGTGATCTCGGTATGATTTCATCTGTATTTCTAGAAATCTAGACGTTTCCAGAAATATCTGACTGAGTAATCTCTTCATGGCTCTTCAGCAACCCCAGTGGCTCCTACCACTCAGCCTGTTTGTTAAAATTAGCAAAACATTACATAAAGGCTAAGACAGTCCTCGGTGCGGTGTTGTGTTAAGTGAGTTCAGCTAAAGAGTGTTTTAACCAACACAAACTAAACTGACCTTCCAAGAACAGGCCGTGGGCAAGGCTGGGAAGTTGCAAGAAACATGAGGTAGCTGCTGGGAGAATGCAGACAGATGTCGGAAACATTTCTCCATCTGTAAACAAACAAACAGCCCGACACCCAAATGGGGCCAGTCTGGTGGAAAATATCAAAGTCATGACCTTCATCAGATGAAAGAAAACAGATTACACAGCAGCAGCAGCAGCAGCAGCACTCACCGTTTTCCGTATCTCTGGTGACGCCGTGCTGGCTTTGCAGGCTTCTCCGGGGGAGATGAACCCAAGTGACCGCTTTAGGTTCCAGTGTTTCATTTCACAATCACCATCTGAAAGGGGCCAGCCTAGTCTCTGGTTTTGTTTTCTTCCTGGTGATCTCCTCTGTTTTTATGTCTACTCCATAATTTCCATTTTTTTGTTTTGTTTTGTTTTTCCTTCTCCTTTCCTCTCTAACTTTACAATTTTCATTTCATTTTCCTCTGTTCTACTCTTTTACTTACACTTAGACCTCTACATTTGTACTCCTTAAAACTAAGTCCTTATTCCACCACTGTTATTTACAGTGCATTTGTTGAAGCAACTGAGCTTAATATGCCACTTCTCATTCACTGTATCATATTCCCCAGCTGCAAACATGGCCTATTGCAAACATTAAAAAATCCTCTCACATGTATTTTAAGTCTTTCAGCCTTTCACATGGCTGAATTAACTTATTAGACATGATAAGAAGACCAGATGCAATTTCCCAGCCTTACCTTTAGTTCTGCTGAGGAACAGCCCCACCAGGATAAAGCCCCATTTATTTCAGCCAGGCATAGACTGTGAGTGTCTTATTATTTTGGCCAGAGCTTTGAATAAATAATCATCTAGGATAGCATACTTCCAATTTTGATTTCAGATGCCTCACTCCCTTCCAAGAGATGGTGTACAGAGTTGAGCTGCAGGAGAGGGACATTTTCAAATTCAGCAAAGAGGAATCATTTTTGCACATCTGACCTTTGGTGTGTCTGGATGAATCCTGGTGTTTTCACAAAGTTGGTGTGTTTGTGAACAAGAGCGCAGCCAGGGCACCTCTGTTTGCTTACTTTACGTACCCAAAATCATGTTGTAGCTCTTGGAATCATATCATAGGTCCTTCACAGACTCTCACTACGGGCCCAGACCCTCCTGGGATTCACTGCTGCTCAGACAGTGGGGGAGATTCTCCAACAGGAAAGTCTCATTGTGAGCAACTGGGGATTTCAATCCCCTTTCTCCATCTGCCCCCTGGGATAACACCACCTCAAATTCATCCCCTACCATCCTGTGCTGTCCACAGGATAAAAAAAACCCTGAATCCCAAGCTCAGCAATTTCTGCTGACCCCGTTTGCCTCCAGCGACGCAAACGCCGAGCAGAGCGGAGGTGGAAAGCCGAGCTTTGCGTTAAGCAAGAGCCTCGTGGGACCCTGCAAAGGAAGATTTGCTTGTGTGCTGCTCGCCCTGGCGTGCCTGTGCACGCTTGTGCTGCATTCCCCAGGGAAGCTGGGCTCCAGGGAGCCGTGTGGGAAGTTGGCTGCTCCGTTCCTTTCTTTGATAAAGCGGTGGTTGAGTCCACCTAGGAGAGCACAGCTTTTGAGGTCTTTGTTTTGGCAAGGCGGCTCTGCAAAGGTAAATTGAGTTCCCTGCTTTGTAAGCTGGGATGATTTTAAAATCTCCTTCTGCATTTTGAAGTTAGTTGGGACAATTAAAGTTCTGGAGAGGCGATAAGTAGCAAAAGGCAAATTTTGGGCTACAGGCAGTGTGCATGTGCCTGGTGAATGAAGTGAAGCAAAAGGAGGACAAGCTGCTGGGGCTATAACAGCTAAGGAGAGGCAAACACAGATTATTCCTTTGTGAGGAAAGTAAAGAGGTGCAATTCTGCCTCCTTGGACTTGAACTCATGCAGGTAAGGTGGAGCAGGGGGACAGAAAGTCTGACACCCTGCTGCATGCATAGGGATGGTGTAGGAGCTTTATGCACAGTGCTCATCACCCCAACCTGAGGCCAGCCTGGCCAGGGACACCCCAACACGGACACCCCTGTACAGACCCCCCTGTGCAGACACTTCACCCAGACAGCACCTCCAGGGCAGAGGCAGCTCAGCAGAGGATGCAGCTGCACTTACCCTCAAGTTCAAACCTTGCTACAAAGACAAAAGCCTTGGGGGAATTCAGAGGATATTTTTCTTTTTTGTTTGCTTAGCTTGTGGGAGTTTAATGTTTAATCATTGCAGAGGAGTGAGTGGGTTACTCATAGAATTGTTAGCCATGATTTCTGCCTTTTTTTCCTTTTGTCCTTTGTTCTTCCTTATCGTGGCTCTCACGTTTTGTGGACTGAATTGGCTTCCTATCACTGCCCACTGGTCCTTGATTTCTCAAACTGCAATTCTATAGCATTCACAGGAGCCTCTTCGTTTAAAGAACCCAAATTAAGGACACAGGAGTCAGGAAGTGCTTGGATGGCTCCATAACCCCCAGGAGGAGGATGCTCCCACAGCAGACAGGCACTGGTCCAGGGGGTACCACCACTCCTGCAGATCCAGGAGCCACCTCCTGCTCCCAGCCCTCACCCAGGAGAAGCAGTGCTGAAATTCTGGAAAATACAGTTCCTGATTTCTCAAAGGAAAAAGGTGTAAAAGGAAAAAACCCTATAGTTTAACTCCAAACTCCAAACAAGGGAACTGTTTGCTGTTAAGATTTTGAGATTTTCTTAAATCCAAAATCTGTATCCTAAAAATAAAACAAAATATATCCCTAAAGCTGTAAAACAATGTATGGACTCAGAGATAAACTTGCAACTACATGAGGGAACCCTGCAAGACTCTTCCCTAAAGGGCAGGTTTGTGCCCAGCCAGCTTGGGGCTTTCCTCAGCAAAGGTTCTCCTCTGTTCTCTCCCAGCCACAAAAAAACAGCTGCTCTGTTTTGTCCTTGTTTTGGCCACTCTTTTTTCCCTTAGAAATGTCAGATCTGGCTGTGGTTTGCCACTGATATGCTTTTAATGGAGAGAGACAAATTTATTTGATGATTTTGATTACTTTTGCTGGTTAATAATTAATTAAAACAGGACCGTGAGATACTTCCATTGAGTTTGTATTGCTTTTAACAAAACAGAAGGATGCTTTTAACAAAACTGTAAATCAATTAATCCCTGTAAAAAGAAAGCTATGCCTCTTAATTGCCATCAAATATTTATTTCATTTTTTAACACTGAATCAGCTCTATGTCAGTCCTTTCTAAACTTAATTAATTGTGTTAGTGGTCCATAAGACATTATTTAACATCTGCAGAGGTATTTCTCCTAGAAGTGAAGCCATTCCCAGTCAGGCACATGCCACTTGTAAAGGTTTCTAAGGTGTGATGAACCTACAGAATGATCCAAAGGAAAAGTCAGTTCTGTAGGTTTTTTTCCCAAGACAAAGCAGGATTGACAGAAGCAGTAATCTTTTCATCATTAATATCAGAATTGTACTAAAAAAAAAAATTATGCATTTCATAGCTTAGCTATCTACAGAATAATAATAAAAAATCCTGAAGTGCCACAGAAGAGCCCAGTGCACCTTCCAGAAATGCTGTCATTCCAGGTATCAGGAGCAACAGAAATCCAAGCCCCTTACCATGGGATTATATGGCTATATTATATATCTCTACCTTCGAAACATAAAGCCACCAGGCTAACACAGATACATTTTATGGCTGGATGAGCACAGCAGCTGGATGGCAAAGGCAGCATTTGGCACGAGAACAGCTGTCAGCATCTGTCCCCCCGAGGATGACAGATGGCAGGGAGCAGACGCCAGCGCTGTCACCCGCTGAGCAGAGGTGCAGCTGACCTGGCAGTGCTGCTGTTTACACAACCCCTCCAGCTACTGCCACAACCTGTGGAGCTGGTTTTAGCAGGAGTGGAAACTCCGTGGAGAGCAAGGAAATGCTGAAAAGCCAGACAAGCTGGAGCAATATCTGGAGCGGCATTGCTGGGCGCATTGTCAGTGAAAGAATTTTCAGCGGCAGTTCAATTTCAGCCACGTTCAGCCCTGAGTGTATCCCTTGATGGCAACAGGGCTTGGAAAAAGGGGTCCAGAGGAAAGTTGTTGTCTCCTAAAGCATCCTTGGAGACCAAAAGGAGAGGCCAGGATTGCCTTCATGCCCTGGCTGTGCCCCAGGCACAGGGGCTGCTATCTCCACGTAAAATCCTGTTCCCCATCTCAGCAGGCCTGGAGCTGGTTCTGGCTCCAGGTTTGCCCCCATCAGTGACAAATCCAGGCTGAATTCTGGATAGGAACTGCTGGCAGAAGGGGATTTTGTAGATCATGTCATAACTGCATCCATTACCATAAGAACATGCTAAAAGAGCCTTATTCTTACACTGACTTAAAAAAAGTATAAATACGAGAGAGAATGTAATAAAGACAAAAGTTTTAAAATTGGTAAGAGCCACTTTGGGTAGCTTTTGATGACAAAATATTCACAATTGATTTACAAGCAGTAACCCACTGTGCCATGTGCACCATGTGCAAAAGCTGTGCCTTCCCACACTAAAAATCAGAGCAGCTGGAAGTTACAAACACTGAAATTTGGTCGAGTGCGGGATCAAATTTTGAGCGGTTTTAATTCCAATGGTCAGTTTTAATCTTTCCTCCAATGTAAATAAAAAGGAACATTAGTGAAGGCAGCAGAATTTTTGGGATAGCACAAAGGGAGGTATAAAAAGCAAATCATGCTGGGAGTTCCTGGGAGCTCTTCAGAAACCAGGAGATAGGAAAAATGGGGACTGCCCAAAAAGGGTGACAGGCATTTCACCCAAGAATCAGGAATTATTAGGGCTGAAATGAGCTCAGTTTTTCTGATCAGAAACCAATCTAAGAGATTACAAAATAATTCCTCTGGAGGAGATATAGAACAGCACTCAAGGAACAGCCTGGGAAGGGGACACCAACAGGCTAAAAAGCCATTTGGGAATGTCTCCAGAGCCTCAAAGTTTCACATATTTCCTAAATCTAAACATTCAAAGGTTTTTGCATTCCTTCTAGATACTCTGAAATGATAACAAATATTTATATTTTCCTTTTTAAATGTATGCACAAAGTTGGGGTTTGGTTTTGGTTTTTTTTTTTTTTTTTTGCTATCTGCTTCAAGCTGTATAATGCAATATGGTGGACTTTATAGATATATCTTTATCTTTTAAATAAATTTTTATTAATAGCTTACTTTATTTTATGAGCTTAAAAGTTACAATGCTAGCTGTTAACCAGAGCCTCCATACACTCCAGCTCTTGAACATTTTTTTAATGGCTGTGTGGGTGACACAATCACATGCCAGTGGATGAGCCAAGGTGTTTTCTCTGGAGCTCGTGCCAGTTTTGGGCTTGAATGCCACCTCTGTGCCAGCTCAGAGTTCCAGGTGCTACCTGAACTGGCACAGCACCTGCCAGGGCAAGAGTGGGCTGGGAAAAATGTTAACCCCATCTGAAATTATCAGCTGAGGTTGTGTTGGTGCTGTCCTGTGTGCCACAGGCCTGTGGCAGTTTTTACCTTGCACCGAGTCCCTGTAATTCCTCCTCCGGTATAAAACACCACATTTCAGACACAGCTCTTGGATCTCCACCTGCAGAGCTGTTCTTCCTGTGAAAAACCCTGGCCAAGGCCACCTGTGTGGGCATCCCCACAGGTGGGGAACATCCATAGGGGGGTACCAGAGAGGGGTAGAGGGCTGGTGGCACCCGCAGTGGCACTGGCACCCCCTGGGACACTGCTGTGACTGGGTGGAGAAACCCAGAGTGCCACCACCACGGGATTCCCCAGCCTGGGCAATACCAGCCACAGCTGAGGCCCAGGGGTGTGCCAAGGGCAGGGCATTGCCACTTACTTTGGGATCCTGCTGTAACTGGATAAAACTTTTCTTCCTTTCACTCTGTCGTGGTTTAACCCCAGCCACCAAGCAAGCCCCACGCAGCTCACTCCCCACCAGAGGGACAGGGGAGGGAATCCAAAGGGTAAAAGCATGCCTGCTTAATTGATTTAGTGCATGACTTTGGGCTCCATCTGTTCTGGTGGTCACTGAGGACAGGAGAGGCTGGAGGGAGTTCCCGTGCCCCAAAGCCAGTTCAGGTCAGGTCGCTGCTGCCCTGCAACTGCTTCTTGTAGGGCTTCTCTTCCCCTGGTTCAGGTGGCTCCTGCTGTGGATGCTCCTGTGAAATACAAGTCAAACCATGGCTTATAACAACTTAAAAGGCACATCCAGTACAATCTCCTCTCCTTTGAGGACTGGGACTTGCAGCAAAGTATGATCTTATAGCTCCTGGTAAAAGCACAAACGAGAGCAGCTTCAACCCCCAGCTTTACTCTGCACTGTACTGGCTAATATGAATGTAAATTACCTCTGTAACACAGTGCATAGCGAAAGATTAAACAAATAAAACACACAAAATAGTGAGCCTCTGCCTCCCATCCTGCCCCATGACAGCAGCAAGGCACTGTCCTGACCTGACTGCAGCAGCAGGGTGAGCTGAACCCCCCCGGGCTCTTTGCATACATTTCAGTGCAGAATACGCCCTTTTCTGAAGAAGATTAAGCTCTCATCTTTTAAGCTTTGAAATGAAATGAAAGCATTTCAATGTTTTTATTGCAGGGACACTGTATTTTAAAGACAATTCACTTTTTTTTTTTTTTTTAATGTGGAATGGTTTTAGGTTAAAATAGACAAAAGGCGAAAAGAAGGGCTTTTTTGTTTTTTGCTAATAAACTTTATATCTAGAAAGATGGAAGCAAAACAAAAATTCACGGTTTGGTAGAAAATGGGGAATTACCATATGTATTTTAGAATAATGCTATGCACATAGGAATGAGGAAAACAACTGCAACATAAGAATATTAATCTCCTAACAAACTCAAGGTGTTTAAATATGGCTTTCAGAAAAACAGAGTATTTAAAAGGCAGGGAAATTACTTGATCACTCTAGGACTGTGTAACAGTGCTTATGCACAGCAGCCACGTCAGGATGCTTTTCTACTTTACCATAAAATTAATAACAAGACCCAGCAACTGGCAGCTGAAGCTGAACCAATTCAACCTCCACGTGAGATTAAATTTCCAAGCTCTGTCGACATCATTTCATCAGAGGAGATGAAGTTTTAGCCTTAAAATGCCTATTGCAAATATGCTTTAAAGCAGCTTTTGAATGAAAATATCTGCTCATACGTGCAGGGATTTTGAAGCTGCTGCTCCTTTCCTCCCCGTGGGATGGAGGCACGGGGAGGTTTTGTCTGCGTTGCCCTCAAGGTGCCCATCAGAGGCAAAGCTCTGCTGAAAGGCACTGACTGCAGGGAAACCTGCAGCGGTGCTTTAGCTGCTCACCTGCAGGGGTGCAGAGGTTGTTGGTCCTTCATTACCTGTTCGGCTCGCTCAGGAATCAGTGTCCCCTTCTCCAGCTTCAGCAGCTGGCCAAAATCAAGGGGTTACTCCTGAGGTGGACAGGACAACCTCGTTTCTCGGAGATTGTCTTGCTCACGTGTTTCAGAACTGGAAACCCTGAGACAGCAAGGGTTGTTCTTCCCCAGGGCACTCTGGCTGGAGCCTTGGAGAATTTTTGGTCTCTCTCTCTCTCCGTTATGGCAAATAATTTAATTAGGTAATAAATACTACCTAATTAGCCCCATGCCACTGCAGTAAACTCAGACATTCATCCTCTGGGATGGAGTTTAGTGGCTGAAAAGCTTTCTTTGGATGCTAGCACTGAAGGTGTCAGCAGAGTAATGACCTTGCCTGGTCACAGCCTCCATGAAAAGCAGTCCCATTGAGGTCAGCAACACCCCTCTTAAAATAGTGCACAGGAGGCATACTGCATGTGGATGGAATTTGCAATATTGAAGCCATAAAAACAGAATATAGTGACAGCATTTTGCTCTGCACTCAGTAATTCACTGGCCAGGCCTTTTTCCTGTTTTCCACGGCAACATAACTGTTAGTTTTCACAAAACCGTTTTGTCCCAGGCCGAATTAATTTCTTTAGAGCAATGAAGTGAGGTTTTGTTCATAGCTCTTTATTTCTGCACATCTATAAACTTGCTGAACTTCCTCTGCTGGGTAAAATTATCCATCATGAAAATACAATTAGAAAGTTGTATTTCGGAATTTTTGGATATTTCTACTTCTTTGCCAAGACATGCAAGTTGTGTATTTACATTTACAAGATATGTATGTGATTTGCATATTTCTACTTTTGTGTTTGCATTTATATGGATAGATACATGCTGCTCCCCTGGTACTCCTGTTCCTCTGGGAGTTTCTACACCTTGTGAAATAAACACTTGTCCTTAATGGTGCACATTGCTGCAGGTCACTCACCAAATGCTATTTACTATAATCTGTATTCTGAGTGACTGAAATCCCAGCAGGAATTGATGTGCAAACCCTCCTACCTGTTTCAGTGACAAGAATCACAAGCAGGTTCTGAGTAAAGGACTGGCACAGCAGGGCCCTGCCAACACTTTTTGCCAGCCATGAAGGCTTTTGTGGGGATACCTGCCAGTGTTTGAAAACTATGAATAGAGACAACTGGAGAGGAAATAAGTGTCTGTCTCATACTTCTGCTGGAATATACTGGGCTCTGAACCAATTTCTACACTGAAGTCAAGTGGCATTGCATGGAGAAGAAGCCAGTGCAGACCTTGTGCTTGAATATTTTTAGACAGGGGGTAAAATATAGATTCTGTCCTTTGCAATCTCTGTGTGCCTGCTCTGTAGTGCAGAATAGGAAAGTCCCTGGGCCACCCAGTCACTTCACACCCAAAGTTTACCTGTTTGTCATCACAGTCACTCTCAACTGTTGCATTTGCACATTCCACAGAGAGGAAAGCTGAAAAATATGGAGTTGTTTCACAGCCAGGGAGCTCAGCTGAGCTTTAAGTAGCCTCTGTACCACTACAGTTCATAACACTAGAACTATGAGAGGCTTTCTACTGAAAGCAAGTTTTGCTTTAAGTTGGGGCATTAGAGATAACTGTAGTTATGTCTTGGACATCAAAGATTCACAACTCTTCATCTTTTGGTTCTCCACATGTGAATTTCATGTAAATACTTGTGTGAACAGCACAGCTGACAGAATGTAGCTATTTTAAAGTGTTTGTATCTCAGTTTAAGTAAAAATAGTTCTTTATACACCTGAATCTCTCCTCACTAAATTGGGATAATTAGGGCATCCTAAAAGCAAACTGCAGTAGTGTTCCATGATAGAAGCCATGGTAAAGCACAACATGAGCTTTGCTACCAAATTCCAATAAAATACACTCCTTCTTTTAAATGTAACCATCTTTTTAGCCTTTCCTGAGTCCTACTGTCAGAATACATGGTTATTCAAACCTTGTGTGGGAGGCTGGAGAAAATATTTGCAAGTTAAGGCATATCAGACTGCAGGCTGCTGTAGTTTCCATCTGCTGCGGAATGGCTTTTGACTGCATGGACTTTTGAGTGCAGAAAGGGTGTACAATTTTGTAAAAGGCTCTTCCATGTGCACTGTGATGGCAGGACACATCCTGCAGTCATTTCATCGCTGCCACAGTCCCGTCAAGGATGGGAAATGTCACTTTGGAACTCCAGTGGGGGAGAGACGTGGTTGCCGCCCACCGCTAATTGTCTGGTATGAACTCCAGTAAAACACTGTTAAGTGAAAAAGGACCAAAAAAAATGTAGGAATAATTGTGAATGAAGTCCAAACTGAAAAGCTTCTGGCTCGTGCAGCTGCAGAGTGTGTGACCTCTGCGGGGTTTGATAGGGAAAAGTTGCCATGGGGATGGTGCGGCATTGTTTGAGGCTGACTTCAGCTTTTATTGTTGTGCTCTGATTACAGCTTTTGTCTCACTGTGAAGTAGGGTTGTTACATGCCAGCTTGAAACAAAGATGCATTTACAGGCAGCGGCAGAGTTCAAATGATTTCCATAATTAGAGGTATCACTGCTTTAAGTGAAGAAAAAACACATCTGCTTTGCTATTTCAGAAAACACTAAGTTTTTCAGTATAAATTTAATATCTGCTTTGAAAAGAAGTAACTTCCTGGTACAACTGGTTAAACATCATTTCGGGAAATTGTCATTTGCTGCTAGGACCGACGGCAAGAGGCTGTGAGGCAGCACCTGAGCCTGCAGGTGAAGAGAGTTCAGCTGAGGGATACACAGACCTCGAGATTTTTGCCACGTTAGCAAAGTATACACAGACATATCTCAGCCTCTCGATTTACTGCATCCCTAAAGCTTGTTCGCTCCAGGATGTCCTTGAGTAAGGGGAGCCAGCTGTGCTGTGTGTTCTAGGGGCGCTGCTGACTCGTGCTCAATTTGCCATCAGCCAGGACCCCCCAGTCCTTGTCCAGGGCGCTGCTCTCCAGCGTCATCCCAGAACCCGTCCGGACATCCAGCGCTGATCCATCCCAGGTGCAGAATCTGGCAACTGGCCTGTCAAATATCACGCGGGTGGTGAATGGCAGTTCACAGAATCACAGATCGCAAATCAGTTTGGGTTGGAAGGGACCCAAAGCCCGTGAATTTCCACCCTCTGCCATGGGCAGGGACAACTTCCACCGCCCCAGGCTGCTCCAAGCCCCATCAACCTGGCCTTGGACACTTCCAAGGATGGGACAGCCACAGTTTCTCTGGGCCAGGGCCTCCTCACCCTCCAGGGAAGAATTTTACAAAGCACACACCATCTCCCTCCCTGCTGCGGCCTCTCCATCAAATACGCGGTTAATATCCCAGGGTTTGGACCACAATTCCCATCATGCCCCGCGCCTCGCCCCTGCCTCCGCTCCGCACTACATGTCCCGGCAGGCCGCGGGGCGGCGCGGGCGGTGGCGCGGCGGCGCACGCGCAGTGCGGGCCCCGGCGGCGCGGACGGAGGCGGCGGGAGCAGCCCGTTCCCGGTGCGGGGCGAGGGAGCGGGGCCGGGAGCGGGCCCGGGGAGCGCCCGGCTCTCCTCGCGGGGCTCCCGCACTGCCACCACTCCAGTAAGTGCCTCGGCCCGGGGCGGGGCTCGGCCCGCCCCGGGTGATGCCCTTCCTTCCGCGCCTGCCCGGTGTGTGACCGCGCAGGGCACTGTCCTGCTCCGTCTCCCTCCTTTTTTTCCTTTCCGCTTTCCCTGGAAGGCGCTCGGCGGCGCGGGGGCTCTGCCCGTGGGGCCGGCGCGGTGCGGGGTGCCCCGGTGGCGCGGGCAGGGCGCTGTCACGGCCCCGGAGGTAAAAGGAGAGGTGATCGCAGCGCTCGTCACGGTGTGCGCTGCCTCCGCCGCTCGGCCGTGCGAGCACGCCGGGCGGGAGCGGGGGTGGCGGGCGGGAGCGGGGTACCGGGCTGGAGCGGTGGTACCGGGCTAGAGCGATGGTGGCGGGCGGGAGCGGTGGTGGCGGGCGGGAGCGGTGGTACCGGGCTGGAGCGATGGTGGCGGGCGGGAGCGGTGGTACCGGGCTGGAGCGGTGGTACCGGGCGGGAGCGGTGGTACAGTGCGGGAGCGGTGGTACCGGGCGGGAGCGGTGGTACAGTGCGGGAGCGGTGGTACCGGGCGGGAGCGGTGGTACCGGGCGGGAGCGGTGGAACCGGGCGGGAGCGATGGTACCGGGCGGGAGCGGTGGTACCGGGCTAGAGCGATGGTGGCGGGCGGGAGCGGTGGTACCGGGCGGGAGCGGTGGTACCGGGCTGGAGCGGTGGTACAGTGCGGGAGCGATGGTACCGGGCTGGAGCGGTGGTACAGTGCGGGAGCGGTGGTACAGTGCGGGAGCGGTGGTACCGGGCTGGAGCGGTGGTACAGTGCGGGAGCGGTGGTACCGGGCTGGAGCGGTGGTACCGGGCTGGAGCGATGGTACAGTGCGGGAGCGGTGGTACCGGGCTGGAGCGGTGGTACCGGGCTGGAGCGGTGGTACCGGGCGGGAGCGGTGGTACAGGGCTGGAGCGGTGGTACCGGGCGGGAGCGGTGGTACCGGGCTGGAGCGGTGGTACCGGGCTGGAGCGGTGGTACAGTGCGGGAGCGGTGGTACCGGGCGGGAGCGGTGGTACAGGGCTGGAGCGGGGGTGGCGGGCTGGAGCGGTGGTACCGGGCGGGAGCGGTGGTACCGGGCAGAGCTGGTGCCGCTGCGGCGGTGCGTGAGGGCGGCCCGGGCCGCCGCCTCGGCTCGCTGCGCCTTTGGGATCCCCGTCCCGGCAGAGCTCGGGGGCTGGGACAGCGGCGAGCGGCGCCGGGTTCGCTTTGAGCTGCGGAGAGGGGCGGGCTGCTGGCACGCTCCGAGCCCGGCTCTGGCTTAGCTGTGACCGGGGCTGGTTACTTACTGAGACAAAGTGTCTTTAAATGGATAACTTGTCTATAAACGAGCGTTAATCTGTAACCGCTGTTGTTATATGCGCGGTTTTTATCACCTGTAGAATTCCAGATAGGCATTTGACATGCTGCTGGACTTAACGTGGACTTAAATTCTGTGTGTGTTGTGCAGACTTAAATTCTGTATGTGTTGTGCAGCTCCCTTGGGAGGAACTAATGCATGACCTTCATAAAAGGCATTATGTTGGTGCATCAAATGTTTGCAAAGTAACATCAAGAGGACAGCAATTTTCTCTTTGGCAGGCTGCTGCTTTGAGGCCTTCTGTAAGAAAAATGTCTTCATTTTCACTAAGCAGAGTATTGTGTGTATAATCGAGCAGAAGGAAGAGTCTTTGAGTGGGGAAACAGTTATTTGTTACACTGGGCACCTGAATTTGGCATCAGCAGGGTGGTGTTACCTGAGTACAGCTGAGAGGTGGAATCTTTTAAATTTTTTTATATTCTTAAGACCTCCATCTCTCCATGCTTCACCTTCTTCTCAAAGCAGAGTACCTTTAAAGAGGCTACTAGGCATAGAGCAAGCTGAACAGCATCGACTTCTTTGATGCCTTCTGACAAATTCTTTGTTTCCCTGGCAGAGGCTGTAATGTCTATAAAGATAAATTTTCTCTCCTTACCCAATCCCATACGTGACCCTGCAGGACAGAGCTGTATTTGCTCCTACCATTTTGGGGCCTACGCTGTGTGAGGAGTGGCTTCTCACTGTTGAAACCAAATCAACAGGATTTTTTGGGTTTTGTGTTTTGGGTTTTTTTTTTTTAATATTTGAGCTGCATTCATTTTGATGCAGCACAAACCCAATCCTAACTGAGCTGGAAGTGTGTGTGGTAGCTGAGTGGTTGCTCTCTCATGAGTTACTCTGCCTTATGGAACAGTGAACTTGCATTTTAGGTCCATTCAGTCTTGTTTCCTCCTACATGTTATTTTTAGATGAGAGAGTCACAGCAGTAACAATGCGTGAAGCTGTCAGGTTTGTGAAGCACAGAAGTGTAGAAGTGCAGCTTTCCCCTTTGTCACATGGGGAAGTGTTAAAAAGTGGGCTGAAATCTCTTTGTGGTAGGGAGAGATGCTGGGCCTGGCTGATATTTGGAGGATAATTTTTAATTCAGGGATAGATAAGCACTGATGCAGAAAGTGATAATTCAAGAAATAATACGTGGGGGTTTTATGTGTCCTGGGCATCACTGAGTGCTGCACTGCTGGAGTCAGCTTTGCATAAAATCCAAACCTTTGTGTGACTCACTGAGTTCTATCTGCAGTTATCAAGCGTTGTGATTTGATTTTTGCGAGTGTAGAAGATTTAATTCCAAGTTCATAAATTCTAAAGGCATCTGTTTTCTTGAGCTATCTCTCTGCTCTAAAACTACATTTGGCCTGATGTTCCATTGCATAGCTCTGCATTTTAAGGGTGAAATTAAAGCAGAAGATGCACAGTGGGTCACTGGCAGGTGTAGTGCAGTGCTGAGATGTTTCAGGGGAGCAGATGCTTTCATACAAATTAGAGAATAGGCAAAGAAGAATCATTGTATAAAGAAAATGGGCAGCATCTTCATGCTTTCCCTTTTCCTCCTTCTCTCCCCCTTTATTTATTTTTCCTCAGGAATAGTAGCTGAGTGACAGAAGGCAGACACACACATGGGGAATACAGAAGGCATGTGCATGAGGAAGAGACCTGGATGCAGGAAAAGGCATTTTTTCCAGGTAGCTGGGGCTTGTTCCAGAAGGCAGCAGAGCTATCTCAGCTCAAATAAAGGCTGATGGCATGTCAGAGAGTTGGTGTAGAAGAGAGGAAGTGCAGAAGTCAGTTTTTATTGACTGTAACAGATTAGAAAGAACTTGAGGACATTACTGAAATGAGAACAGGTCTCTGCTTGTAACACAGTCTCCAGTGCAGTGTTGGATGTAGCCCAAACTGCCAGGCCTGCAAAATTCTTAATCTATTTTAGTAGATTTAGAATTCCATCGATGTCTTTATTACTGACTGTTCCTGGTTATTTAAGCTGACAGTTATCATAGTAAATGCAGTTCCTTCAAAGTGCAGCAAACCAGCAGTGCTGGGGAGTGAGTACATGTTCTAATGAGAATTTTTGCATGCTCTGCTGTGCTTTTGGATGTATCCAGCTCTGCATCAGTGTCTAGACAAACAATAGCTTGTGATATGAGAGCATGTATCTGTCTTGCAAGATGGGTTTTGGCAGGGTTTGTTTTTTTTTTTTTTTCCACTGATAATTATAAACAATAGGAACAGTCTTAGAAAATACTTACTGGGGTTTGCAGCCAAGTGAACCTTTGTGCAGTTGTATAATTGCATGAAAATACAGGATAGTAAGTTATTTCACTGCCAAAATGGGAATTTAGGTAACTGGCTTTAGCATAAAACATTTTTACAGCATGGAACAAGTGCTTAAGAATTCATGAGGAAATCATATAAAGAAACACAAAAGTCAGTGCGTGTATTCTTTTGGTTTTGAAACTAAATGCAGTGGGACTAAATGCAAATGGCTAGAAGCATTGCTGTCAATGATTTATAAAATTATACAAGAAACCTAGATATCATGATCCTAGTGAGTTTATTTGATGTATGAAAATAATGTAACTGCTTTAAAAAAGTCACCTGCTGAAGAGGTCTGAGTGACAAGAATGGTTCAGGTTTTGAAGTTATACTTCAATGCAGAGAATCACTGAAATTAATTGGAATGGAGGGATATGGCTGAGCTGCTTCAATTTTTTTTTCTGCTCTTACACTGATCTTTCAAATTAGGACTTTGAAAATATATAGGTCTAAGGTCATCTTGATTCATGCTGTACCCTAACTGTGAGAAGTATTTAGGTACGTGTTGGTATAGGGCTCAGTTCTATAAATAACGCTTTCCTCTCAGTGCTAGGTAAAGCAGCAGGGTTTTGTTGCTGTTGAGGAAGGAAGCTGGTTCATTGTCTCAGCACTAAGCAGCATTTTCTCCCTCCAGGGACTTGCAGAAGCATCTAGAATGTGTAGGTGTTTCTTTAATCTTGGAGAAGGAACTTATTAAGCTTTCTGGTGCAGAACTGTATGAGCCACTTACTCTTAACAGATGTTATCTGCACAAGTAGGGAGTTGCAGGTCTGGTAGACATTTGTGGCATTCAACAGTTTAAACAGTTTTCAGGTTTGAACATATGCCTTTGCCTTAAAATCTGAATAGTTTCAGGTATTTTATGTAGAAGAAAGGTGGTTCAATAGTGAGGTTGCTGCTCTGGGACTTGGGAAACAGGTTCAGCTCACTGTGTTGCCAAAAAGCTTCCTGTGTGGCCTGGGACAAGCTGCTGCTGTGTCCCTCCATTCTCATGCAGAGAGTGCTGAGCAGCAGCAGCAGCTCTGCATCACAGGAGTGGTCAGGGTATGGCAGGCTGGATGTGGCCAGGGCAGGTGCTGATGTGGGGCACAGAGCTCCCTAGTGCTGGGAGGGAGAGGCTGAAGACACTGCCCAAGTTAACAAGCTAGGGGTACCCTCCAGGCAGGAGGAGGAAAACCAGAAAAATACAGCGGAAAAAAGGTTTCGACTGGAAATCTCTGGTGTCACTTAGAGAAAGCAAATCCTTAAAACTTTAAGGAGCATTGCATGGCCTTGTTTGTTTAACAGAATTTTAAAACAATGCTTAAAATACCCACACAAACGTGAATCTTTTATGTTACGGTTCTGCCGCACAGGGGACAGCAGGAAAGCTTTCTCTGTTCCTTTGTTGGCTGTTTTCTTCTTTGGAAGATGCTTTTAATTCTAGCTAACCACTGCATCCAGATGTTTTGGATATTAATTTAGCTCATTTGTTCTGCTGGCGTGGTAAGCAGAACCTATTAAATTGGACCTGATTTACTAACTTTTCATATGAAAGTGGTTGAGCTTTTCTAGCTTTCCACTCCCCCAAAGGGAAAAAGAATTTGTAGCCGCCTCTAATGAGCAGTGTCTTTAATAGTGTTATAGAGTTAAAAGTATTTTGGATTTAAAATTTTTCTGTTGAAAATAGGGCACTGTCATTGCTATAAATTGCTGTCTAGTCTACATTTTCAATTACCAAGCTCTGCAAACACATTTTCTTTGTTGAGAGTTTACACTCCCAGGAACAGTCTCTGTATACTGACAGATAGGTGATAAATTAATTCATTTAGTATGTAATTTTTTTTATGTGTATGCTCTCCTTGGGTGCTTTGGTACCCACCACATTTACATCCCATGTCCAAGAAAATGTGTTGAAACTTGTTTCAGACTAGTGACTTAATTAAGTGTTCTTCTGTTGAGCACTAAAACAGTTACATGCCAGGTTTGTTGTAAGAGTCTTAAAACTGCACTTCAAAAGATGTTGGTTAACTCTTTAGGGAGGCTGAAAATGACAAATGGGAACTTAGGCTGGGCTAATAATTCAGCTGTCAAGTTATTCCTAGATCTGGTAGACCATGCCTGATTGTACAGCAGTGCTGGAAGGCTGGGTAACATAAAGGATGTTAAAAGTGTGTCTGCTGATTCAGGACTTCAGGGTTTGGTTGTCTTGATTTTTTTATCATTTTTCTTGTATTTCTTCCTTAAATCAAGTTCACTGTAGATGCTGTAATTTATCTCTACTGTCTTCCTACTTCGTGCTAGTGCCCTGACTTTTGGGTGGAGGAGCATGATTCCTTCAGGAAGTCTGTTTGCTGCCTTTTTGTGGGAGGCAGCAGTACAGGGTGTTGAAAAGCAGCCTGTTGCATGCTCATGGTACATCCAGGATTTCCAGGCTTGCTGGATGTACACAGGACTTGGGATTCTTCTGGAGTGTTTCTGCCTCGCCGTCTGACCTCATTGTAGGTCAGACAGCAGTCCCACAAAATGCCAGGAGCCTGCCTGGTACTTTTGGGATTATTTTGTGGGTGGAGGAGTGTTATTCTCCCTACACACCATAAGTGAGGTTTTGAGAAACACCTTTGTCAGTGCAGAGCAGCAGCTGGGCAGTAACTGGTATTGGTGTCATCCCACAAATGAGGAGGAAGGTGAGGCAGAAAGGACAACCAGGCATAGGCTGTACCTGCCATGAGGACAATTCCCCGTGCTCATGGCTTGGTTCCAAGGCTGCTGGAAATGAATTCTGTGAGAATTTACAGTGAGTGATGTGCTGTGAGTGATGTGGCACTGTGCCACAAAACCTGGCACTGCAGAGCAGATAAACTTCGTGGGGTTTATCTGTGTGTTGGGTGAGACTTCTTTTAAATATGCCAGAGTTGGGTTTGATTTTCTTTATTTAATGTGTATAAAAAAGGGGAGGGGGAGGGTAATGTCCCAGCAACTTTGCCATTTGATGGCAGCTTAATTTTCCCCTCCCACCTTGGTAAACAGGAGTTGTGCATCTGTAAATGCACATTGGGTGTTTTACATGAGACAGACAAAGCCCTGTTCTGCCTGAAGAGCTTTCACTACACTTGCACTTACTGAAGAGCTCTGAGATTAGTCCTAATCTCTGGAAATCCTTGTGTAGTTCTGATATAACTGACAAGGGAGCTGGATTCTGGAGGAAATATCAAATCTTTGCAGTAGAAGGAATTTTGACCCACATAGTGGATTATACAATGAAATGAACATGGTCGGTACTGTAAATATTCAAATAGGTGAAAATTGAGCAGCAATGACTTTTTTCCTTTCCAAAGTTTTGATTTAGGTGAACCATTGCATTTTTCTTTGTTTTGCATTGAATTTGCTAAATTAGATCTACAAAATCAAAACTGCTAATCACTCACTCACTTTGTGTGCTTTGATTTCATTAAATCCTTTTATATCTGTAGAAGAGTTCAAATCAAATATTCACCTGATAATGTTCTTTTTATTATTGTTATTGAAATGAACTGAAAAATCAGTTATTTACAGCCCTTTCTCTAACGGCATAAGAGTATTCTGTGAAAAGTGAAGATATTGCTGATTTCCTAAGCAGCTGGCCTTTCCATTTCTTACATAGTTCCCAGGAAGAAGGTCTGTGTTTATTTGTGTTTATTTGTACTGCTGAGTTTATACCCAGGATTCCGAGTGAAAATCAGCAAGACTGGCTTAAAAATGGCAAACTTCATTATTCAAACAGCCTCACCTTCTTTTTGTATTGGACTTCCTGAAGTCAAATAAGCTTCAGCAGGATTTGTAGTTTGAGTTAGATGGAAATTTGAAATAGCTGAGAGTGTGTGGAGTTTAAGTGCTTGGAGTGGTTGGCCTAGATGAAACAGTTATTAGTTGATTATTGAAATTAAACAGGTGACTAACTAGTAATAATAAGTAATCCTAGCAAGTAATGTGGTTGTTTCCTGCCTAATTTTTAATTTGTTTTGGTTGTCATGAATGGATACTTTCTATAGACTAAGCATTTAAGCATCCTTGAGAACAAGGACCTCATTTGTCATAGTTGGAGCTTTGTAGGTGGCATTTAAAATTTTGAAAAGGCCGATAAAAAAAATTACAATAATTGTAAATATGAATCAACTCTGAACTTACATTTTTTAAAAGATTTTAACTAGTATGTAACTGAAATTGATAAGCATTTAAAAACTTTTTTTAAGGCTTGTGTGAGATATAAGTCAAAGTGAATTAGAGTAACTGTATTTTGTTTTCTTTTATTGTATTTATCTCTGGTTATATCTCATTTTGAGCAACTATATTATGCAGAGGCTTAAAATAAATGATGAAAATTACATCTGACTATTGTAAAGACTTGGTGTTATTGAACATATTCATCTCATTTTGAGTAACTATATTATGCAGAGGCTTAAAATAAAGTGATGAAAATTACATCTGGCTGTTGTAAAGACTTGGTGTTATTGAACAAATTCTGTCACTGTCTTTCAGCATTGCTATTTTACTTCATTGCCTTGTAAAGCTGGTCATCACTCATAAGTTATTAATGGATTAATTTCAAGAGTGTTTTTTTATAATGGCCTTGTTGCACAGGATGCTTCCCTTTATTTGTGTTAGCTCAGTGCCTTTAGAGGGACAATTAAAATAATTGTTTTAGCTGGGCAAAAACCATTAATAGGTGAGGTTGTTTTTTTTTGTTGTTGTTGTTTTGACTTAAAAGATCGGTGATAGAGAGGAGTTTTGCATGTGTGCAGTGCATTTCCTCATTCCATCATATCCCAAAGCCTTTGGCTGCTATTGCAAATACCTTAAAATGGAGGAAAATAGTTCCATTCAGAAGAGGAAACATCACTTAGAGAAATTTCTGCAGAAATTTTTGAGGAAGTACCAGTCTGTTCCATCGTGGAACTTCTAGAGCAATATTTGAAATAGACCAGGGGATGATGGATTCGGATAACTCCAGAACATTTTCCACAGAACTCCAGATTTCCCTTGGAACATACTGATTTTTTTTTTTTCCTTGAGGTGAAAGTAACATTGAATAAAATTTATCATTTGACTTGCTGAGGTGCACTGGAAGAGATGGGAGTGGTTGGCTTAGCCTGATTTAACGAGTGTTCCTGGAAAACAGCAGATCAGCATTTCGAACACTGAATCACAGCTGGATAAGACTGGAGCTCAAGATAAGGCTGCTGGTTTTGTTAGATGATTCAGCACTGCAACCATGAATTTTCTATATTGTGGTCTGCTTGGAAGTTGGATTAAGTGCTGGGGGAGGGGTGTATCTTTTGACATTCCTCAACATTTGGTCAGGGATAGGAGAGGTCAATGCCTCTTGTGCTAAAGGTTTTTTAATTTGGAAAATGGATTTCTGCTTAGGAATTTTTTCCAGTTGAATACTGGCCTTTTGCAGCTGGTTTTTCCTTCTATTTGACTACTTTAGAATGGGAATCTGAATTTAGGGGGTAGTGTGCCCTGGAGACTTCCAGATCTCATTTTTAGATGTAGTTAAAAGGTTGATCATAGTATCATAGGCTGCTGGCAAATCCAAGTCATGTCTTCTCTGTTAACAGAAATATCCAATGTCTGCTGTACCCTCCAGGACAAAAATGAGGCAGTGGAGGATCTTTGGGAAATTAAAAAGCTGGGCTTGTAATTTTAAATCTATAAATTCTGACTTATCTCTTGTTGTCAAAAGAATTGCAGCCAAGTCACCTCTCCAGCTCCTGGATTAGTTGTTTGTGGGGGATTTTTGTTGTGTTTTGGTAGTTTGGAAGCTGTATGAAAGGTGAGCAGGGATTTACAGTATTGTCTCATCGTATAAGTTATCTCTCTGGTGGGCTCCCTGTGCTGGAAGGTTTTCAAGGAAATAAAAAGAGGTTTGAACTACTGTCTCTGCAAGATTTATGTGACATGTTTTCAGAGGCTGCTTTGAGCTGCTTGTCTTAGGGTTGGAGTTTGCTCCTCCCCTCTCCCTTTCCTTGTCCTGGATGTACAGAAGAAGGAAAGCTTTCACTGCAGTGTTCTTCAGGGGATAAGCAGGACAGTCTGAACTCATCCCTTCCCCTCGGGAGGCAGTAAATGGTCAGTAAAAGAGATGACCAGCTGGAGAGCAGCTGATTTACAGCAGGAAGCTGAGAGTAATTGCCTAGGCAAAAGCCAGGAGCCCTCACTAATTAAGCTGTCCCTGGAACTGCAGGAAAGACTGGAGATCGCTGGGGATGCTGCTTTACCTTCCCTTTGTGCTGCTGGAGCTGCTGTAAACAGCAGAGCTTAAAAAGGGAGCTGGGGAGGAGGGGTGGGCATGACTCATGGCATCATTTTATATTTATCAAGTGGAGGTGTATGAGTGTTCTTCTTCATTTCATAGGGATGAGTAAGTAGGTAATGGATGTTCCTTAATCTTCCTAGCTGATAGAAAAAGAACCCCAAAGTCATCTCCTGGGGTGAGTTAAATCCAAAGTTCCAAATGTTAAAAGAGCAAGAAGTAGAACTGTTCCTCTAAATTAAAGAAATAAAAGTAACAAAATACACCTGAAGCTTGGGGAAAAGACATGTAAAATAAAGAGGTGTTTAGTGTCCTTCTTGTGTTTCTTAATCAAACTCTTCCATCATAGTTCAAAGCCTATTGCATGGTCTTTTTATGAAGACAAAATTCCACTTGCTTTAATCAGCCAGTGGTCCATAGTTTGTACCTACCTGTGGAAATCAAGTCAAGGAGAGATTGGGCCATAGAAATATTATCTGGCACCTCACTTCAGTCTTGTCTAGACTTTGTACTTGAAGATATGAAGGCTGCAACCAGTCTGTAATGGAGGTGAACTCAAGAACAGGTGCTGGTGGGAAGCTAAAAATAGGAATTAATGTGGGAGAGTTTGAGCTGTATGTTATAAATGGTGCAAAGGAGATGCTCATGTGCCTCTGCAGGTCCTGCTTGTGCAGTCATGCATTTACAGTGAGACTGGGGAAGGTGATCTGGGATTTTTATTTATAGAGGTGCCCAGGAGGCCAGGCAGCCCTCAGGGTGGGATATAAATGTTGGGGAATGTCACTGTGTGTTGTACCTCAGAGGAAAAGAGCGGGGAGAGGGGAAATCTGAGAGAAGCTGGGCTGGTGAGGTATGGACCTCCTAAATTAGTACCCTGCTGCTGGAAAGAGGCATGTAAGGCTTCAAAAATAAGTGACACCTCCTGTTTGCATTATAACACAGCCCTCCAGGAAAGAATTTTAAGGAGCTGGGAGTTCTTACAGAGTGTTACTATACACCACAAAATGGGTTTTCCAGAACATCTTTGTTTCTGGAGGATTGTGGCAAGAACCAGGAGGAAATGGGCCACAGAGATGTTTTTCCTGGAGTAGCACAATGTCATTGACCCACATCTCCACTGCAGGGAGGGAAGGCAAAATAAAATGAAATTGTATGTGATCTGTAACAGGTTTGATATCTTCAGCCTTCCTAAGAACTTATAATCTTTTTATAATGCTTCATTCTAGAAGAGTTAATTGTTCTGTGCTGCAGAAAATAACTAAGGGTGTATGTAATAATGCTGTAAAATGTACAGGCTTGGAGATTTTTGTTTCATAATTGCTTCAAATAATTTAATGAAAAATCTCATCTATGCATGAAACATCTATGACTTGTGTTCTGAAGACATTTTAAGTTGAAGTTCTGATGAATTCTTTGGCTAGTGGTCTTCCAGCCAGATTTCCTATGCTGAGGAATTAAGAGTTCTGCAGTTCCTTGTGTGAATCATGGCAATTCCATCAATGCTTTTTGGCTCTGCTTAGAGTTGTCAGGAAGGGGATCACGGTGGTGGCTTTGTCATGTGTTCAGTCCCTTTAGTAACTGGAAGAAAGGCACAAATTGATTTTATTTTTTTAATGTGCATTGCAAATTGTGGTTTATTAATGAAGGTTGAATAGAATTGCTATTAATTTACAGTGGAATCTTGCCAAGGTGTAATGGGTGGAAGCAGGCTTTTAAAAATGGAAAACAGTTATATGATACTGTGTTAGTTTTCAATTTATTTTAAAGTTAAAGAGGGTTTTTTTTGTCTCTTATTCTTTAAGACCATCAGTCTTGTAGACTGTAATCCCATGAGGAATTTTAAACTAATTTGAAGGAAACAGCAATTATACAATTTACATTTTTACATTAGTGTTACTTTATGCTGTATATTCATTAGAGCATAGAGTAGGTACAAAAAGTATCATTTTCTAGGTTAGAAATTAGCTAGTAGTACTTTGAAGTAGTGAATCTTTATTAATTTAGGTTTGGTTTTTTTTTTTTTTCCTTCTGTGAGAATTGGTTTACTGACAAATAAGAAAAAGCTTCTGAGTTTTGTCTTCTGCCCTGGAAAAAATAATTCAAGTATTGGAGTAGTTCAGCTTTAGCTAATTGTATGTTCATAATGGAGCATTATGAGCATCCTCCTTTCATTTTCCTTGAAAGGTTTTCTGAAACATAGATTCTCTTATGGGGGAAAGTGCTTTGAAAATTCAGTTGGTTTTATTCAAGGATTCTTAATCAATCCAGATCTTGTTTCAAAAACAAGTTTTCCTTGTTTCATTTTCTTCACATCTGCAGAGAACACAGCTTTAAGTCTGCTCAGACAGGAAACCAGCCACCAATATTTGCTTTTTTTTTTAGGCACAGGGCTTTTCTGGGCTTCATAAACTGTTGTTATGAAGCCTAAAGGGTGTTCTGGAAATGCTGGATGATTTTTGTAGAGGGACCACCTGGCACAAATTAGGACAATACTGATAAATGGCAATTTTTATATTCATTTAAATGCAAACAAGGTGTGATGCCAAGTTCTGCCAGATTAGAGGTGTAGTTTAGAGAACAGCTACCCTTGAGCTTGCCCTCAGATGTGTTTATAGGGAGATGTTGCTTCAGTGTGGAGTGATCCCAAGAGCCTCAGTTGAATTACTGATGAATGTTTGTTAAAATAATGATATTATCCTGAGTGCTCAAGTGTTTATTTTTGTGGTCCTTATAAATATAACTTGGTTACAGAACTTGACCTAGATCTGTGATATTTAAATTGTGAGGAACACACCAAGAAAATTTAGATTACCTAAGTAAATTTTCTGCCTTTATTGAAGAATAAGTGTTCTAATTAGTCATAAAATGACAGCTGTAAATACAATTACGCATTTACATATTTGTATATTGATTCCCCCCACCCCAAAAAAAAAAAGTGGATATCTGAGTCCCTAAAATAAATACCGATTCTCTCCCCAAAGCAGCACTTGAAAAACTGTCTCATGTTTTTGTGTGGTATATCAGTATCTAATTACAAATAATTATCAGATGTGTGTCTCATTGTATATGTATGTAAATGTATTTAAATTGAGTAACCTTAAAAAAGCTTTAAAGGTAAAGAATTTAAAGAAATGCTAAAATGAAACTCCATATTACACAGTTAAAGCTGGAAAAGTTGGAAAATTATGAAAAATGTGAAATGCTTCAACCTTCTATGTCTTACATTAGTATTTTTGGATCTGTACTATTTCTGAATTTTGTAACAAAATGTGAAGACTGAATCATTTCTTTCCTGCCCTGGGAAAGATTGGCATCAAGCTGATTTTTATCATTTTTAGATGAGTATGCAAATTTATCTTTGGTCTTACAAGGCTGGCTCTTAAAGTAAAACGACTGTCCTATAAAATAAAAGGAAGCAAAACTTGTGATGCAAAAGGCAGATCCATAAAAGGTGAATGGTAAAATGGTAATAGGTGGGCACAATGCCACTTTTAATTTAATTTTTTTAAGCAAAACAAACTAAAAAAGCAAAAAAAAGACCCCAACTTCCTCCCAACCCCGCCCAGAACAAAAGCCAAAATAAAAGCCTGGTGCACTCAGACCTCAGTACCATGAGTAGAGGATGTTCACATCTCTGTTGGTGCACATACAGCTTCATTTTTCCTATTTAACGTATAGGAATGAAAAGATATCTTCTTAGACACAGCAAGACGTGCAGTGCTTTTTGTAGGAGAGAAGAAAAATGAGAACGATGTTTCTAAAAGCTTTCTTATTGCATTTGCATGAGCTAGATATGAAAAGTTGCATTGGGCAGCGGAGCTCCTGACAAAGATTCTTTCTTGGCCACGAGAGGCAATGTCAAAGGAGGAAGCGTAACCCCACTGCTGTCTCAATTCTGTGCATGTTGTGAAGGAGAACCTTTATTTTTCAGTGATTTTGTCAAAGTCTTGATGCTCATCTGCTGCTTACCACTTGTAACTTTACACTTAGGCTGTTGGATCTGCTAAATACATGCTGCAAGGTATGAAAGTCCTGTCTAAAAATTCAGTGCTGGTGGTGTGGGGAGCAGCTACGCTTCGCTTACCCTTCCGTAGAAACTTCTTGAAGCTACTGATTGAAACTGCTCAAAATGTCATGCACAGAGCAGTCTTAAAATTAGCAACAAGGAACTTTGCTTACCTCCTGTGCTTTTTGTTGTGCAGTGTGATGTCCAGGGTCAGAAATGCCTTATGTGGATCGCCAGAATCGCATCTGTGGTTTCTTGGACATTGAGGAAAATGAGAATAGTGGGAAATTCCTGCGGCGGTACTTCATCCTGGACACGCAGGAGGACAGCCTGGTGTGGTACATGGATAACCCACAGGTGAGCTGATCCTGGCAGGAGTTTCCTGGTTTGTCTCAATTTTGGATTTTCTAACAAATTGGCAAAAGAAAAGTGGGGTTTAGTATTATGGACCTGGAAGCTGGGGGGAAAAAATCATTGTGTAAATGAAATAATTGTAAATCAGTTTTATATAACCAGATGAGCCAAATCACACACCCTGGTGTTTAATTCACCTTTAACCTTACATGGCAGCGTGTGGTTTTTCTTGCTTTCCCTGAACAGAATCAGTCACTGAAAAGCAGTTTTTAATGAACCCTGCAATTGCAGTCCATGGGTGGTATATGAGTGAGGACAGCTTGTATCCATTGGGATGGGGAGCAGCCTTTAGATAAAACTTTTACAGTGTGCCTGCATCCCTGTGTTTCCTAGCAGAGGGAAGAGCAGATAATTGCTCAAGGTTTGGGCAGTGAGAGCATAGGATCCAGGTCAGCTGACAGCTGCCTGCCAGAAGAATATCCATGTACCCTTCTGCCAGGAGCAGCAGAGTTAAAAACCATGAGTCTGCTGTTCAAAGGAACCAGCAAAAACAAAATGTAAATGAAGTGCAGCTCGATGGATGTGACTTGTGACTGAAGCATTTAGCAGCTCTCACTGAGGAGAAAAAGAATTTCTGCAAGTAACACAGACTTCAAACATTTGGTCTCGCCGAGTGAAAAGAAGCAATTCAGGGCGTGTGGACAAAATCTTGAAGTGCTGTAGAAATTGTAATTCCTTAGAAGTTTTAAGACTTAATGATATTTGCAGTGCACACCCAGGCCTCGGTTAGGTCTTTTATTTTACACACACAAATGAAAGGGTTTCTTGCAAGAGGCAAATTGAAACTTCTTATTTTCTTCCACCGCTGTAATTTGGAAGAACTGCAGAGTTCTTGTAGCTATGTGAAGGCCTTTCTGAATCCCTGAAGTGATTGGAAAATATGTGAGATGGCCTTTGAAGTATCTGACATAACAGAGGAATGTCACTTCTTGTCCCTTCCTCCTGCCCTGGTCAAAGTACATGAGACTCCAACATCTGTGAAGGAAAAAGTATTCTTTCCGGATTTCCTGGATGCAGACCCACAAGAATCCTTTTTCCTCTAGTAAAATACATAAACCTCTGAAACAATTACTATTTGTATTGTTTCTAGCAGTCTTTCTGTTTTTAGTTAACAGATGTGTGTATAATAAACAAGTAGTTTAGATCCTGTTTCAAGCATACATTGTGCATTGTCTATAAAAATATGTAGGATTTTCTTTTTGTTTGTAGAATTACTTGCTTTTTATGCATAAACACTGACTGTGGCATGAGAATAAACTAGTTTCAGTTTGTAACATATGTGATTTGTTTCAGAATCTTCCCTCTGGATCTCCTCCTGTTGGGTGCATTAAACTTACCTATATTTCAAAGGTAAGATAATTAATATGTGAGACACTCATTAAATTCTTGGTGGTAACTACCAAGGGCCTCATCTTCAGAGACATTTAAATGCCACTTACTCCTTTTGCTCCTGTGATACTCCTGAATTAGAGAAGTGTTACAACACTTCAATAGGTTCAGGTTAGAATAAGAACAGATTAATTACTGTGTTGTCTAAGTTTGTTTCGTGATTTCAAACAGCAGCTCTTTGTGCTCATAAAACTGACATTTCAGTTCTTGATGAGAATTTGAATTCCCATTAGTCTTGGAGAAAAGACAGGCCATTTACAAAGGGGAAGATATCTTTGGGTGTGATACCATGCAAGTAATAATGACTTTTAATAGACGGGACAGAAAAATTTCTAAAAATTATTAGTTCTTTACACTGTGTACACAGTCAGTTCTAAATATGTCTGAAAGGGAACTGTGAACTAAGAGAGTTTCTGTGGTTAAATTTGTAGCAGATACTGCATTAACAAAGAAATGGACAAAAATACTTGACCTTTTCTTGTCTCTCTGTTGATTTCTTGTTCTCCCTTTGCATTTTTGTTGTCAATACTGCATCTTCCCACCTGCCTTGTTTGTCTTTCATTTTTGTTTGTTTTTTGTTCTCTTTATGCCTAGCCACCTTGCTGTGCTGCTAACCTTTGAATTCACCCCCTTGAAAGTGAATAAAACTTGTGGTATCTGATGTGTATTTTGTGACATTTATAATCTTAATTTCCCTTCTAGGTTAGCGATGCAACTAAGCTGAGGCCAAAGGCAGAGTTCTGTTTTGGTAAGTTTGGCATGTGCTGTGTGCATCAAGTGCCTTCTTCAGACATTTGGAGCAAGGATAATGCTCTGCAGTTCTGGTACCAGCTGCAGCTGGTAGTGTTTAAAAAATAGCTTGTATTCACTTTCTTCTTTAGTATGATGGAAAGGTTGGCTTCCTCATAAGGTGTTTTTGTGTTTTTTCATATTGCAGCTTAATGAGGAGTAGGTGAGAGCTGTTTTTTCAGATGTCTGAAATTTTTGAGTCATTAATAAGTAATGACAGTTGTTTTCAGAAACGTGGCCTGCCTGTCAGCTAGGAAGACAAGAAATTTAACTACTGAAATCTGTTTTACTGATGAAAGAGTTGATTTAATTGATCTAAAAATACTGTCAGCCAATTCTCTTAAGTCGAATTTCAGCTTCAGTTGCTGCACAAAAAAAAATTCTTGGGGTGACTTCTAGGTCTGAATTTGTTTAAAATTTACTGAAGCTTTAGATAATCCTAAAGCTCCTCCTGGTTTTAGGCAAGTACCTGATGTGTCAGTTCAGTGCCATCTACAGATTCCTGTGCTCATCTGTGGAGGGCTTTGTCCTCAGCACTTGTAAGGTTTCTCCTGTCAGTGGGCCAGCTCTAAAACACCTTAATGATCCAAGATGCTGGCTTAAATATCTCTGATTTATTAGAGAGTTTTCATACTTTGTAGAGGAAAAATATAAATTTATTGTCTTTATATTCAGATGTTTTTAATCACAGTAAAACCTATTTCAGGAATTAGCCATGATTTTTTTTTTTTGCCGTTACACTGAAATGTGTTTGTCCTTTTTGGATAAAGGATGCCAGGGGTTGTGAGGTAGAGATATAAACTCATTAAAATATGTTTCTGTGCCAAGTCACTGAAGTAAAATAAAATTTGTGTTGTAGCTGTCTTAAAGTTGCTTGGTCCTGTGCATCGTATACTTAGTAATTAATACTGATTTTCTCAGCAATTAAAAAAAAATTTAAATAAGTAAATCAGTGACCATAGTCATGTTCATGATGTCACAAAGGATAACAGATTCTGGGCAGAGGATTAAAAGGAGGAATTGTAGAACTTCCCAGGTATAAAACTTGTTGCTTAGGGAAATTAAGAAAGGAAATGGAACTGTAGAATATTTTGATAAAATTCAAGTCTTCATTTCTAGGTCAGAAAAATCATTTTTCAAAGTTTGTACCATGCCATTTAAGTGGAAAGATTAAATTATTATTTTTTTAGAATAAAGCAATCAAGTGGATTTATGTGTCTTAAGATGACTTTCTGAAAGGAAACACAGCAGAGTACTTAAATGCTTTAAATGGTATTTTCATCTGAAATCAAATCTTTTCATAATGATATTAAGTTTGCTCTTAAATTTCAGTGTTGTTAACTTTTCATAATGGTTTTTAACAGTTATGAATGCAGGGATGAGAAAATACTTTCTACAAGCCAATGATCAGCAGGACCTAGTTGAATGGGTAAATGTTCTGAACAAAGCTACCAAAATCACAGTAAGTGGTTGAGTTGATATTTAGCAGTGCTTTCAAATGGTGACTGTCTCAAGGTGCTTAAATGTAACCTTTGCCTCCAGTTTCTATCACTACAAACAAGTTTTGGCTTGACTTTGCATTACTTGGAGAAACTACAGGGACCTCCCCTAAATTTGAGTTTAACTTTCTTTTTGGAAATCGGACAAAAGATAATTCTTTTAATTACAGCTTAGGATTTTTCCTAATAATTTAAAATTAACCTAATTTTATTTGAAATATCCAGAAGACACTAGCAAGCAATGAAAAGATAGCCCTACTTTTACCTGCTGTCAAAAGTTGATATTTCTTAAAGTATCACTAAAATATTGATCAAGCTCCAAAGGCTTTCTCCTGATCTTGAGTGACGTCCATGTAAAGAAACATTGATGGTTCTTCTGGTAAATGTTAAATTACTTTTCTGGGTTGCACCAGGACAAGTTGTTATCTCATGATAGAAACCCCCACGTGTTATCTCAGTCTTTTCAGGAGGCAGAAGTTAGGGTTTTGTTTTCTCCAGTTTTGGGGAAGTGATGACAGTGAACACTCCTGAGAGCACACCCCGACAAAGAAGGGGTTCTGAGCATGGGTGCACACTTTTGTGTTTATTGTCAGTGACTTTCTCATTTTTGGGCTATCTAAGGGTGTTTACCTGAGTTCTGTGCATTGTTTTAATATAGCCCATTCTTTGGAGTTACAAAAATGCTACTGCTAATAATAAATTAAAAAAAAACCAGAAGCACAAATCCTTCTCACTTGTGTTTTTCATAAGGAGGATGCACCACAAGCAGGCTGGAGCTGTTCCCAGTTGAAGAAATTAAGTGAATAAATAAATAAATACATAAATGTATCAATTTAGAGTGAATGCTGTTTATCATCTGTTTATCTTGCATTTTAAATGGCTGGTGAAATCATTAGTATTTTGTCTTCGAAGGAACAAGCCTTTGAACCGTTCATCTCTTCACAGCTCCAGTACAGTATTAAGTACGGCCAATTATTGAATCAAAGAATTAAGATCACTCAATTATTAATTTTAATATGAGCATTACTTGCTGCAGATTGTAATCCTCCGAGATTCATTGCATGTTTTAGTCCTCTTGAGTGCTGATAATGTCAGAATGCCTGTGAACCTCTGCAGCCTAGCACGCTGTGTACCCGTTCTGAGTGCTGCTTGAAAATGCCTTTGTGTGACGAGGTGGTTGTGGGCTTGGTCTGCAGCATTTTCAGTGGGAGTTTGTCACAGCTGAAGCACTTGCCCACAAAGCTGGAGCTCCAAGCCCCTGCTCTTGATAGGCTGAGGCTCATGAGTGGCTTGTCCTTCAGTGCTGGACGTGGCTGGGGAAGGAGTCCCTGGCAGAGGAGTGGCCAGCAGGACACTCTCCTAGGCTGACATCTGCTCTCAGCACTGTCTGTACTTCTCTGCAGGCTGCATTTTGTAAAATAAGCACTCCTAGGCACAGCAACTTGAACCACAGACTATAAAGTAGCTTTGGTTTCTTGTCTAGATCAGTTCCAAGTTTTGAATGTGTCACGATTTGTGTGTCCTTCTTTCTGAAGGAGTTTGGATGTCTTCTGTAAATACCCAGTAGGTTGCTGGGTGGGGTATTTGGGTGTGAGACTTGATCTCTTTTTGTTGAAATCACTTCAGATTTGCTATATTAATATTAAAAGTGAAGGAGATTAGAAATGAAAAAGGTCTTGTAGTCAGTGTGTTTCTTAGGTTAAAGAAATGTACTCAGAAAACTGAGTAAACTTTTTAGATCAAAACACTTATAGGGAAATCAAATTCCTGTGGAGTTTTGATGGCCTTAGTTCCACGTTTGAGAGAAGTATCTAATAGTTACTGATAGGTAGGCAGGGTCATTTTGAACAGAATTTAGCAATATATGTATGATTAACGGAGGTAGTGACACAATCTTCATGCCAAGTACATGTGAGGAAAAGTGTCACACTGGTCAGACACCCTGTGTGACCAAAGTCCCACTGTTTATGGCCTTGCTGTGCTGGCTCTGCAGGCACTGGGGCATCTCTGCTTTCTTATAAAACTGAAAGCAGCTGAAAAAGAAAGAACCAGTTCTATAAACCAGCAGTGCTTGGTGAAAATTAAGTGAAGCACTTCATGGCAAAGCTTGCAACTGATTTTATCCACTGAAATGTCTTTATTGGCACCACTTTCCTCTTGAGCATTAAAGCATAGTCGTTACAACAAATTTTTGTGTAAGCCATTTTTAGCCTTTTACAGTTAGTTACCATTTGTTAAATCCTGCTGAAAATGCCTCAAAATTCTTGAGTAATGCTCAGGGCTTTTTTTTTTTTTTTTCCATGAAACTGATGTCAATTCTCACATTCCAACTGCAGGTACCAAAGCAGTCTGATCCTCTCTGCCAAATGGATAATGCAAATCGTCAAGCTGAAAGCCCAGGTGGAAAGAAACAAGTCTCCTACAGGACAGAAATTGTTGGTGGTGTTCCCATCATTACACCCACCCAGGTACTACCCTCCAAATGAGTGGGTTATTATTTAACACACAAAACTGTACTTTTATATGCACCTTTTATTTATACTGAGTGGGGGTTCTGAGGGTTTTATTCCCTTTATACAGCATTTTAAAGAATTGCTTGAGTACTGTTTTTTTTTTTTTTTTTGCTCACACATACTTGTTAATATAATAATTGTATTTTTGTCTGTGTGAAATTAATTGTTGGTGTTAACAGTGATGAAGTTCTGCCCCTTTAACAGAAAAAAAGGGGGAAGAAGTAGTAAGGAAAAGTGGAAAGAAAAGTTTGAGAGGCTGGAGAAGCTTATGGAAGTAGAATCTGAACTGAATCTGTTGCTGAAAGTTTCCTGAGCTGAAAATAATTACAGATTAGATGAATATAATGTAAATTACATGTATGCTCCCAAAATGCTTTAAAAATTTAAGGAATTCTGATGTCTTGTAATCCTAGAAATAACTTCTTGTTTGCTGTAGCCACCTCTAGTGTTTTGCCCATGTTACAAGTTTGCACTAAATACATGCATGAGTTCAAATCTGTACCTTTTTTTTTACTGAGTGTTTGTCAATATTATTTGAAAGTACTCAGCACATTCTTGGTTTAGTTTCTAAGAGCAGCCTACAAGGACTCAGCCCTTGGGGAATCTCAGTTGTCTCTGGAAATCAGTTAAAATATTTTGTTCTTTCAAACTGGAAATGAGATTTGTGAACATGGGATGATAAAGTTATTTCCTATTGTAACTACTATAGCTATTCCTTGACCTTTAGGAAAATAAAAACTTGAGAGTAGTCTGAACTTTCCTGTGTTTTTTCTAGAAAGAAGAAGTCAGTGAGGGCAGTGAAGGGGCTGACAGGAATTATTTGAAGCGGTCACAAAGTCACCTTCCTTATTTTGCTGCTAAGCATCCCCCAGATAATGCCATTATCAAAGCTGGTTACTGTGTCAAACAAGGAGCAGTGGTAAGTATTATTAAAAACAGAAGAAAATTCACAGTGATTTTATTACTACTGACAGTAATAAGGATTAACTAAAGATAAAATTTATCCTCCAGTAGCACTTAATTTTTATCTGTGTTACTGCTTTTCATGACTTTCTTTAGTGTTGTGTTGTTGAAGATACTTTAGAGAGGCAAAGTGTGTGCCCAGACTTCCATGTGATGGTTAGTGCATGCAGCTGGGAATTCTCTTGTTCTACATTCTGTAGAGATCTTTATTTTGCTTACTAAAAGCATCTAAATTGGGACAGAAGTTCAGTGCTTGCTTTTTAAATCAGTCAAATGTTTAGAAAAAGCTGATTTTTCAGTTCAGAGGAAGAATTGTGCATCTTATCAGACTGATTAACACAAGTGGAGCTATTCATGTGATGCCTTGCTAGAAGAAGGAACAGATAGTTCAGATTAAACAAGATACACATCTTTGAGTTCTCAGACTCTTTTTATCTTGGATTATGAAGCTTCTTTTTGTGACATCCTTTTTTAGTTAAAAATAAACTAGAAATCTGTGATGTATTGTCTTCCAATTTTTCCTACACAGTAGTTCTGCTGCTGAGTTTCTACAGTTTGAATAAATCTTAGAAAATAGTAGCTTAAAGAATTTTTAATTTTTTCAGTTTTCAAAAACATTAATTGTGCAAAGCATGCATAATTATCTTAGGGACAGTAAAGATGCAAAATTTGTAATTATAATGAACTGCAATGAAGACATTACTCAAAATTAAGTTATGAATAAAAAGTAATTACAAAGTAGCATATGCTATAAGTAAAAACTAGAATGGTAAGTATAATTGAATATATTCATAATTCATGACATGTAAGTATCTTTTATTTTATATATAAAATATATAAATATTTTTTCCCTTAACAGATGAAGAACTGGAAGAGAAGATACTTTCAATTAGATGAAAACACGATAGGATATTTCAAGTCTGAACTGGTAAGGTTCCAATTCTGTGTCATTTTCCAGTGGCAGTTGCAAGGAAGATGCTTGTGTTTGAGAAATGTGCTCTGCTGCTCCTGCAGCTCTTGAGTCAGTACTGTAATAACTTTTCATGATTGGGAAGAACAAAAAAATTAATGGGGCAGCTGTTCAATCTGTTTGGGAACCTGCCTGTAGGGCACTGAAGAACAGTAATAAAATCTACTCTACAGTCACCCTGATTCTTGTGTTAGTACTTTGTCATTTTACATTCTCATATAATTAATAGTGTTGTTGAAATAGCTGATCATTGGGGGAAAGACAAAACTGTAATCTTGCAATTCTTCACCTAAAGTTAGAATTATGCTTTATCATCCAGATGATGGGATCTTCTCCCAAGCATTTGTTTCACCAGGGCAGCCAAGATGGGCAAAAAAAATCTTGATTTTCTGTTCAACAGCAACATTTGCAGAGTTTCTTTTACTTTCATGACCTTTCTTCTTCCCTTGTCACTCTTAAGTTTTTGGCTGATTTTGACCAGATGTTAAGTGCCTTCAGGCTTCATTTAAAAATTAAATGGCTGGTTCTGAAGATAGTAAAGTGTGGGATTCCTTTCTTGGGAAAACAGACTAAATGTAAGAAAATCTGTACCTAAGGAATGAAACTTGAGTTGTAGAGTATTAAGGAGAATTGAGTTTACAGGCCAAACATAAGATGTAAGATGTCAAGAACCCAGATTTCAGACTGTTTCTGAAGTTAACTTTGATTTCATTTCTAATGAGGGCATCTGCAACAGTAGCAGGGGTTTGATCTTGCATCATTATCTTTGTTAAGCTGTCAGCAGAACAATTCTGACTCATTGCCTATAAGAAACCCTCTGTTTTTATTTAAAAAACAAACCTGAGTTCATATTGCTCACAAACAAGTTCTAACCCAGTGAAGAATTGTACTGTGGGAGAGTGTAATAGAAGGATGGTAGAAATCCTCTCACTTTTAGTGTTTCATCGTGCTCCTTGAGCCTGTGCCAGTCCACAGGAGCACAGTGGAATACAGGCAATATGAGACTCAGAAAATGATCATTTCTGAGCTGGGCTTTTCCCTCCAAGAGGTGTCTGTACTCCAGAGATGATCTTCACAGTTGATGTATTACTTGGAAAGTGCATTTTAATAGATGATTGAATCTAAGAACAGCAGAGAAGAGCTACAAGGAGCACAGTAACTGAAAACATTGGGTTTTAAACTTTCTACATTTGATCTGCTAAAGAGCAAAATGATCTAATGCAAACTGCTCTTGGAGGATGATTACGTTTGGGTGACATTTGCTGCTTGCTCAGCATAAATCTCCTAAGTATCTGTTACAGAAATGGTAGGGGAAGTCATTCCAGAGCTGAAAGCTTTTGTTTTATCTGGAAGTTGTAGCCAACTGAAGCAATCCATTGTAACTTGGCTTAAAGAAAACACAGTAGGAAGTAAAATAAGTTGTTGTTTGTTTGTACTTTACTGCAACGACCACTGGAGAAGAATAGTGTGGTCATGGGAAAAGTGAAAGTGTTTCTGTTTGAATATTCTCACTTTCTTTCCTGTGGTGTGAAACTTTAACACTTATTTTTGTTATGGTAACAGAATTTCTGAGTGCTTTGAGAGTACTTGTTCTTTTACAGGTGTTAAGGACTGGTTTCTTTGTAGTACTTTTAATTGTATTAAGTATAGGATGCAGTTAATCTTACTTAAAGCCATGTCATGCAGTCCAGTTAACATAGCATCTTCTATGGTAGCATTTCATAGCAGATGAATCAAAATTTTAATGAAATGAGCTGCTTGAGGTCAGGGTCAGTTGTCTGATCTGGTTAGGGGAAGAGGACAGCATGGTTGTCTTCATTATAGTTTGGAATTAATGTTTTGGGAGGTTTTGCTTCTTGATTTGTCCTCCTCTTCATTGCAAGTGCCATGGTTGGTTTAATACTTACAAAAGCAAATGAAATTTTGGTTGGCACCACTTTTTTCATAGTGACTGCCTTGAAAGTCTCATTTATGTAAGACTGCTGCTGTCCTGGCCTCTGGCTTTCTGTTCTACTTGTTAGATCCTCTGTACTAAAACATGTTTCTTTTTTCAGGAAAAGGAACCTCTCAGGGTTATACCACTTAAGGAGGTCCATAAAGTTCAGGAATGCAAACAGAGGTGAGGAGGGAAGCACTGATGTCATTACATGGGATGGAATTCCCTGCTTGGTCATGGCCAGGCTGCTCCTTGGAGAACTGTTCAGTAACTTCACTTGATGTGTGCATGTGGGGTGTTCTTTCTTTATGGGACAGCACATAGTTTTGTGCATTAAATGGGTTTTGAGGGTTCTGTATTAATGTGTGTTTCAAACTTTAAAATTTGGACAAGGGCAGAACAAGGGGATATCATGGAACCAAGAGTTAGAGATGTGTGGGTGCTGTCTGATCTGAGGCAGCAATTTCAGGAGTCTCTATTCTGCTTATATAATCTCTAAACCTTTAGAGGACATTAGCTCATGTTAGATGGATGAATCTGGCTGAGAACACTCTTCACCCTGCTGTTTCCCTCCTACCAAATGGCAATATGCTAAAGAATAATTGCTTTTGTAGCACTTGAGAGATACTGATTTTTCTATTTTTTCTTTAGCAGACTACTTAGAGAAATTTGACTAGAATGATAAATATTTTTAAACTTCACATATGATTTAGAATGTTCCAATTAAAATGTATGATAAGTATTTTTAGACCTAATGTTATATGATTTTAAATGTTCCAATTAAAAATACATGTAGTAGCACGTGTGCCACTGGTAAACTAAAGAGTCTTAGGGCTAAAATTGGTAAAAAGCAATAGTAGAGTGATAAAGAAATGCAAAAGTCAGACAGCACATTCTCTGATTCTCTGCCAGTTCTGCAGTCTTGTTAAAATACAGTGGGAAAGTTGTACTTGCTTTTGAAGTGTTTTTGTATTTCATTTGCAGTGATATAATGATGAGAGACAATCTCTTTGAAATTGTAACAACTTCTCGAACCTTTTACGTGCAGGTAATTTCTTTTTTTAAACTTGGGGCAAACCCAAGAGACTGCCAGAGTTAAACACACTTTAAAAGTGAAATAGCAGCACTTCTTCACTTTGACCACGCCATGATTTCCAGGGGGGATGTGATCTTCAGGACATTTTATTTATTGCTTTATATAGCTGTATACATTTTAAGTAACTTCAGAGTAAGAAACGTCTGGGTTAAGAAATAAAGTCCGCCTGTAAGAAATAAGGTCCCCCTGTGTTTCAGTAGCACACCGAGCAGCAGGGTTAGCTTGTGCTGCTGCAGGTGGTGGGGCAGTGGGCAGGCTGAGGGCTGCTCTTGACCATGGTGTTGTTGTTGGCTGCAGGCAGACAGCCCCGAGGACATGCACAGCTGGATAAAGGCCATTTCTGGGGCCATCGTAGCACAGCGGGGACCGGGCAGATCAGCGGCTTCCGTACGTCACCCTGCACCTCAGAGGGGATGCCGTTAGCTCCTGTTCACTCGTGCCATTCAGTCCTGCTTCTTCCTTTTGCCTTTCCTCTCTCCTGTCCTGTAGTAACGTGGCCTCTTTGCATGAACTTTCGAACATCAAATACTTTGTGTTTGTAACGGAGCACTTTTTTAGTCCTACCTGTGACTTTCTGTGCGTTGTTTGTCTCGAACACGTAGATAACGCAGTGCTAACCTGTAGAAATCCAGTATGATCTGTCACTATTACTAGTTTGGGAGTTAAAGTAAAACTTTCTAATTCCTGTGAGGTGTTCCTGCTCATTGCTGTGTTTTGCAATCAAATGACAATTTCTTTGTAACAACTCTCACTGCTAAATTGTCATTCTCTATTGCTGATAGTTTATTGTATATGCAGATACAGATGAAAATTTAAACTAAGAGATCTGTGCTCACATGAATTAGTTCTTGCTGTTGGAAATGCAGTAAGAACAGCATCTTGCAGTACTGAACTGGGGCACTGTGACAAGTGTTAATATTTCTGAAGCCACATGGATGCCAGCATTTCACACCTACTAGCATTTAAACTGTATTAGTTGTATAGCACAAAGGTCATTAACTTGTGGAAAGTAGTGGAGTTATTCTGGTGTCACAGTGTCTCCAAGTGTGCCCAGATGTAGCACCAGGCATACTTCACAGCTCAGGTATTGCATGCTGTGTTTTTCATTTTCTGTCTCTGGGATGTTTTGTAATAACCTGGATATATCATTACCCCCATAATCTAAAATCTAGTAATTCATACCTGGCTTTTGACTACAAATTTGCATTGATACCATATTTCTGGTCACTCAGCCTAAGCTCTCAACCAATTTTTGATAGCTGCTTCATGCTTTTAAATAAATTTCCTGATACAAATTTTCTCTTTGTGGGGGCAATGAAAACACACAGGTAACTTTTCTTTCTGTATGCTTTTTTCCCTGTGTTTTTTTTTTTTTTTTTTCGTGTGGGGCTAACTGAGCAATGTAGCTATGACTGTCTGCATCACTTCTTGTTCCCTCTGTTGTCCTCTCTCCCAAGTCCAGGTGACTCTAATCTTAGCTTTGCACTGTGTTCCAGATGCGGCAGGCCAGAAGGCTGTCGAATCCTTGTATACAGAGGTATACATCAAGAACTGGTGAATGCAGCACGTATGTGGGCTCTCATGGAAACTTGCCTTCTTAACAGAGGGCTAGGACTAGACACTAATTTGCACTATAAAGCAAACTAAAAAATAATGCTACCTGTTGTCATTACCATTACTGAAAACTAACTCATCAATAATATCGTTCACTCACAGGTTTGCACTGTTTTTTCTTGCTTTCAAAATGATTGGAAATGAAAAACACCAAAACCACTGCTTATACATCAAAGCACAGTAAATATTTAAACATGAGTGATGTCACTTTAATAGGAAAGTACTAAAGCTAATTTGCATGAGAGTTCATATTTCCATTTTCCTTTACATTTGTTTCGAAACTGCGCAGAAGCGAGATTAAATGGAAGCTGCCCACAAACTAATACAGATGAGTGCACACAGCACATGCACGTTGTAACTCTAGGATTTGGAAGGGTCTGTAGTAGCCTGATCTGCATGGCTTATGAGACCTCTGCATGAAATGATTACTTCAAACATAGAAGCATTCTATCATAATGTATAATCAATACCCTGTTCAAAGCAGAGCACTTTAGGAGTAGTGCAGCAGCACAGTCTCTTAACTGTGAAATTACAGCCAGTGTGGGTAGTAAAATCTGAGTATCCTTCAGGGCAGCGTAGCAAAAATTCAGAAATCTTGTCCTAATATCCCTTTTGTCCTATTTGGTGAAGTAAAATTATTAAAAATAAGAAGAACAGTAGGTAAATCAGTGAATCATAAGTTCTCCTAAAGCAAACTTTTTTCCTTAAGTGGAGTATCAAGTCAGATATGAAATAAGGCAGTGTAAATGATGTGAAATACTTCAGTGAAGTTGAACACCAGACTCAAGTCCAAAAACAAAGTTGCACAGGTTCATCCAATAACATTAAGCTCATTTATAAAAAGAAATATGGTAGTACTTGGCAGAATCCATTTTGATTAAATTTATTAATTCGTATGTCATGAGAATGTCATAACATTCTAAAATAAACTTGGAAAAACTACAGTGGAAAAAAAAAAGTATTAAATTTAGGATGTATATTTGCATCTTGGACACACATCTGTGATGGGTTTGGGGTTGTTTTTTCTTTTGCTAACTAATGTGCTTGAGAAATGCTTTGATTTGTGTGTGCACATGGGCTGGCAGATTCCTTTAGCTCCTGGACTAACACTGGTGATGGCAGAACTGGCAGCAGCTGCAGCTCCTAATGCACACACAGTTCACTGCAGCATTACACAGCATTTGGATCAGAGCATTTCAAACCCTGCTCTGCTCAGGGATTTGAGACATCCTGACAGAACTGATGGATGCAGTGCAGAGCCCAAGGAACTTCTTGTTCCTCTTCAGGAGGTTAGGCTATCCCAGGACATCCAAGTGGCATTCCATGCCTGTTCTTCAGACAACTGAATCATTCCTGGGTAGTCTGGGGACTTGTTTTTGTCAGTAAGTAAATGGTGGAAGATATTTTGGTAGCTATGTAAAGGTCAGCAGAATAATGATAATAAACACAAAACAATAACTTGCATGGAAGAAGTAGCTTAAGTATCAGTTTCTTTTCTAGGTCATTAACTTTGGGAATTTTTATATAGTCTGATAGCTTAAAATGTTTGTTTGGTCCTTGGGAGAAATTGGGAAGATTTGGTGCTCCAAGAACAGGGAACAGTAAAATGTGCATTACTTCAGGATCCAGGATACGAGAGCTTGATTTATATGAATAGGTGTGAATACATTTTTCTTTTGGAAAGATGTGACTTTCAATGGCCTTTAAAGTGTGTGTCTCCAAGAGGTTATTTAACATCTTAATAAAATGAGGAGCCTCAATTTGCTGGACTAAAGTCTACAGAGCTGCTGTGCTTGATTTAAGAATTTAATTTCATTAAATGCAGCAGCTGATGTTGCTGTCACATCCTACTGTGAGCTCACACTCAGTAAAGCAGTGCCTCAGAAAGCACCTGCCTCCTGCTGCCGTGGCTGATGCTTCGCTTTGTGTATTTTCTGTCTCGATTTTTTTTTATTTTTTGTGAGTCTGAAACTGCATCTTTCCAACGTGAAGTCAGCCGCTTCATCTGACGCATTCCCTTCTTTTTCCAGGAGCATCCCGAGTCTTCTCCCGAACCCGGCCATGCTGTCCGTCCTGCCGGCCCAGCCGCAGCCAGCTCACATTCCACAGCCCCTCACAGCAGCCCTCTGGTCCCAGCCCCTCACCCCAAACCCCCTGCCTTGGAGAAGCGAGGATTTCACGAGTCTTTTACCAAGGCCAAGCCAAGGAGCTACAAGATCCAGGCTGTCGCTCCAAGAGAATCAACTTCCAAAGTGACTGAACGGGGCCCCTGGGAACCCCGGAGCAAAAATGGCACTCAGGAACAGGATCCTGGCCTCGTGGATCTGGATGATGCAAGCCTTCCAGTTAGTGATGTGTAGGGATGGAAGCGTTTGGAGAATGATCCATTTGTTCGGTCCTTTAATTTCCTTGCTCGGACTTTGAACCAAAGAAAATTCCAGGAAATGAGAACAAAAAAACAAAAAACTACAAACCGGAGCACTGCTGTTATATATATATATGTGTGTGTGTGTGTTCCTGTGCACACATGGGTATATATAATGTGGTTGTGTGTTGCCTTTCAGCTGAGGGTCAGAGATGGACCTTAGGCATTTTCTCAAAGCCTGATAGTAAATCACTTACTAGGGAGGGGCCAAACTGCACAGTTTAGGAAAAAAAAAAAAAGTCCAAAATGCATTAAACAAAAAAAAAAAAAAAGGTACTTCTGCAAGTAAGCAAGGTACCAGCAACTTCTAATTCCTAATCTGGCAGGTTTACTAAATTTGCAACTAATGCTCTATTTCAGAGAACTTGTTGCCAACAAATGTGATTATTTAATTTCATCTTAAACTACAGTAAGATTTTAGGCATATATGAGAATTCTTTCTCTCCGTAACTTTCAGATACCAGGAAATGCACAAAATGTTTCTTCTGTTCTTTAAGATGAACCGTATCAACTGATTTGTTATCAGAACAAGAATTCTGAACTCCCTTGGAATTCTAGTTATGGTGCTGTAAAATTTCCACTAAAATAATATTTTGAATAGTCAGCCTATTTTTGATGCACTCCTAAAGGTGGGTTATAAACTTTTGCACATTTGGATTTCCATGGACTGCATGTTATTGGTGTTTTGGAGGGGGGAGAAGAGAATTTGGACTTTGGAATTTGGACACTTTAGATCTTTTTAACTAAGTAGGGTTTATGTTGTGTTACATTAGGCTTTGCAGCAATTATGTTTTCTTAAATGTTTAAATGTATTGTTTGGTTACTGTTTTGAGAATGATTTCCTTCCCAGTGCTTTGTGAGCAGTTCTTGTTTCTGTATTGATCAGTGGAAGAGCTCCTTTAGTTGTGTTGTTATTGGTACTGAACTGTTCCTAGTCCTGCAATCGTGGCCTATAACTTTTGGTGCACTAAGAATCTGAAGTGCCTGTGTTTTCTCTCACTTAGGTGAAACACTTTTGGGTTAGTGATGTACACAGACCATTCTTACTGGGTTGAGCGTTGGCTTGGAGTTGCTCTGGATAGCATAGTTTGAAACAGCTCTTTAAAACAAGATTTATGCCAGGGGTACCAGTGTTCTGGTGTTGCACCCACTGCTGTGCAATATGTGTTCTTAAAAAGTGAGTATTTGTTGTTTGTGTGCATTGTGTTATGGGGCATCGGTGATGCCAGCGAGGAGAACCTTTACATTTCAAGTATTGGATTAGGTGGTGTGTACTTTTTCATCATTTTTGGGAAAAAACCCATTTGCTTTAATCCCAGCCCCACAAGTATCTCATGCTGCTGCTTACTGTGATCCCGATTGTCCAGCTTTGTGAGACTTCCTTTGTCTGCTGGAACCTAAGATACATATCAGGCAAGTCCATCTTCTCTCCAACTTCCAAACTGACTTCTTGAGAGATATGGATGGCTTTACCACAGCAATTTGTTGATCCCAGGACAGAATAATTGGTGTCGTATAAGAATAATTGGTGTCGAATATAATGAATTTCAAAACCTTAAATTATATCAGCACCTTCTTTTGGTTTTGTTTTTTTTTTTTTTTTTTGGTTTTTTGTTTTTTTTATCCATAAGCTAACTAACCACTGTCTTAAGGCAGTGGTGTCTGTAAATTACTGGTTTTGTTTGACTTTAGGTATATGTGAAAACTAGCACAAAATTGGAAATTACTGTAAATGTCTGTACTAGTATTGTAGGTTTTAATTTCTATAAAAATAAACCCTTAGCTCTTTAAAAGCTTATTTTTTCACAAGTACATTCTGTGCAGAAGACACTTTGCATTGTAATATTTTTACTGTAGTCTAACATCTGAAATCACTTGCTCTGGTACAGCTTTCACACTGCATGGTCATTTTATTGTACTTTGGTATTGGCAATTTTACACATTGGGTGGAGGTAAAGCAGCTCCATTATGGGACTTAGAAAAAGAGGGAAAAAGAGAAAAATGAAAAAAGAAATGAACTGCTTTTGTAGTTCACTAGCATAGGGAAATATTTGTGGTTGGTCACTGTCAGGGTCTCCTATTTATCAGTACTTTTATAAATCTATGAAAATTGTTAAATTATTTTAGAAACAGTGCTGTAAATATGTCACATTTAAATTGTCAATAAATCAGTTTGGGTAACTTAAAATAACATCTGGTTGAGTTTCTTTGCACCATGACAAGTATTTGATCAGAGCAATATATTCTTTTTTCAGCTTGTAAGAGATCAGATTCACCTTTATTCAGCCATAGCATCTCTAATTCTTCAAATCTAATCAGGCTGTGTAGCCTAAGAATAAAATTGGACAGACCGAGCTGATTTTTTTGTGCTAATCTCAGTTTCTTCTGTGGAAGTTTTACATGTTATGCAAGGGATATTGATAAAAAAAAAACATTGTAAGATGGATTTTTCTGTCTTTATACTGATGGATCAGCAGGGTTCTCTCTCAGAAATACTTTCCTGAAATCCAGACTGGCTACAATTACCCAGATTCCACTGCCCCCACCTGGCTGTGCACTCTGCCCCTTCACTGAAGAGGAAATCAAATTATTCTGTATGGCTACAGATTTAAACTCACTGTGTTAAAATAAAATATTTACAGAAAATGGAACTGCTGGCTGCAGTGCACATTCCTGGGGGCAGCTGCTGAGGGCTGATGTGTTAGGATACAGTTTGATAAAGTGGAATAGTCCTTCACCTCGTGGAATATCAGGATGTCAGCACCACCTAGGGGTCACTCTTCAGCTTTAAAAATCAGGCTGGTACTAATTTGCTTTTAAAGTGTATTTCATACTTAAAATCTGATCTGGCGACTCCAGTTGTTAAGTCACTGGACTGTTCCAGGTTGGGGTTTTTTTGTTGTTGTTGGTTTTATTTCTGCTCTTTTTTTAGGCTATTTTTTTTTAGGTTTTACAGTAAGTGTTATAATGGATGGAGAAATTACAAAGTGCACCTAATATGGACACTGAAGGTGTGGAACAAAAATACTACTGTCGTTTTAACAATTCCCTTTTAAATGAAGGTGAGAGAGTGGGAAGAAATGAAAGGGGAAATAGTGGATAGGGAATTTCAGTCTAAAAGCTGAAATTAAAGCAGTGAAACCTTCTGTGCCATGTGTAGTTTTACCTTATAACATTTTATTTAATGTCTTAATAGTCATCCGAACTTTATAGAGCAGCCTACAAATTATTTGATGCTCCAAGCCAGTGGGCTCACTGCAGCCCTTCTGAGGTGAAGTAAAAATACTGAAGGCAGCTCTCTGGAGAGCTGAAACCTCAATCCTGCCCTGGGACTTGTGTCTGCCTGGATTTTTCACTTGAGATTTTCGGTGCAACCTCAGAGGAAAAGAAACTGGCACTCATTTGTGAAGGCACAACTAATGGCCTGGTAGCTGGTGAACGCTGCCCTTCAAAGCGTCGCTTTTGACACTGTAATTAGGGATTTGCATTTCAAACGAGTGGGATTTTGCATATCGGGATGCACAGTGAACGCATCTTGCAAGAATTTAAACCACTCTGTGTTCTGATGGCAGCCGGGCACACCCGGCTCACCTCCGCTCTCAAGGGATAGCGATGAAAAAACATCCCGGGGGAAGAAAATGTACCACGGATTTTGGTGTCTTTACACGGATGGATCAGAAGGGTTCTCTCTGAGATTTATCCCGGAGCCCAGACTGGCCCCAGTTACCCAGATCGCAGTGCCTCTGTCCCTTCGGAGGGGTGGCAGCTGGCGGGGCAGTGGCTTTGCTCTCGGTACATGACGAAGTTGCCGGCTTGTTCCGCAGCCTGCAGCTCCTGTGGGAGCCCGGCCCTCCCACAGGAGGAAATGCCGCCTGCCCGCAGACACACACTCGCGGCAGATCAGCAATTGCTTCTCGGGCAGCTCGCTTGGCTTCGTGTCGGGCTTTACAAAAGACACCCCGATGGCTCCTTTCGTTTGTAAATTATGCCAGCAGTTAATGCTTGTCAAGCACCAGGGCTAGATTATATCAGGCAAAGAACGTGGAGTTTTAAATTCCCTGGTTTGAAGCCATTCTCTTTCAAAGCAGTGGCATTTTTTCCTGTATGTAGCGATGGGTCTAGTTTTTATAAAGGCTTGGGTTTTTTTCTTCAAGTTTTTGTAGGAATTCTCTTGTTATGTTAAAGTGGAGAAGTCCTGGGTTTTTTTGGAGGTGGGAGTAGGGATGTTACACTTTTTCCCCCCAACATCTGAGAGGAAGCCATTAAGGCATGAAGCAAAATTATTATAATAATGAAGCAAACAGAATAAAGTTGGGAAAGCTTTCTGCAAAGTCCAAGATGTTGGAGTTTGCTCATACTATCAGCATTCCGACTTTCCCAAAGCTCCTTCATCCTCTTTCTGGCCGGGACCCCTCTCGACTCAGACTTTACCCTTTTTTCTCTGGCCAAGTGTGCCCTTTTTTCATCCTTTACTTGCTTCCCCCTTTGCCGTGTGTGCCCAGGTGCTCCGAGGGTGACACTGCGGGCAGGGCGGGCTGGCACAGCATCCCTGGATCCCGGACAGCAGTGCCCACGCTTCCCTGCCTCTAGGAGAATTTCTAGCGTGAGATCTCTAGGTGGAGCCTCCTATCACCCAGTTCCGCGTGAAAAGTAGGAGATACCTTTCCTCTGAGACTCCGCAGTGGTTTTTTCAGACCACATTTTTGGCCTGTCTGGTGGTTAGTGTCTTCTTGCTGTTCTGTGTCAGGTGGAGGAGAAATAATAATTGCTGGGTATGCAGCACCTCTCAGGTCTAAGGCACTTCTGCACAGATCAGATAGACAATTAACAAATCTATTTTTCAGTGAGCTAATTTATTAACCTCCCCAAAGACTTAGCTCGGTTATTCTGGAAAGCAAGACGTTTATATCCAGATTTTGTGCACCTACACGACAACTATAAAATTAATATAATAGAACATTATATTTTTAACGCTCAATAGAAGGTTTTCATTCTTACCAAAAACAGTTTGAAGCTGATAGTGCTGGCTGACGTGTTAAAAAAATAATTGTACACCTTTGGTCTCTAAAACCACCGCTATCAAAGGTGAAGATAAAAAGAGACAAAATCATCCACGGAGAGAGGATGGCAGAACCTGGAGCTTTCCCGCTGTGGGTAATGTTTTCCTGTCTGTGGAGATAAGGTTCCACTGCCTTTGAGCAGTAGGTTATCTGACCACAGCAGTGTGAGAGGAGAGCAGAGAGCCTTTCTGGGCTGGGGAGGATGAAACCCCACAATAATTCACTTATCTTTGAATATTTTGTTCCTGCTTCCAAATAGGAGTTAATGAGATCTTTCCTGAACCCGTTTTTGCTTTTTTTTTTGTTTGTTTGTTTGTTTGGTTTTTTTGGGTTGTTTGTTTGTTTGGATTTTTTCGTGGGTTTTTTTATTTTTTTAAATGGTTTTGGGTTTTTTTTTTAATGGGGGTTGTTGTTTCTTTCTTTCTTTCTTGCTAAAAGCTCATCACCTTTCCTTAAAGACTTGTTTTTATTTAAAAAGGGCCAAAACCCAAACCAAACCAAAAACCCCCATGCTTATAAAACCCCAAAGCCTATTAAAAGTAGTCGATAAGCAATGGATAACTAATTACTTGGAAACTTTTTGCCATGATATCTATTCATATATATTTATATGGAGATATATATATTCCCCCCATATGTAGGGGTATATATATGTATGTGTATATACATACACTTAAAATCTTTTTAACTTGTAAATATTTTCGGGTTTTTCTCAGACTTATTTTAGTATTAAGACAATGCTCTGTGAATTGCTCACTTTTACTGCTTGGGCCGCTTCTGAAATCAGATGATTCTCCTGAAATCTCTTTTCTTGCAGAGTGTAGAAGTCATTGGAAAACTGCAGATGTAAAGAGTTCACACTGGAATTTTAACTAGGAACATTGGAATATAAGTGGTTCCCAAGCTTCAGGTACTAACCAACAGTTTAGTAAGTTTTGCACAACGTTTGATACGTTTTTATGGTGTTCCGTGGAACAGTTTGAATTCTGGTGCTTGGGACATTCCTTCTACCTGCTCAAGTGGCTCGTTGTTAAACTTTGCCTAGGAGAAAATATTTTGAAATATTTTGTATTAATGTAGCTGCTGACAAGTTCAACTCCTTGGTCGGAGCTCATCTAACAGTTAACAGCATTTCCTCTTGCCTAATGGGTTGTAAAGTTCATTAGCTGCTTGGTTATCGGCGCCTGATAAAGGTACACTTAAATAATTATAGATTAGGAGTCAGTTCAAAAGTTTAATCGGCTTGTAATTAAAAAAAAAAAAAAATGGCTTTGCTTAGTTTCCAGCTCTGCTAAACCGTTCCCTCTCAGCTTTGGCAGGGATGCCCTGTCCCTCGGAGGGCACTTGGTTGTAATTAAACCTCCTTCAGAGCACCTTGTATGTGCCCAAAGAGCAGATGGCAGAGAGGCCGCTGTCCATAGGTTCTGGCCGGTGCCCAGCTGCCGGATAAATGGGATCAGCCTGCCTGTGGATGGCGGAAAACGCTTTTTTTTTTTTTTTTTTTTTTTTTTTTTTTTTTTTTTTTTCCCTATTATTATTTCAGTTGATTAACCGTCTGCTAATTGCTGGTATCCACCTCGCCCTGCGGCTCTGAGCATGTCGTGTGCAGCGCGGGGCCGAGCAGAAGGCTCGGGAGCATCCTTCCTCCCATCCCTCGGGTACCGGCCGGCGCCTCCCGCGCCCTTCCCGAGCCGGGAATCTCACGGGAATACCGGCCCGTATTCCCAGCGGGGAACTGATCTTGATATAAATTGCCTGATATTTGCGTACATTTGTATAGAATGGATGTATCCTACACTCCTTGCACCACGGGACCGGCCCCGCGCTCCCCGCATCCCCTTACCAGCTGGAAACTTTATCGGCGCTTGCTTCGAATTTCTTTCCCGTAATTCCTGAGCTGGGGAAGCGTTCACATCCCCCTTCCCTTTTTTGCAGGAGCGCCTTATCACCCTTTCCCCCGATCTTAATCGCCGGCCGCGATTTCGGTGCTTTCACCGCCAAGTTTCCCCGCAGCGCCGGACCTCCGGCGGAGAGGGGGTGTCGCTGTCCCGGGGGGATGTCGCTGTCCCGGGGGGATGTCGCTGTCCCGGGGGGGCGGTGTGGGGGTGTCCCAGCCCTGGGGGGGCCGTGCCCGCCGTCCCGCCCCGCCCCGCCGCGTCTCCCTTTAAAGCGGCCGCCCGGCCCCGGGCGCGCTCACCGCGCTCGCCGCCCCTCGCCGCCCCGGAGCCGCCGCCGCGATGCCGCTGCGGGGCTGGATGCTGCTGCTGGCGGCCCTGCTGCCCTCCGTGCTGCCGTCGCTGCTGGCCGCGCCGCCGCCCGCCTGCCCCGAGCGCTGCGATCGGTCGCGCTGCCCGGCGCTGCCCGCAGGCTGCCCCGGCGGGCCCGTGCTGGACGCCTGCGGCTGCTGCCGCGTGTGCGGCGCGGAGGAGGGCGAGGCGTGCGGGGGCGCCGGGCCGCCCTGCGGAGAGGGGCTGCAGTGCGTGGTGCCGCCCGGAGCCGTGCCCGCCTCGGCCACCGTGCGCAAGCGGGCGGCCGCGGGGCGCTGCCAGTGCACCAGCACCGAGCCCGTGTGCGGCAGCGATGCGGTCACCTACGCCAGCCACTGCCAGCTGCGGGCCGCCAGCCGCCGCGCAGAGAGCCTCCGGCAGCCGCCCATCATCGCCATCCAGCGCGGAGCCTGCGGGCAGGGTGAGGATGCGCGGGGGGATGTGCCGGGGTGCGGGGCGAAGCGCGGGGGCCCGGCCCCAGCATCCTCATGCCGGGTCCGGACGAGGTTCCCCGGCCGCGCTGCCGCCGCCGCGCGGGGAGGAGGGACCGGAGAGGAGCCGGAGACGGGGCTTGGCCGCGGCTCAACCCGGGCGCTCCGGCTCAGCGAGAAACCGGAGCAGGAATGGGGTTTGGCAGCGGCTGCCGAGTGTGGTGGGGTGAAAAACCCTGTACCCGATTTTAGCTTATCTCCCACCCCCTCCGAGGGGTGATGTCGGGCTCGAAACTGGGGGAAACTGCTGCAAACCCTGAGAAACGGGGACGGCTGCGGACGCGGGGCCGACAGCTCCAGCAAAGTTTGGAGAAATAACTCGAGCGCGCTCCCGTCCCGGCGCTTTGTCACAGGGAAATGCCCCGGGGAATAAAGCCAGGAATGCAGGAGCCGTTCAGATGTGATGGAGCAAAGGGGAGGGCAGAGCAGGCTGCTGCCTGCCTTGGCCCGGCTTAGCAGATGCGCTCTGATTAATAAGAGACTTGCTGGAAAGGGAGAAGCCTGTTAACAGCGTGTTAAACTCAGTCTAGAGTTTTGTGTTTGTTTTTGTTGGGTTTTTTTGAGGATGGAGATGACCGCCCATAAGTAGCAATGCGTGGCGCTTCTCCTTCAGCATTCTTTAGCTGTCAGCGTAGACAAACTGAATGCAATGTGAGTACTCAGAGTGCAGGACGGATGCATGCAAGTTATTTGTAAACGGTGTGAAAAGGCACTGCCGGGTTACGAAACGGTGCCTGAGCAGCTGGAGTGGCCGGGCTGAGCAACCCGGAGAAGTGTTTGGTGTGGTAGGAGCGGTGGGTGCAGGATGTGACACAAAGCGGGGCAAAGCCGTGCTGGGATAAGCAGGGGATGATCGTCACAAGATACAGCCCCTAATACGGGCTGGATTAAACCTCGTAAGCCGAGGTTGTGTATCCCTTCCAAGCCGTTCAGCACCATTAAGTGGTAATGTGAAAATTAGCATGAATCAAGCCTTCATTTCTGAAGCGGTAGTCACTTTTTAGTAAGTCAGTGCTGTTTTAATGAGGATTAATTATTTTGGTATAAATTGTATAATTTCTGGACTTCCTTTCTTTTAAAACACATCTTTTTCTACGCTAAGCCATCATCTCTCCAGCAGAAAAACATTCTGATGTATAGTGGCTGCTGTGTGTTCAGCCTACAGATCAAGCTCACAGCTCTGGTGTCAACACAATAAATTTTTTGTACCCCTGGTTGTCCCCTCAGTGTCAAAGCTGTGTTGTGCTCCATGGCACGTTGCTGGCATTTGCTGACACGGAAGACAATCAAACTTTTCACTCCACAGTTTCCTGATGCCCAGTGTAAGACAATGCCTTGTGATTTTTATTCTCGATTCGTGAAACCAATATTGTTTTCTCAGCCTTTTCTGCTGAAAGTTTGCAGAATTGGGGCTGTGTTTGAGCTGGGAGCACTACGTGCCTCTGGTGGGGGGTATAGAAAATGCACGGGCTGCACAGAGTCCCTGTCTGGGAAAGCTCTGCAGTTGTAGATCCATCAGGAGTAATTCCAGACAATCATTTTGCCCTGTTGCAGCTCTGGAACAAAAAGAAAGTGCTGGAGAAGCCAACCAGTAGCACATGTTTATCCCTGGATGAGAGCAAACATTGCTAACAGAAAAGCTTTTTCTTCATATGTAGAGAACCTGAAATAAAAAGGGATGGAGAGTAGGCTGTAAAGTGCTTGAATTGATGTTTTAAAAAAACATTGCCTAATATTTGGTTCCTTAAAGTAATTAATTTTTAATTTTATTTTGAGTTCATCATGAGGAGTGCTTTTTCTGCCTAAAGATTGAGTTATTTCTAGCCATTTTTTTTCATAGTAACACACCCATGTAAATAATTTGGTCAATACAATGCAACAGCCTTGGGAAACAAAGGAATGGGAACGTGGAGAAAGTGTTTGGAAAACACTTTCTGTTGTTGTTTTTAAACTTCACACTAATTCAGTAGCTAGTCACGTACAATGACATGTGTATTGCTTAAAATAAAGTAAATCTTTCTGTAGTTTACAGTTTTCATCTCCTACAGTCTGGTCCCAGTGCTTTTTTTTTTTAAGAGATTCCCAGGGAATCTTTTCAAATACCAGCAGTGTTTGAGAGGATGCAGTAGAGGCAGGAGCAGGTTGCTCTGGGTCTGTGTGCAGAAAGGGGATGATTCCCTGTGCAAAATGAGCCTTAGAGGACTCCAGCCCTTCCCAGCCATGTCCAGCTGGGCTGTGGCAGCAGAACCAGTGCCACCCATCCTGCTGTGCCCCTTTGCCCCAGCCCGGGCAGAGCTCCTGAGCTGCAGCTGTCACTAAAGAAATCTTCCCTTTTCCATCAGAGCATGAGCTGCCAGAGGATGTTCAGGCCTGCAGAGCCCGTGCTGCTGCAGCTCTGTGTGTGCTGATACCTCTGAAAATACAGAGGCACAGAGAAGGTGAATGTCCCCTGGGCAGAAACCGTGGCTGTGTAAGAGCATCCCACACCCAGGAGCGAGGTCAGTGCCACGAGACCTCGATGTTCAGTGGTGAGGCTCAGCATGCTGGGTGGGAGGATGTTTTCTTTTTCTTCTGCAAATATGTTTTTGGTGGCCTTAAATCCCTCCTGCTGACCAAGGGAAGAAGGCTCAGCACACAACTTAAACCAGGATTTATTCCCTTCCTCGTTTTTCCCACAAGTGTTGGCAGGCGTTTTGGGACACTGTGCCCTTCTCTCCACGTAGTGCTCTTCACACTGTAAAATATAAACTAACCTGGATTTGTCCTTTCCTCATTAACCCGAGGAAGGAAAACATTCCTCGTGGTAGCTCTCCATTTCTAACTATTTTCTGCCTGGTTTTGAGCTGGTTTTATATGTTTTCATATTTTTATTTGGTTTACCATTTCTAAATGTGGTATCTCAGTGAGCTCAGCAGTCCTCAGCTTGCTGGCATCTGCCACAAGTGGCTCCCACTTCGGTCCCAGGCATGCTCACACCACGATGTCACATCTGGGGTTTGACGGGAGCTCCTATGGCTTAGATTAAGCAGGTCATTAGTGCCCGGGGAGAAGGCGGGGGTGAGGGGTAACTCAGTCTAGAAAGCTGTGTATCGCTGAGATACAGACTTTGCTACTTCATCACCTGATTTCACAGTTCTAGAGACAGCGAGGGGGAAGTAAGAAAAAGCACTCAATTTCTTGGGAAGTGGCTGACTTTGTGCTTTGAAACGCACCAGGCACAACTGCATCCAAGTGTCTTGTGTAATTATCTGGCAGGAGAAAAGGACCTCGGCGGTCAATAACCCATTTGTCATTAACTGAGTCCTCCTCAAGCCGCCTGAGAGTGAGCTCAGTGCAGCAGAGGATGGGAAGATGGAGCTGCCTCATTCCTGTGCCTGACAGCACTGAGGGGCTGGCAGTGCTGAGCCTGGCAGGAAGGAATAATCAGGGCAGGGAGAGAAACTCAGCTGGGAAATCTGTGAAGGTTGGGAACTCGGCCAGATATTTATCAAGAGGGAAGTAGATACTGTTGTTATGAACAAGGCTTTCAGCTGCTTCCCCGAAGATAATAACAGGCACACGGTGGTGTTTTTATTATTATTATTTGTGTGCTGAATAAGTGTTGGGAGACTTTGGCAGGTTACTTGGCACGTGCCAAGTCTATTAAAAATGACCCAGGAGGAGCAGGTTTTTAGGGTCTTGAGTGCACAAATGAGCATTCCAGTGCTGCTAAATGTCATCCCCTCCCTCAGCTGCTGTTTGGGTGGTCTGAACATCATTCTTTTCCAACTTTTCCTCAGTCTATTTTGCAGCAGCAGGAGAAGGGAGGGAGGGAGGGAGGGAGGGAATGAAGAGGCAGTTGAAGGCAATGGAAATAAATAGCAACATCTTTCCAGAAGAGAACCAATTCCCAAGTGTGGGATTAAAAAGCTTTTCCAAAGCCAAGTATTCAGCTCGGAGAGGAGGCAACTGTAAGAAGTGGTTTGTCAGAAGAAGCTCACCTTTTTCCCTCTCCACATCTAGATTTCCTTCCCGAGGAGCAGGCAGTAATTTTGCAGTCTCCAGACTTCAAACACTCAAGTCAGTAAATACAGATTTGGAACAAGGAAAGATTCAATCCTTTCATCTTCTGGGCTTTGAAATTTAAAGGTACCTGTGGACTGGGCAGGAATACTTGAGGCCATGAGTAAGCAGCAGGAGTGTTGTTAGGATGTGAGGGAGGCAGCAGATCCTGAGCAGCTCTCAGGCTCTGTCGTCCAAGAAATAGGAGAAGCTGGAAAATATTTTTCAAATGTGAATTTACGTGTGCGTGGAGTGAAAGAAAGCAACGTCAGAAATAGCAACTGGGGTACTGTGGAACTTAACTTGTGTTGTAAATACAGCCTTTCTTCACTCCCAGAAGCTGCTGGGGCCTCTAGGATCTCTGGCTGGACTTGGCACTGAGTCCCACTGCCTTTGTAACTGGGCCCAAGTGAATACCTGACATTATTTTGGAGGCTCTGTTCAGGATGTAGAATAAAAGACTTTAGTTTTCCTTCTGGATGCAGGTCATTGTGATTCCCAAATTGGTTGTCCTGCTTCAAAGAGAAGAATATAACTAAGAAATAAGCCTCCACTCCCTTATATCAAAGGGCTATAAAATAATTGATCTTATTCTAATGGATGTTGACCTTATATCCATAGGTAACAAGGGAGTTATGATATCTTAAGTTTGTAAGAGAGGACACAGGTAAGTAGTTATTTTAAAGTTCAATGAACTGAGAAGTTCTTTGCTACCATATTTTAGCAACTGGAGATGAATTATGCAGGCAGGCAGAGCAGCTCTTGAGATTCTGGGTCAATATCAGGCCCCCTGGTGCACTGATACGATACGGGGAAGCACGAGGTTGGAGGTCAGCTGCGTTGTGCAATTTGTTACAAGTGCTCTGCCAGGAGCTTGTTTCTGGAGGAAAAAAGTGGAAAAACAAAGCAAATTTGTGTTTAATGTGTGAGCAGATGCACTTTCCTCTGCCTTTCCTGCAGGCTGGCAGCAGGTCCTGTCACTGTGAGCAGTGGTGTGGCACTGCCATCAAAACTCTCTGTGGTATCAGTTAACCAAACCTCATTCTTGTCTGTCACTTTCTCCCCATCAGGGTTTCTCAGTCTTTCCATCTCCTTGCTGTTGAAAAGCCTTTTTTTTTGGTGAGACATGGGAGAGGGATGTGCAATGAATAATTCCTACATCCACTTTTGCAGAAGTGCTGCTAGAAATCCCAGTGAGACAGAGCTACGGTGCTTAAAATGTTTCTGGTAGCACTTGGAATTGCACATATTTTTGTTGCCAGACAACTGATGGATAAAATAATGCTTATTAAATCTGGCAGCCATGCACAGAAGTTACCCAGTGGTCTAAAATTTGAAATATTTTCTGTAGCAGAGGGGTACCATTAGGAGGAGCTCTCAATATTTTTCCAGAGACCGCTGTCATTGCCCGTTTCACAGATAGTGAATCTAGGGCGAGGAAAGATAAAGAGCTTTGCTCAAGGTCAGCCAGCGGCAGAGCTGAGACCAAACTGAGCTTTCATGAGTCCCTGCTCAGTTTTCTCCACCTTGCCAGCATTGCTGCTCCATTTTCCATTACTTTTCTTTTCCATTACTCTATTTCTCAAATGTTCAGGCTGCAGTTTTGGCTTTGCCCTGCTAACAGCATCGATGATCTGTCGATCTGCATCTGCAGAAAGTCCTCTTGGAGGAGGGAAGGAGTGGATGGACCAAGCACTAGGAAGGAATAGAAACCCAAACAAGTCTCTCCCCTCCCACCATCCCACCCCCAAAATAAACACAACCCCTCAGGAATCTCATGCTTCAACATTTGTGGTGCTAAAGGGATGATTCACTTCTTTTTCCAGGACAGCACAGGCACTGTTTGGAATGTCTGCCCTTTATCTCTGTATAGAACTCAATCTATGAAGGTAAAGCTTGGCTAACCCTTGTTTTCTTCTGTATTCAGACACTGAAAGTGGGCAAGCAGAAGCCACTTGTAAATATTAAAAATACTTGGATGGTCCATAAAATAAAGCAGGATAGGTGTGGGGATAAGAATATCAATATTTAAATAGCTGCTGTTGATAGGGGAGCAGTGAATATAATAATCAGGACTCTTAATATCTTTGGAAAATGCATTTTGGAGAGAGTGAAATTGAGACCTGCTGTCTAAACCTTTCATGAGGAACTACAGGAGCAGCAGGGCTGTGTGACAGTGGCTGCCTCACCAGTGGCACTGCCACCCCCTTATTGCAGCTCTCCAGGTAGGGTGGCAGAAAGAACATCCATCCACATCACTCCAGGTTCATTTCCCAGCCACTCACTGATTTCTGATGTCTACATTAAAACAAATCTGGGTGGTCTTGGAGCGATTCTTGAGACAGATGTAGAAAACACTGCCAAAGGCTGACAGATTTTTCAGGCTATTGAGGCTTTTGCAATGTAGTTATGCTGGGTTCATGTATTGTACAATTACAACACCCCAGAGTGGGAGTGGTGTCTGTTTTATTACTCTTCTGAGGGCTTTCTATCTATTTTTCCTATAGATTTGCCCCTTATTTGTATCAACTCCACGTCACTCCTGAGCCCTGCCACAGCAAAGTGGTGAAATCAATGCCTCCTCCAGCTGTAGAAAAGCAGCATCCTAGGAAGCTTTTTATAGGCTTTCCCCTTAAGAGGTTTTTTTAGGCTAGAGAGAAGTTTAAGAGGCATGAAAACAAGAACTTGTTTTTATTCCCTGGTGTCTTCATACCAGGGTTCCTGGAAGTTGAAACTAAGCCTCTTGAGCAGAGATTGCTTCCGAAGATGCAGTGTGAAAGTTTCTCACATACTTAAATTGAGATCTTAATATCTTTATAATTTCAGGAGGAATTCTCAAGATCAGATAGCTGCTGGTTACATGTGGGATATAGGAATTACCACGTCGTTGGCACTTAATGGGAGCTTTGAGGTTATTTTGCTGGTTCTCTGCCTGTAGTGAGTTGGAGCTGGGAGGTAAAGCAGGGTGATGACCTGACTTGGAAAGGACACAAACTGAGCAGGGCTGAAAAAAAAGGAGAGGAGAAATTATTCCTGACTCATCTGTTGTATTTTCAGCCTTGTGCAGAGAAGAGAATTGTCTGCTTTAACCTGTTTGCTGAAATATTCTGTTCCTCTGTCTGCAGGAAATGAGGCAGACTCTTTTCCATAACTACCTGACTTACATTTCTTAGTGTTTCCAGCTCAGACAGGGCTGCTGTTAATGATATTTTCGAGCTCAGCACTCTTTGCCCTTGTCCTGAATTGTTCTTCACCTTTATTCCGTGTGTCTGAGCATCTCCCTGCTCATGCTGCTCCTGCTGCCTGTGCAGGGCACTGCCAGCCCTGCTGGCACGGCCACCAGAGCTCTGTGCCTTTGTCAGAAGGCTTCTGGCTCCCAATTAATTTGTCATTTCGGCCGAGCCCCCCTCAGCATTGCATGAATATGGCAATGCTGCTGCAGGAACGGCGTGTTCCTGCTCCCAGGGCTGCTCTCCTCCTTCCCTTCCCTTCCTGGGGCTGCCTGTTTATGCACAAGCTGGGTTTCCTCCCACCTCACCACTGCTGTTTACAGAAGCAATTGCAGTTTCCTGTTGTTTTAGATGGAGCTGTCGCTCCTCTCTGGACTCCTGCCCTCCCTGCTGACACCCAGTTGCTTTTGAGCCTCATCAGCTCAAAAGTCTGATGGTTTTTGCTCCTTGCTGCTATAACTGTGACTCTGTTTTGCACTCAAGCCAGTGCACTTGGTTTATAAAGGAATTTCTGGCATTCCTGAGAGTTTTTATATACATATTTTCTCCCTGTGAGGTTCTGCAAGGGTTGCTAAGGCCTGAGATTGTTCCAATCTGATAAAATATGGTTATGCCCATTTTAGAGCTAAATCTAAGACACTAAAGCATAAATTGCTTTTTACAAGTTGCATGGAGACTGAGTAACATGGCTTGGACCAAGACGCACCCATCTAGGGCATTCCTTCTTTGCAGAACCTTCCAATCCTGTGATCTATAATAATTCAGCAGCTGAGCTGTAACAAAGATATTCTGTAATCTGATTAACTTCCCACTTATTCTGCTTTGTAGATAAGTGGTAGGAAAAGTTCCTGTTTGGCTAAAAATGAAAGTGTATATCTGAACTTATATAGGAACTTCCTAGAGGAAAGCTGTGGGCATATTACATGAAGAATTTGTCCATTGACCATTTTCAGTGGCAAGAACATCCTGAACAGCCTTGGTACTGCATGCCAAAGAGGTCTGATTCCCACTAAGAAAGAAGCTGGACTAAAGAGGTTGGATCAAAGTTCTCTGAAGGCTTTGCTTTGCAGTGTCATTATCTTCAAATACCTTTTGTTGTTGTTTTATAGATACACAAGAACTCTTTATGTCATTCTCTCCATATACCTTGATCATTCTTACTACCACAGAGTGGTCTGGCCTGGAAGGGACCGTAAACTCATCTCATCCCATCCCCTGCCAAGGGCAGGGACGCCTTCCACTATCCCAGGTTGCTCCAAGTCCTGTTCAACCTGGCCTTGGGCACTTCCAGGGATGGGACATCACATATTGTTAACATTCTCGTGTTGCCAACATCTGCTTTTACTTGTTCCTACAACTGGATTCTCAATACCTTTCCCTTCCAAGCTCTTCTCAGGGCAAGCATTAATTTGTGGCCAGTAGTGAATTAGTGGAATACCAATTAAAACCTGAAACTTTTTCACCTTTATTTTGTTACTCAAATGTCCTTTTGTTCTATGAGCGACCACACATTGGTCTGAAATCTGTCCTGTGTCACCATTAATTTGAGAGCTGCTCTGTTCTATGAACTTTGTGTAGATTCCCTGTTTTGTTTAGCTTGGCAGATCTTTGGGGTTTGTTTAAAATGGGTGATTAAAATGAATGAGTTTCTGCTTTTGGATTAGCAGGGGAAATACAAAGTCCTTGTTGAAGACTGCCAAGAAAGAATTGATCATCTAAATATTATGGTGATGAAAATGGACTTCAGTTTCCCTTTGCACGTGTGCATTTATGCCAAACAGCAATTTCACTTAAAATCCTCACTTTAATCTTGCAGTGGTTCTTGCTGCAGGAAATATTTTAAGTGAAGGCCAGATTTGTGCAGTTTATTGTTTGGAGAGATTTCCAGCATTTTATTCTACCATTACTTAGGGCTATGAAAATATTTTTGCTTTTAGGAACGTCACAGTAATGCAGACTTTCCTCCCAGAATTCTGTGAGGTGACTTGAGTTTCTGCATGGATTATACTAGGGGAAAAATAACTGATGCAATAGCATCTGTATTAGCAAGGTGCTGTGGTTTAGACCTCTCAAAATTCCCTCCAATGACCTAAGAGTTGCTCTTGAGCAAAGTGCCTGTGACACGTAGAATGTTGTTCCTTATTTTCTTTGTGTTTTCATTGCGTAATACCCTTTTTTTGGTGAATTACACAACTTATCCTTGAATAGGAAGTGGAATATTTAGGCTTGCAGCTTTCTGTAATTTAAAAAAGGAAAGTGTGGCAGCAGGTTCCCACACTTTTTCCTTGTCTCTCTCCAGCAGGGCTTGCTGATCCCCCTGTTTGCAGCGTGCTGAGCACCTTTGCTGGAGATTTTTTGCCCCCATAGTCAGAGGTTTGAAGGTTTTTATATGACATGAATGGAAGTTTGTACAAACACCAGTGGCTGGAGTTTTATTTGGGAGGGTGGAAGTTCTCCAAGCAAAACTTGGTTTGTGGTTTGTGTCAGTCGTCACCGGTTCTGGCAGCCCAGAGGTTTTGTGAGTGCTGCAGCTCTTTTGGTTTCGTTCTGCAGAGAATCCCAAGCCCAAGCCATGCTTTCAAACCCTTGTGTGTGTCTAAACAAGTGGTGAGTGCAGGAGGAAATAATCTCACCTATTTTCAGCAGCCTGGGTAGTTTAATATCTTTAGTTATCCCAGAAACTGCAGCCCTTCTGTGAGGGTGGCGCAGAGAGAGCTGCTGCGATGGGCCTTTTTTCCTCTTTCATCATGTCTAACACAAAACGTCGTGTTAAATGGGATAATTACTTTGCTCCTTACTTCAGTGGGTGGGAAGGTCCTGAAGGAGAGCAGAACGTTCTGAAGGAGAGCAGAACCCCCTTTTTGAAAAGGGGAAAACAGGTGAAAACTGGGTGGGGAAAAGCCCCATGTCTGACTGAGATGTCCCCAAAGCTTTGTTTGAAGACCTGCTCTCTTCTCTCTGCCAAGAGAAGCCCTTCCAGAGCAGCAGACAGCTCTCCCAGCAGAAGGGGAGAGGTTACTTTGGTGAGATTGCTATCTCCAAAGCATCTCTTCAGTTCAGCCCAAAATAACCACCAAAAGCAGCATGTGTGAGCTGTGAGCATCATTGCATCGATGCCACTTTGAGTAATGACCTAACCAGAACCCAGATCTTAATTTGCTTTTTGGCTCCTCTTTATGAAACCAAATTACTTCAGTTGTTTACAGCTGGGTGTGCTTTTTTTCATGGCTTGGTACTCTGTCTTGCTCTCCTTGCAGTCTGTTTACTGATTATTAGCCCTGTTAATGCCAGTTGGCAGAGATTTGCCTTCTCATTTCAGGGCTGGCAGCCAGCACACCTTTGAAGTCCTTGAAGAATTAGTTGCCTCGGGAATTCTTCATGCTTTAACCTATTTATATTTCGGTGGGGTTTTTTTTTTGTCATTAACTGAATTCACAACAATCATCTTTATAATGTAATTAATAAAGGTTTCTTAGCCGTGCTCGTGGGCATTTAGGGCATTGTGCAATAGTTCAATAAAAACATTACAAAACACAATAATCACAGCATATAAATAGAAAGAGGAGCAGTCTGGGAAGATTTGAGCATCAGAGCCTGAAGGTATTTAGGAACTAGAGCTTTATTCAAGCCCAACTCTTCAATGATTTAGAAACAAACCAAAATAACACCACCCCCACAAAAAAAAAAAAAAAAAAAAAAAAAAAAAAAAAAAAAAAAAACAAAAAAAAAAACCCAAACCAAAATCAAATACATGTATTTGCTACTAAAAGGCCCTGAGCTATTGATACGGCTGGAAAGTAGATGTGTCAGAGAGAAGAGGAAGGTATACCTGGTGAAGTTCTCAGTTTCACTGCTGTCTTCCGCAGTGGCTGGTGGTGGCTGGAAGCTGCCCTGTGGTGGTTGAGGAATGAGCACTTGCCCATATTAAATTTGTAATGCTGGTGTTTTTATGGCCATTTAAGCCTCCACGTGGTCGTTTGTGCCTAGCTTAAAATCTTAGGTAAAATTTCACACAGAGGTGACTTCTTGTAGGAAAGATCAGTGCAGCTCTCAGCTCCCCATGCGCAGCTCAGTAATCCCAAAGAGAAATCAGCTTGGTTTTTTTTGCCCTCTATTACTCTTTATCTCAGTGATAAAAGAAATATTCAGTGTATCAATACTTTTATTACAGCCTTCGTATTCTATGTTGATGATAAAGACCAGTTTACAGGAATATTTTGTTAACATTCATCCATGAATCCATCAAGATCAGTGCTTTGACTGTTGTTTTTTTGCTTTAAAAAGGTATGTTTTCCATTTAAATGGGCAGTGGTTCAAGAGCAGTTGCAAAACTGTGTTACACAATGCAGGAATTCCTAATGCATAAGCAATAGGCAGGCGTGGCCAGCTGCTGGGAGCTTTTTGGGTCAGTATGCCATGAATTAGTATTTATTATCTAACTTTTTCAAAGTAGGAAATTCTGAACTTTTTGTTTTGCTCTGCAGTTTAGTTTGGGACTGCATGAGGGGGTGGATCATGGACAAAATACTGCTGCCTCTGAAATCCTGGCTTTTGTAGGCTCCAGTTCCAAAGGAAGGCAGCTCTGAGGTGAAGTATTAGCAGTCTCACCATGTACAGCCTGGGCATCCTTTTTCTTCTTCAATAGCTAAAAGCAAAAAAGATTGAAGGCATGAAAAAAAGCTGTGCTTTGCCTGTGTAGTTCCCTCATCCATGGAGCTCTTTTTTTTTCCCAAGGGCAGGATGTGACCTTTGGATGTCTACAGCATTGCAGCTGAGATGAAATCATTTCATAAGAAGTGATCAAAAAGCATATCCATGGCTGCAGCAGTGCCCTGTGGAGTTTTAGCCCAGCACCACGTTAATCCCATCTGATAATCTGTCCAAGCACCTATTTATTGCAAGTGGATAATTCCAAACTGCATTTCTTATTGTAGCAGTTTCCCAAAACTGTCCCTGTTATAATTGTCAGCTTTACAGCAATGACATTACTTGTTTGATACTGAATATTTCTAGTAGAGAATATAAATCGTTTGGTAAATAGATATTTCTCAATCAGCAATCCCTTATGCCTCTGTGGGGTGAAAGCCCAAGGGCAACAGCTCATGTGTAAATCAGAAAGCAGTGAATATCCTTGAGGAAAACAGTGAGGTGAGGACAAAAGTTTCCTGATCGATGTTGCTGCTTCATAAGGCAGATAAACATTTCTGAAACAGCACAGTGGATTTTGTGGTTACTGCTGCGGCTGCTGCTTGGGACTGGCTGCATTTAAAAGCCCTTGAGATGTTTCACTGGGTATAAATAAGAAAGAAACCTGTTCTTGAGTGACAGATGGTGTTTGGATGGAGCATGCACCCCTCTCATGAGGGACAGTGTGTGCTGTTGGCATCGAGAAGTCACCTGGAACATGTTCACCCCTGAATCAAACCGGTGTCTAGTTAGTGTTAAAAGCAGGGGCATTTTGTTCCCAAATCGTTATTGCCTCCAGTGTGTACTTGAAAATTTGCATGGTTTTCCTCTCTGGTTTTTCCAATAGCAAAGGGCATTCGGGGTTTTGGGATGATTTTATGGGATAGCCCTTGGTCTCCTGTGATTCTGCAAATAAATCGTCCTCTTACTCCATCAAAGGCACTTACAGCATCCACAAGCTGCTTATTGCTTTAATCTCTGCATGGATTTAGAAGCCAAATGGCAAAGATGGATGGGAGCAGCAGAACACGTTAATACTCCTGAAAGTCTGTAACAGGCTTGGCTTGTGCCTGTATAACAGGAGATGGATGCTCCAGATAAAACTGAAATGAAAACAAAGGGTGTTTCTCGCCTCTGAAGGAACACAAAATAACTCTTTGGGGTGTTCCCAATTTGCATAGCTGCTCCCAATTTTAAAAAACAATGTTTTGCCCCTGAACTGCTTGAGAAGGAGAAGCTGTGTCAGAATTGTGAGTTTTTCCCAGGGATTTTTAAACTTCTCCTGGTGCAGACAAGGTTTTCTGTTGGCCACAATGGGAGTTGGGTATCCAGTTGCTTTTGAAAATCCCACTGGCCCCTGCTGAATACTCGGTGACCATGAGCTTTTGTTGCAGCACTGCCCAGGAATGCAGAGCTTTGTGGTCCCATTGTGTTGCCATATCTATTTCATAGCCCTGGGGGTGGCTCAGTGGCTCCAAAGCAGGGTGGGATCCACCCCTCCAGGGAGCTGATGGACCTCAGGGGGCATGGGTGGGAAGGATGCCTTGAGTGGGGTTGTGTGGAGTGTGTGGAAGGTTCTTCCACATGTAGGTACCAGGCAGGGGCTGCTGGCTCAGGCTGTGTGGGGACACTGGTGGGAAAGGAAGCCCAACCTTGTACCCAAGTTAAACTTTCTCAGCAGCTGCTGAAGGCTTGCACTGGGGTCAGGACCTCTGTGTCCTCAGCATTTTACAAATGCAGCAGCCTGAGACTTCAAAAAACCTCCAAGAAGGCGTATTTTGGCAGAGGAACAGAGCTGGTTTGTTTAATCTGAGAAGACCATGCAGGCTAAGTAGACCATCCAGAAAAGGAGGGCAGCAATGGAGGCATCTGAGTACAAAATCCCTTTCACAAAGGGAGAGTGGGCGGTGCAGACAGGGAATAAATCCTGTGCTCCTCCAGTGCCTCATCCCTGGGCACCACAGTGGGATGAGCCCACGCTGCCCCATGGCCCAGCGGGATGCACTCCAGACCAGGAGGTTCCATGGGTCATTTTTCCCAAGGATAAAGCACTCCACCTCTGTGCAGAGAAGCAGGGAGGAAATCTAGGGCCCAGGGTCATGCTGCAGATGCCTTTTAAGGAAGGGAAAGATACCCACTCAGAGCTTTTTTTAATTCAGGTGTTTTGCAATGACCCTCCTGCAGTCACTTGAAGAACTCATGACACGTCCTCTGTTTCTATTTCAGGCCAAGAACATCCCAACAGCCTGAGGCACAAATACAACTTCATTGCAGATGTGGTGGAGAAGATCGCTCCTGCTGTGGTTCACATTGAATTATTTCGCAAGTAAACAAGATGCCCAGTCTTGATTTTTTTTTTTCTTTTTTATTTAATTCTTGAAAACAGCTGCCATTGTGATGGAAATGTTGATTGATGGTATGAAATAGCAAAGAGGTTTTGAGATAATAAATATTTGTCATGCTTAAGAATTAAGACTAATTTAAAAGCCATGGAAAAATAATTAGCTAAAGTAACGGATGTGCTTTATCTTCTTAATGAGCGTAACAGCAGATATCTTAAAGCATTAAAAACTCACCAAACTCCTTTTGGCTGTGTGTTATTTGGAATGATTTGTGACCTTTCATCATTTTTGCAGCAATATATGTCTTATTTCCCTTGTCTTTCAGACTTCCTTTTTCCAAGAGGGAGGTTCCTGTTGCGAGTGGCTCGGGGTTCATTGTCTCTGAGGATGGGCTGATAGTCACCAACGCCCATGTGGTCACCAACAAGAACAGGGTGAAGGTGGAGTTGAAGAACGGGGAGACTTATGAAGCCAAAATTAAAGATGTTGATGAGAAATCAGACATTGCACTAATTAAAATAGATTCTCAGGTGAGTCATTAAAGCAAGACATCTTTAATTCCTCTAATTGAAAAATTCCTCCTTTCCAAAAACTGTTGCTGATTTTCTGGTTTGAAGGAAAAACAAGTTGTTTACTGAGCTGGATTGTTGAGAATATATGAACTAGGTGGATACACATTTTTAAAAGCCAAGTTTGTGGGTGGCAGTGGTTAATTTTGTCACCTCTCAGTGTAGTGAAAGTATTACATAGCACTTTTTTATGTATCCTCAAAATAAAAAACAACGCCCCAGTTTGTACTGGTTTGTACACACCTTATCTGATATAAATGTCTCAGAGAAGAAATGGGGGTGTTTTGCTTGTGTTACTCTGTCTCGAGTGCCTATATTGAAGGCACAAATGGCTTTTAGAGGATCCATTTGTCCCTCACTGATGTAGATACTAAAGTGGAAAATATCTTGGGGAGCATCTTGAACATGGAAATTAAAGCCAGCTTGGAAAGATGTTCTTACACTGCAAGTGGTTTTCTGAGCAGCTTCCCGTCTATGATCTTCCTCCATATCAAATGCTCCTCTGTCAGCGTTGTTGTGCCTCCTGCCACAGCAGAAAAGCTGTCAGGAGGTTCTGCACACGTAGCAAGAAGAATATTGTGTGGAAATGCTGAGTAATGGAGATGCAGTGAGCTGAACGTGGCTGTTTGGGGTGCTGCTCATGTTGGCTCCCCTCGTTTGGTTTGTCAGTTAATGACCTCCAAGTTTAACGGGCAGGAATGTTTCATTTGAAACACATGACTCAAAAATGTGTAGATCTTGCAGCGTTGTTTTAGTTCAGAGCTATTCCCCAGCGAGGTCAGAAGTGTTTGTGCCAGAGTTCATGACTAAGCCAGGCGCCTAACGCACAACTCTTGGATGACCCGAGGTATGAAGTGCTCCTGCTGCTCCCTTGCCACCTTTATCATTTCAAATCTTTTGCTTTTTTAAAAGCTCCTGAACAGCGACCAGGCATAAAAAATCAACAGTACCAATAATGGTTTTGCTGTGTTGTTTTTTTCTCTGTTTTCATGGTGTCGCTTGTTTTCTCATTTTATCTTAAAATAAGAAAAAGCAGTAAGAAGCAAAGGGAAAGATCCCCAGCAGGAGCACTGGCAGCATGAGGATGAGCAGGATGGGGCAGGGAGTGAAGGGCAGCTGGAAAAGTGCTTTAAAATTGGAAGTACAACTTGGAGGGGAGAGGAGACATGGTGAGAGGGAGAGGACTTGGAGCAGCAGGAAGCTGAACTTCAGAGGAGAGAGGTGGCAGTGAGAGAGGAGACACTGAACTGACGTGATGGTCAGTTTGAGGACTCAGGAAAAGAGCAGGCATGGGCTTGACTGTTATCTGATACCCTGAGGAAATGGCTCCTAGATGCCCTGGGAGGCTGCTTGTGGGAAGGGAGAACCTGGAAGCAGCTTGGAAAAAAGATAATTCATCCAGATGGGCTTGTGGTGGAAACCACTGCTCAGCAGAGCTGGAATTTGTCTGACCTGCCCTTGGAAGCATCTTATCAGCTGTACAGGCCAGTACCTTGGGTGGTGTTCTCCTCCTGGCCTCTCCTATTGCAGCCCAGGATAATTTTGAGAAGACTGGGGGAAAATTTAATGGGATGGGAGACCCAGATTTCCAGCCAGCTCTGGTAACATGGCACTGGGAAATTCCAGTCAAAGGTGAGGTCTGAGACACCTCCATTCACAGGACAGGTGTTGCTTTGCATTTGAGAATTAAGAACAACGTTTTATGGGTTCACAAAAAAAAAGTTAAAATGGAAATGTGGTCTGCTGAGAAATTGATTCTCAGATTGAACTTTTATGGGGCATTTTTATATACCCTTTCAAGTTCGGTGTTTGAGCTTTCCTTTTTGTACTGGAATGCCTTGCAGTCATTCAGATGCATAAAAGACTTTTTAAAAATCACAGGGGTAATGATTTGTTGAATTTGAAATGTATATGCTGGCTAAAGAAGTCGATGGGGTGGTACAAATGACCCCTTAAAAATCTGGATATGGAATGAAAACCATCCTTAAGAATGAATGAAGTAAGAGGTGAAGTACTTAAATTGGAATAAATTATTTGAAGGTGACATCAAAGATGCAGAAGGGGTTTTTCTTCTTTTTTATGTGTGGCATGTTAAGGCAGGATCTGAAGGGTGAAGAATGCTCTGTGATTAGGAACAGAGCTGGGCTTGAAGTACGGGATCAGGCTGTCAGCTGTTCAGATTTTGTAGCAGCCTGAATGCTGTTTTCCTCTAAGGTGTGAACATCTGGTCAAAGACATTACTAGAACTAATTTGGCTTTGCTGAGTGCAGTAGGAAATGAAAGAGGGTGGTAAAATCTGGGCAGCAGTGAGGATGAACCCTTTCCCTGATTAAATTCTTCTCCATGGAAAAACATCTTGCAGTCAATGAGGAACAGAAACCTTGGAGCAGTTGTTCCAGTCCTAAAATGTGCTTGTTTTTACAGTCTATAAAAGAGAGCACCAGCATTTCTCATGACTGTGGTGACACAGAGCAGTTTGCTGGAGTGTTGAAAGTAGGAAGTAAGATTGGAAACAATGTGGTAGCCATGAATTCGACCTAAATATCCTTCCAAATGCAAGGAGGAGACCACATCACTAGATATGAACAGTGCAGTTGCAGACAATTTGGATATGAACATGCAAAATTTATAAGACTTCCCTAGAAAAAAATTGGATTTTGGCAGCATAGGCAGGGACTGGTGAAATAAATAATCTGTCCTGCGTGGCACGTGTGATCCTGCAGCGAGTGTGAAACCCATCAAAAGCGTTGCACAACACTCCAAAGGGAGCAGATGCTTTTTTGCTGGCAGAGGAAAAAGCTTTTTTGCATTGTGGGACTCATCTCAAGGCAAATAACTACCTTGTTAAATCAGAATGTGTGATACAGCTGCTGAAAAATAAACACCAGCAGGAGGGGAGGGAATTTCAGGGTGGTTTAATGGACGACATCAGGGTTAACGGGGGGCAGAATTATAAAAGAACCCAACCCAAATGGAAACTGGGAGCCCAAAGTAGTGGAAGGTGGAGGTGGCTTTTGCCTGGAGACCCTTTTCAGCCCTGGAAACCGAGCTCTGTCCACAAAGATGATGTCTGCGGTTTGGCACTGAAGGGAGGAGCATGGTGAATGGCTTTATTTTGAGGTGTTTCTTCTTTCTACGTGCTTAAAACCAGCCATGAGACACTGACCCTGAAATCACACAGGGAGCACGTGCCAGGTCCTGAAGATTTTGTTCCTCAGTGTGGCCAGTTCCTGGTTCTTTACGCCAGACAGGATTTGGCATCTGCGTGGTGCAGCAGCAGTGGGGTTGTGACCTGTCTCTAATTTGTGGTGACATTTCAGCCCTTCAGCTGAAACCTTCAGCTTAAGATTTCTCCTGTATCTTATTAATAAACACTTTGTTTGACACTGTTAGATCAACAGGACCTTCTGCCCTCGTTCCCCTGGTGGTTTCCTGAGGCAATGAGTGTCTGTATCTTTGTGGTCAGAGGGGATTTGATTTTCCCCTGTGTGTACAAACTGGAGGAGGCAGGAAAGCAAACTTGTATCAATATTTTAATAGCCCACATTTTGAAAAAACAAACTTCTTGGACACCAGATGTAATGGCTTTCCTAAAATGCTGTTTCACTTTGAAATCTGGGTAATACCTTGCTTCCTCTCGAGAGCCTGAGGAAGCCCACATATTGCTTCCAGAAGTCTTCAGGACCCATAGAAATGAAATAGCTTGTAAAAAACTCGGATCTTAACTCCAGTTTATTCATTAATTCAGGCAGCAGTGGTTTCCTGCCATCTTCAGCTTCTAGTAGCCCTCACTGTGGGGACAGTGTGCTGGTCCAGCTTCCCATGCAGCAAAGGACTCACATCTCCAGGGTGGGTCTGCCAGCACCAGCATATTTTTAATTACTATTTTTATTTTATTTAATTGTAATTTCATTTGTATTTTATTTTTAAGGGAGAACAGCAATCTCTTGCCAGGCAGTTGAAAACCTGGTCACATATCAAAACAACACTTCATCCTTTTCTTTTTTTTTTTTTTTTTTTTTTTTTCTGCAAGCTTCCCATGCTCCATATTTAGATAAGGAGACTCAGTTTTGCTTTTCTAACTATGGATGAAATACTTTTGGAGGCTTGTAATGTGCTCAGCCTGGGTTTTTTGTTTTCTTTGACTCGCTGTCAAGCAGTTTCTAGATTGTAGATGATATTCTATATTTTTATATGCTCATGACTGGTGTTTTTATTTTGCCATAACGTATTCTGAAAGCTGAATTAGTCAGAACAGAGATGCAATTGCCAGGACAGTTACATGTTTTGCCAGAGTTACACTAACAGCTGAATTAGTGCTCCATACCAGCATCTGTGCCTTTCCCACCTAAAAATAAGAAGCATGAAGGAGATCTGTCGCTGGTTGACACAAATTAAACTCAGAACTTTTGTCTCCTCTTCATCCGTTTATTGAACTGCAAAGTGCTTCCTGCAAATTCCTGACTTTCCATCCACAAATGAAGGGGATTACAGAGCAGAGGAGGGATTTACTTGCTTTCTGTACCAGCAGAGAGACACATTCACTTATTTCATGGCCGAAAAAGTTCAAACCAAAACACCTGCTTATGGCCTCTGTCTCTTGGTTTCCATTTCTCTGTGGCAGTGGCTGTGCCTGGTTGGTGGTTTTGTGCTTCCTCCTCTCTTAGTTTTGGAGCTGTTCTGTCCAGATTTCACTTATTTTATCTGACTCAAGTTGTGCTGTTAAAGGTCACCAGGTGAACATCTGTGCTGGCCCTGCTGGGGCTGCACCTTGAATCCTGGGGTCTGTTTTGGGCCCTTCTGCAAGAAGGACACGGAGGGGCTGGAGCATGTCCAGGGAAGGGAACGGAGCTGGGGAAGGCTCTGGAGCCCCAGGAGAGGCTGAGGGAGCTGGGAAGGGGCTCAGCCTGGAGAAAAGGGGGCTCAGGGAGGACCTTGTGGCTCTGCACAGCTCCTGACAGGAGGGGACAGCCGGGGGGTCGGGCTGTGCTCCAAGGAACAGGGACAGGAGGAGAGGGAACGGCCCCAGGCTGGGCCAGGGGAGGGGCAGGGTGGGTATTGGGACAAATTTCCTCATAGAAGGGCAGTGTTGGAATCCCCACTCCTGGAGGGATTTAAAAGCCATGTGGATGCAGCACTTGGGGACATGGGTTAGTGGTGGCCTTGGCAGTGCTGGGTTAGTGTTTGGACTCGATAATTTCAGAGGCCCTTTCCACCCTCAATGATTCCATGTTTCTCTGAGTCCTTCTGGCTGATGATGCTGATCTCTACCTCTCCTCTTCTCTCGTGCCACAATAGCTGTGTCCTATTGTTGGATGGAGCCATTTCTTGTGGTGGTGTGCAGCTCTCCATGTCGTGGGAGTGGTGTTTATCCAGGGTTTGAGTCAAACCCATATATAAAAACGTCTGAAGCCCTTTGGGATGTGAAAGGCTTAAAATATTAACCCTAATTAATGGCTCCTTCTCTGGCTGGGTGTAAACAGTGAGTCATGTGCCACTTAGGGGTTTGCATGTTTAGTCCTATTTCTGTGTGCTTGCAGAATGCCTGCCTGCAGATTTGTTTTATTGAGTAAACACGGATCCAGCAGAGCCCCAAGGCTTCATCAAAGGAAAAGTTAGAAAAGACAGGGGTAGAAAAGATATTATATGTTGCCCAAGGCCGTGCAGTGAGTCACTGGGAGAGCTGGGTTTGGGTGTTCCTGGCTCTCTGCTGCTAGTTGTGCTGCAAGGCATGGTCCTTTGCCTGGCACTTTTAATTAACTGCTGTGGCAAATCTTTAGTTAAAGCAGGAGAATCACGAGTTGGAGTGGTGCTTATGTCATCCTGAGGGCCATCAGACATTATGTAAAGATTGAAGAATGCACATTCATGAAGTATAGTTATTAAGGGCCCTGAACTCACACTCAGTTTACCAGGATTCCTTAACTTCCTCGGGATGAGCTTGCCAGTGGCAGGGGTGAGGGCACCGAGGGGGTGTTCTGACACGATCCTGGTTACAACACTGCCAAAGTGCCTGCCTGGCATTGCCAGGGCTCCTCCTGGGCACTGCAGAAGGATGTTTTAGTGCCTGCCTGGCATTGCCAGGGCTCCTCCTGGGCACTGCAGAAGGATGTTTTTCCCACTCCATCCCGGGGTTTTGATAGGTTTTGTACTGGTTTCATTTCAAAACCACGTGTACAATGTAAATGAGTTTGTTTTGGTTTTTTTAATAACAGAAAATTTAATACTGAGTGTGGCAATGTTTTAAGCTGTTTTCAGAGAGAACCCCTCAAATTTAAAGCCAGGACAACACATATATTCATCATATCCAATTCTTCATGGCTTTGTTTTGTAGGGACACTGCTATATTTACATGCAGTGCTGTCAGTGTGTCAGTTCTGCCCCACACCAGGAAATCACAAGGAATAGAGGGCACACTTTCCAAAGCTGTGTTTCATAATATGCGCAGGACAAGGAGGCTTTTGCAATGGATTTTTGTTTCTAGCAAGGGAAAGGTTAGCCAGACTTTCCAGAAGGCATGTTGAATCACAGGGGTGACCTGCAGCCAATCCATACAGCATCAGAGTTTGAACTGAAGCCTGGCTAGTATAGGCACAGCCCTGAAAACTCAGCACAATCAGAATTGTATTAGTCACAGATCGTTCCTGTACTTTCTCTCTGCTGCCAGATGCAACTTTGGCTTTGTGACTGTTGTTACAACTCAGGAACTTTGTATAAATATTTTAACTTTGTGCATGACCAGCCTTTTTTTTTTTTTTTTTTTTTTCTGTTAATGAAACATAAATAGTATTCTGTTTTCTTTTGCTTGTCTCTGTTTAATTTGCTGACAAATGTCCTCTTTCTCTGCAAAGTATCTGTGTTTGGTGCACTGGGATACAAACAAAAGCCATTTTTTGTCTTTTGTGTTTTGTTTTTTTTTTTTAAGAAGGAAAAGCAGTGCCAAAAGAAGATGCTGGTTTTGACCAATGACATCTTGCAAACACGTGCTACGTAAGCTCAATAGCATCTGGTGAGAGGAGGAAGGGCCAGGGTGCTCCCTGTGTCCAAACATTACCCATATGGGGCTGTTTGTGTTGCACACAGCTGATCACAACTGCCTGATTCCCCTGCCCTGGACACATCCCTTGGAGCCAGGGCTGTGCCTGGGATCAGGGACTGCCCTGGGATGCTGCTGCTGTTTCTCTGCAGTGCTGCATAAGAGATGGGGAAACTGGGCAGAGCTGCTGGCTCCTTCCCAGAGCTAAGCCACAGCCATGGCTGGGTTTATCTGTGGCCGTGGCACTGATAAGGGCTGTATTTTATCACTATTATTAATTAGTAGGGCATTGCTGGTTGTGATAACTTTCCTCTGAATTCAAATAGACATGGAAATGCTTTCTCCTTTCTGTGCTGCCTATTCTGTTGCTCTTCCAGCTCACTCTGTTGAACAAGCTGTTGGTTTAATTATTTTCTTGCTGTCTAGAGACTGAAAGATAAGTTTCCATAAAGCATCTTACCCTGTCTGGGAGCTGGCAATGAATTTTATTGAAACAATCTGCTCATCTGAGTAAAACTTCCCTGGTGGGACTGTTACAAAGCTGGATAAAGGGTACACAAGGCCAGTCTTAAACGTTAAAACCACAACTTCTGTATTTGCAGCAGCATATAGTGACAGCTGATGGCATTATTTTTTGCTTTCTACTTTGCAGGCATTGTCTGTCTCCTAGGATATTTGAAATAAACTGTAGGTGAAAAATACAAAGTGATGGGAAATTGGGTTAGTTTATAATACTGAATTTTTGTCCCTATGGATGACTTAGTGAGTCAGGCTTTCAAACTGCTGGTAACAAAACCCCTTAAGAGCCAGCAGTGAGCTTCCAAATTAAACATGCAATATTTTCCCTTTTTGCCAAAACTTGAAGTAGGTCAAGCTTGGAGGAAAGCTAGGTTCAAGTTATCTTTGCCAAGCAAAAGATAAATGCTTCCAGAATTCTGTTTTGATTTTTGGGTTCAGTAACCTAATCCTCTAAATCCTTAAGTCTAAACCTGCATTTATACGTGTCCAGGTTCATTGATGCTAATAGAAAAGTCTAGTGACATGGTTAAATTACCTGGGGAGGGTCAGGATCATTTGGACAACAGATAAAACAAAATTATTTAAAAATGTGTCACATCACTGTAAGTGTAGAGATTGACTTTTAAAAGTGTAAAGAAAGGGAGAAATGGCACTCAATGTGTATTGTACAGGCAGGTGATGAATCAAAAAAAAGTATTTATTTGAAGTATGATCTGTTTCAGAACACCCTTGATTCGTTGGCAAGAGTGTGTGGATTCAACTTTCCCTGCCTTTTTTTATTTTAAATTGCTGTACAATGCAGTGTTTGCTGGATTTTTAGAATGTTTTAGTGGGAGTGTATTCAACTATGTGATATTTAATATGTTTAGAGATAAGATCTTGAAAGGAAAGTATAATGGTATCCTCTACTGTCATAACAGAACAATCACAACAGGTCCTTAAATCCTAACATCTTCAGAAGAAGACATCACTGTATGTAGGAGGCAATATAATTATTTAGAATTTAGAAAAGATACTTCATTTAAAGAAACCAAGATGAATCATTAGCTGGTGTCTTGTGAGAATATAAAATGCTTTTAACTATACACATGCATGCTTAAAACTCTTGGGCTGTTGCTTTCATGATTCTTTAGTGTTCACTCTCAAACAATATCATATGTTTACTTCAGCAGCTGTTGGCTAATTATTTCAAGAAGTGTTGGAAGTGGCTCGTTTCTAGTATCATCAGATGTTTGCTTTGTACAGCAGAGCATAAATATCCCTTTGGTCTTTTAATTGTCCTTGATTTAATGGGTACCTGTTGTAGAAAAGTTCTCCAGTGTAAAGAGCCCACACTGGATGCTTCTGTACCAACCCACACACAAAATACTCAAAGAAAACAGAACAAACAAAATCCCTGAGGGATAAAAGCCTCTCTCTTTTCCTCTACCCTGTGAATAATGTATTCATCCTTCCGTAACATTTGTTCTGCCAGCGGAGCAGTGTCTTTAACATTTGGATTTTCTTTTTTTTTCCTTTTTTTTTTTTTTAGGGTAAATTGCCAGTCCTTCTGCTTGGTCAGTCTGCAGACCTGAGGCCAGGGGAGTTTGTGGTGGCCATTGGAAGTCCCTTTTCCCTGCAGAACACGGTGACCACGGGCATTGTCAGCACCACGCAGCGCGGGGGGAAGGAGCTGGGGCTCCGCAACTCCGACATGGACTACATCCAGACAGATGCCATCATCAACGTACGTCCCCTCCGGGCTGCTGCCTTCAGCCCTTGCGTTTCTCCAGCAGAAATTCCTCCTGTGATGCCGTTCTTAGGAGCAGGGAGCACTTCTCTCCCTGTAATCTGGACATCTGCACCACAGCAGCACTTGGTTGTTAGTTAGAAACCCCCCGAGGAGCCACACCAGGCACAATATCTGCCTTCACTTCAAAACCCTTGCAGATTGCAAGGGAGGAGGCAATATTCTCTGGCAAATAAATATCTTTTCGAAATCCATCTTGTTTTCTGAAAAAGAAGCCAAGCTTCATTTAAGGATTCAAGTTTGTTTCTGCATTAAGGCAAAACAATAGTTTTTGTACTTCAGATCTTGGCCTTGTAAGAAATCTTCACTAACAGCTCCCAGACCTGTCCTAAAATCTTCTCAGATTCTAGTGTGGCACTAAGGAAACAAAAGGAAAAACCTTTGCTTCCTTAACTTACTCTGGCAGTAAGTATTTGCAAAGCTCAGCTAAAATGGGTGATGTTAAAGTGTAGTTTATGGGTTTGGCAGTTTAGGACTGTTCTATTGCATTTATTTAATAGACAATGGAAACAGTACTACAGAAATATTTTGAAAATTTCTTTTATATTTTGCTTCCAACAAATTAAGATGTAAGTACTAAAATGTGTTCTTAACTTATGTTTATTTTCAGTATGGGAACTCTGGAGGACCCCTAGTAAATCTGGTAAGAGTTTCTCTAAGTTTGCTTAGTGTCAAGCTTATTACTTTTTAATTAAAAAAAAAAAAAAAAAAAAGCAACAACAAACCCCACCCAAACCAACAAAAAAGGAAACTCCCCCCACCAGATGTGTGATTTGCAGCTTTCAATATCTGGCTGACTACACAAAATTCATATGCTTCTTACTAATCAGTTGTCTGTGTTTATGTTGGCTAAAGGCTACATTTGGGTTTCAATATTTAGGATGTTTATGGTTTGCATAGTTTCAAACAAGTGTAATGTTTTTTTGCTCAAGCCTTGCAAAAAGGGAAAAACACATTTTAGAGTGAGGTGTTTGCCCTTGCTGTTTACCCTGCAGCTGGCAATTATTTTCTTTTGCACACAGAAACTCAGCTAAATATTTCTAAAATGTATCTACCCTTTCATTTTGAATCACACCAAAAAAATCCACTTATTTTCAGGATATTAGGTTTTATTTGCCAATATTGTAGAATGAACTGAAGCAGGATGCAAAACTGTGTGAAAGCTTTCAGGTCTCCTGAGGGTACATTGGGTTGAGTCCTCAGGAGGCATGGCACAGACTGAAACTCAGAACTACTCAGAGTTTCTGCCTTGGAGGAGATTTGGCAATTTTTTTTTTCCACCCAATTCACAGCACACATTCAGTCACACTTAATCTTCACTTAAAAACACCTGTAGTTAGACAGTTTTTGTCTGGGATGAACCAGAGATTGAAACTGCTGGGGTTTCAAAAGAGATGACATCAGAGATGTTTCATCCAAAGCTCTTGGAGTTATATGGCCAGGAAAACTTTTGATTCTGGCAAACTGTATTTTTCTTTATGTTATTATGTAACAGTGGCTCGGGAGCAGTCGGTGCCATGCTTTATGTGGTGCTTGCTGAAATAAACACAGAATAGCTGCAGAATGTGTTGTTCATCTGCTGCAAGCATGAGAATTGCCCAGTTTTGATCTCTTCTGCAGCAAGATGAATAATCACATTGATTTTCCAAAACTCCTTAGTGTTTTATCAATAGACTCAAAAAAATTACACTTAAAACATAGAAAATAGAAGACCAGCTACAAAATCTGAATTTGTCTTTGTGATTGCTGGGAAGAAATGATCCATTTCTCTTTGAGGTGTTCCGTATTTGCTAATAATGTTTTTTTTTTTTTTTTTTTATTCCTCCAGGATGGTGAAGTCATTGGAATTAACACATTAAAAGTTACAGCAGGCATCTCATTTGCTATCCCATCCGATAAAATAAAGAAGTTCCTAACGGAGTCCCATGACAGACAAGCTAAAGGTACTGTACTTGGGAAGAGGAAAACCAGAAAATAACCTGGTCTAGTGGGTTGCATGGGGTTGGAAATAAGTGACCTTTAAGGTCCCTTCCAACCCAAACCATCCTGTGATTCTGTGAAAACAGTGATAAACCAGAAAGCCAACAGCCCGCAAGGCTCTTTAGGTCAGGGCAACTGATGACGACCCGTTTTCCTTTTTGTAGGAAAAGCTGTAACCAAAAAGAAATACATTGGCATACGAATGATGTCACTAACTCCCAGGTAAGTAACCAAGGTGGCTCCTCACCTTTCCCCAGCGTGGTGGTCTCTGCATGCATTTGGATCCAGCTGGTGACGTGCAGCAGCGCCCGGGAGGTTGGAGCCAGCACCGTGTGTCTCTGTGCGTGCTGGTGACAAACCCAGCCAGTCCTTGCCACCTTCTCCTCTGCGTCTGCCACCTGGTGGAACTCTCCTAGACTCTCCTATGAGCTAGCTCTTAAACAACTCCTGGCTTTTTCTTCTCCTTAATGCTTCAGAAGAGAATAGCTAGTGACTGTGACTCTGTCCTGGGGTTATGTCCATGTTGTTGTACGTTTTCATGGCTTACGTCAGCTACGTGCGCACTTCCATTTCTATAAAGTTGTCTTCATTAAACAATTCACTTAATGTCAAATGAAGCTTTTGTGTGGACTTGCTTATTCATGCTCAGACTATAAGAGACTCATGAGCAGGTAATGCCATGTCCTGTAAAAATAACCAGGAGTTTTCCCTTGTGCAGATGCACAGGTAGAACAAAGCATTGAAACACAGGGGGTTGGGGTTTTTTAGGTGCTCAGGATTGCAGGAGGTGATTCTGCCCCTCTAATCTGCTCTGAGGAGACCTCACCTGGAGTTCTGCATCCAGCTCTGGGGTCCCCAGCACAGGAAGGTCATGGACCTGTTGGAACCAGTCCAGAGGAGGCCCCACAGATGATCAGAGGGGTTGAGCAGCACCTCTCCCATGAGGAAAGGCTGAGAGAATTGGGATTGTTCATCCTGGAGCAGAGAAGCTTTGGGCTTGACCTAATTGTGACCTTCCAGTACCTGAAGGGAGCCTGAAAGAAAGAAGGAGAAGGACTATTTACAAAGGGCCTGGAGTGACAGGATGAGGGGGAATGGCTTCAAACTGTCAGAGTGGGTTTAGATTAGATATTAGGAAAAAAATTCTTCCCTGTGAGGGTGCCCAGGGAAGCTGTGGCTGCCCCTGGATCCCTGGAAGTGCCCAAGGCCAGGTTGGGTTGGGCTTGGAGCACCCTGAGATAGTGGAAGGTGTCCCTGCCATGGCAGGGGTGGGGACTGGATGGGGTTTAAGGTCCCTTCACACCCAAACCATTTTGTGATTCCATGACCTGCTAGTTCTAAAGCTTTGAAATATTTTAATTCTGATTGTCTGTATCTATTGAAATGATTGCCTTTACCAGAAATAGACATTAAGAAGCTGTCTGCATGTAAAATAATGTAATAATTCCTGAAATATTCATCCAAGGGTTAAAATGAATGCTGAAGTGACATAATAATGTGTGTAAAACACCTCAACTCGTGTTAAGTGACTTCAGTAAAATGCTTGGGGGGGTTTTTCATGTCTTGACAAAATATTTTTTTGCTATTTCTTCATTTTTCAGCAAAGCTAGAGAGCTGAAGGATCGCCATAAAGACTTCCCTGATGTTGTCTCTGGGGCCTATGTCATTGAAGTCATTCCAGAAACACCAGCTGAAGCGTAGGTTGAAGTACTTTTTTCTCAAAACCACTGCCACTGACTTAAGGGGGTAACGATGGAAACTGTTCCCTGCTTAACTGGCTTTCTTCATTATGCTAAATTAACAAGGCTACGACCATCTGATTGCTATTAGGTCGTCTGCTGGAAGTGGGTTTGTGGTTTCAGCCTGGTCCCTGATGGGCAATATTGTAACTGTATCAGGGTATTGCAGGGAAGCGCTGTCAGCCTTCCAGGCCCAAAGGGAAAGGATTCAGGAGGTGTGAAAACTCCTTTTTCATGTTTTTTCAGCTTCCAAGGCATCTGTTGTACCAGGGCCAGTGCTGAATAAAGACTTTTGTTCCTGCACACTCTCCATGGCCCTGCTGGTCACTGCAGGAGAGCAACTGAGGAGCTTTTGAGTCCACTTTGGAAGAAATGTCCACCTCAGCGTTGGCCAAACCCACCAGCTCCCCTGGCACACCCTGGGGCTGAAATCCTCTCTTGGCAGCAGACACTCCTCCATGTGAGAGCTTTGTCAGCAGTCACATTACTGGAAGAGCTTTTGGGTTTGGACAACTGATTTTTTTTTGTTCCTATTACTCAATATTTGCTCAGAAACTGGCCCTGCTGGTTGGTACCCTGTCTGGCTGAAGCCTGGCAGCTGGGCTGTGGTCACTGGCACTGGTCTGGCTGGCTTTTGCTGGAGACACTTTTCTCTCAGGGTTTGCTTGATAGGAAACTGCTCAGTAATCCAGGGCAGGAAATGGGAAACCTTATTCATTTTCTGAAACTAGGGATCAGTTAAGAGAGGAGTAAATCTTCGTGGCAACCAAGGCATGTAGGCAGAAAGCTGCTTGAGGCAGGCATACTTTGCCTTTTAGGAAGACTGCAAGGATGGTTGGATGGTGTCTTTGGGCAGTTTGGGTGTAAGATAAACAGTGGTAGCTGTCCAGTGTGCACTCTGAACTGCGGCTGTGTTTGTAGATGATCCTTGCTGGCAGTGCTCGTCAGGCAGAGCACTGGTGGGTGTCTGTAGTGTGAAGGGATGTGTAGGTATGATTTGGCTGCTTCAGTGTGGGGCTGGAATTGCTGCCTGGGTGTTCAGGTTCAGTCTGAAGGTGCAGAACAGTCATTTGAGGAGTGTGGGTGATAGCAGAGAGTGGGAGAGGGACTTTAGAGTGGGAGACAAAATGTGAGGCAATGTAACCTCGGGGAGGTTGATCACCCCTGAAGGGAGATCCAAATCAAGGTGCTCCACCCAAAGGCTGGCCTGGCAGATAAAATGCAGCCCACGTTGGCTCTGTCCCCCCACTCCCAGTCCCCTGGCTCAGAGGTTTCCTTCTTCTGCTGATCTGTCCAGCACGTGTTGTGTAGAAGTGCAGGTGGGGCACTGGAGCAGAGCTGCAGTGACCCGTCCTGGCTGTGAGTCACATGGAGAGGCTGCATGAAAAACCATGCAATGACTTCCTCCAGGAACATGTTTTGAGCCATGCCTTGTGTAGGCAAGCAGATTTGTTGCAAACATTGGCCAAGGGCATCCTGCTTGCAGGAGACACTCGTGTCAGGCGCCTTCTGTGGGTGGAAGAGGCCGAGGAGTGGTCTGTGGTTTTGTGAAGGATTATGCTTGTGAAGGGTTGAATCATGTCTGATCTGTCTTGGTTAATTTTTCCATAACTTGGAGCCAGATCGTTGTGCAAGACTGGGCAAGATGTTGTGGTCTGTGGCATCCCTCACCAGCCATTTCTTGGTGCTGGCAGCAGCTCCAGCCAGCCTGGGGAGAGACACAGCCCTGGTTCTGCCCTGTCTTGCTTTGAGTCAGGAAGGTTCAGATTTTGAGGTCAGAAAAAGGGATTTTTGGCTGCTATAAGCAGCAGAGGAAGGACATATTTGATTTTTGGTGACCAAACTAGACAGCTACGTGTGTTAACTCTGCTCAGGTTTAAAACATGAAGGGTGGGTGAAGTGGCTGCCAGTAAGCTCTGTATGGAGACCAGGGGCTGAAATCCCTCGTTAGCACACAGTGCCACTCAGGTTGCTTCTCTGTGTATTCAGGAACAAAAGCTTGGGAGATCTCCCCTCTAAAATGAATCTGCTTTGTTTCAATTATTATAGAAGACAGATATCAATACCTAGGATCTTTATTGCAGAATTAACTGCTATTTGCAACAGCGAATTCCTTCGAAGGCAGTGAAATATAGGATTCATCAAACTTGTACATCCATCAGAACCTGAGGTTTCTGCACTTTATTGTAATCTTCACTGCTTCATAAATTCTGATTGCTTTTCTCATGGCTGCCATGTCTGCACAGCTGCTGTTGGGTGGGAAATAGAAATATTCCAGCAATTTTTTCCCCCCACCCCTAAAAATAAAACTGCAATCATAATAACACACTGCTGCTTTGTGTTTTCAGTGGTGGCCTGAAGGACAACGATGTGATTATAAGCATCAATGGACAGTCGATAAGCTCAGCCAGTGATGTCAGTGACATTATTAAAAAGGACAGTACGTTGCACATGGTTGTGCGCAGGGGCAACGAAGATGTTATGTTAACAGTAGTTCCCGAAGAAATCGATCCCTAACCAGAAACATGAGCTGGATTTCATGTTTTCTTTTAACAGCAATGGACTGCTTATATTCTCTCTGTGCTGGTACAGGAAAACGTTAGACTTCTGACCAACATTCTGCTTGTTCAGTGGATTAGTATTGGCCAACAGAGTAATTTCTACTAGGTTTAAGGTGCAAAATCAGTGTAATTTCACATACTCCAGATGATAATTTTCCTTCTGTATTATGTATGCAATGTATTCTTTACTGGCTTTTACATCCCCCGCTTAACGAATCGACGTTTGCTTCCCTGTGTTGAGATTTCCTGTCATTTCCTCTAAGACTTAAACAAAACAAAACCCACACACACAATGTGTGTTGTGGCATTCAGGTATTTATAGGTTAGCTGTGTTTTAACTGGAAATGCCATTTTAAAGGACTAGTCAGCCTAAAAGAAAACACAATTGGGAAATAAAGTTTGATTTATAAACACAAAAGGAACCCCAACCCAAATAACCTCCCAAGGATCCCGTGCAGGACTTTAATACTATGATATTTTCCTAGTGTTATTAAAAGAATTCAACAGTACTTCTTGTGAGTGACTCATTTTGCTTCCCCTTGTGGAGTGGTTTTCTTTGCGTGGCACATCTGCCTGGGAGGATGTCCTGGTGGTCTCCTTTTAATCATCAGTTAATCACATGACTTATTTTTCACCGTGTGCCTCGTGTTTGTGCTTTTGTGCATCTGTTCTCCTCAGCAAGGCTGGGTTCAATTTGTCATATTGCCTATGTCTTCCAGATGTTAATGCATTTCCCTTACTGTTTTAATTACAACTCCACCAATGCCTGGAATCTGATTGCCCACTGTAGACATTGTCACATGGTGGATCACAGATCTCATACCATTCTGGTTCAGATATTAGGATGTCTGTAACCATTTAGATCTGGCCTTAAGCTCTTTAAAACTGGCCTGGTTTATCCAAATCTGGAGTGCTGGTGTGTGTGTGGACCTGGTTTTGACTCTGGGATATTGGGCATTCCTCTAACAGGCATTAATCTCTATACATGTTGATTGATGCCCATGAAGCTTGAGGGTGATAAGTGAGCTTGTCTTGCTGTGAAGGACAACAATCAACTACACCTAATTACAAGGTAATTACTCACCGGGTAAACAATAGGCTAAGCAGCCTTTTTCCTCTGCTGTAACGTGTATTTCAGAGAATAAATCCAAGGGCTGTAGACAAGTTTTGGTGACTGTCATTCCTAAACATGCTCTTTTAGAAAAGAATGTTTTAGTAAAACATTCTGCAGCTGGGTAGCTGGCAGTTTATGAGTTTTAAAGAAAGGGCTGTATTCCACCCAAATGCAGCAATAAATCCTCGAGAGCTGGATTCCTGACAGTGCTCCTCCTCCCAGCTCTATTTCAGTTCTGTTTCAGTTTATCCCAATTTGAGGAGCCTCTGTATCCCCAGCTGCCAGTGCCTGCCCTTACTCACCTGGATCACTGTAAATTTACACAGTGTAGCATTAATTAACTGCAGTGTACCTTTCAGTGCAGTATTGACTCCTGACAGGATGGAACACCTCATTGCCAACTTGTGCCACGGCTGTGGAAAATCACACGTGTGAAAATCTGCCAAAAAACTGCAGTGCCAAGCACTGCCAGTCTTTCTAGCTCAAGAAATGCAAAGAATGCTCTTGCAGAAGTGTTTTGTAGCATCTTTGCACTGCAAGTTCATCTTGCTGATGTTGATTATTGTTCCAGCTCGCTGTTGAAGTGGTGATATGTTTTGCAGTCCATTTGTGCCCTGTGTAGCACAGTGTGGTAACGCACAGCTCTCAGCAAAAATGAGTTTAAAAATCACCTGCCTTCTCTAGTACTCCACCTAACCCTACTAGCAAAAGTTAAACTAAAGCCCCAAAGCCAGGAAATTGTGTTTAAAACCAAAGTTATTTTTCATCTGCCTTTTTATTTCAAAGCAAGTGCTTGCACAATTTGCAGAGTTGATTGATTCTCTTTGTTGCTGTTGGTTGTTGTTGTGGTCTCTTAATATGCAAACTCATTAATTTTCTTTGTGTGGGCATTAGGAAAGAAGCAAATGAAATTCTGTAAATGGTTTTCCTGAGTCACTGGGATTAGTGAAATATTTGACCAGCAATCTAGCCCTGAGCTCCATCCAGTGGGATGTGAGATGGTCTCATATTGCAGCCATTCACTTTGAAAGGGGTTTTCTGATTCACCTTTTGTTAATTTGTAATTAATTTCTGTGCAGTGGATATTGGTAACCACATGAATATCGTATGGATGAATATTTAGAATTTGCTTTACTTGTATCCAACCATGCAGCTACCCAGATGGTTTCTTACAATCAAAGTATTCTCCAAATGAGTTTTGAATATTTGAAGTAAGATTAACGATAAGTAGAGATGCAGAAGCAAAGTTTTTCTTTAAATACAATTAATTACCATGTATTTTTGATGTATGGGGTTATAGATGGGAATGGTTTCTATACTTTGTTGCTTCAGCAGACAGTTCTTTCCAAAATGTACTTGAAAATACTTTGTACAGAATAACTTTGGCACAGTTGTTTAAATATCAGTTTCCTGGAAGTTTTATGAAGTGCTGGATGCTATATCAGGGAAATTGGACATTCTGGCTTGATTTTCAGTATTTTGGAGCATCTGAAATGGAAACTGGAGTTGTTTCCATTTCCATGGCTGTGTGTGATGCTGAGTAGATGGCTACGTGTGCTACACTTGGAGGTAGTTTCGAAATGCAAGTTCACTTATTCCATAAGGGAAAGGTCCTGAGCTATAAAAAATGGTCGTGACTAACAATTGTCTGGTTTCTGTGGCTTAGGTGCCAAGAAGTAAAATCCTGTCATTTCATTGCCAGAGGACTTATTTTTTTTTCTTTTCTTTTTCCCCTCCTTACCTAAAACTATTTTGTATTTGTGTTAAGGTAGCTGAGGGTATTTTTAAAACCACATCTTTCCAAACTATGGTGAGAGGGTCGTTAGTAAGGCATGATTAGATTATAGAGAGGTTCTTATTGTATGTCAGAAAAGTACTGCAGAACTAACTGTACTGATTATATATTAAACTGATTAAAACTGCAGCTGCAAATACCCAGCAGGTACATAGAAGTGATGAAGGCAGAAGTCACTAATCCAGAGCAGTGAATGATGAGTGCAGTGAGAATTCAGCTCTGTGTGATGGTAGGTCACTGTGTCAGTCCTTTTCACTAATCCAGAGCAGCGAATGATGAGTGCAGTGAGAATTCAGCTCTGTGTGATGGTAGGTCACTGTGTCAGTCCTTTTCACTAATCCAGAGCAGTGAATGATGAGTGCAGTGAGAATTCAGCTCTGTGTGATGGTAGGTCACTGTGTCAGTCCTTTTCACTAATCCAGAGCAGCGAATGATGAGTGCAGTGAGAATTCAGCTCTGTGTGATGGTAGGTCACTGTGTGAGTCCTTTTCAGGTCCCTTCAACCCCCAAACCCCATCTCTTGTGCAAGATGCTGGCAGGGAAGTCAGAGCTGGACACTCTGGCCCCAGGATTTAAGCCAGTTCAGCCTCTTTGTACCATTCCTCTGTAAATATGCATTAACTTGATCAGTTAAGGATTGTTTATTGCATAAAACTACTGCTAAAACCAGTGCATATGTAAATTGACTAATTGGGCAGAGAAAGTAAAGAAAGAAACATCAATTTCACCTATCTACATCTGCTGGGAAGTTTTCCTCCAATTTTCAGGGTTTTGTTTAGTAGTCATGGCACTGTCCCCATAAAGTTTCTAAAGAAGTGGGTAATAATTAGCAACTGATTAGAAGGAAAATGAGTCAGAGCTAAAGCATACGAGTCAAATTTACTTAATGTGGTAAAGAATTCAATTTAGGAGTTGAAAATACTGCATAACATGCTGGAGAAGAAAATGAAATATTTTTTCTGTTCATTCCTTTTCGGTTCAGTGTTTATGCAGAGACCACAGTGATTTTCAGAAAGTTTGCCATGTGGATATTTGAGGGAGATGGACTGTGCTAACAGCAGTGCAGTGTAATCTTCCTTTCCCCTCTGAAATGGAGCTAATGGTGCAGACCAGCCCTCCACAGAGGAAAATACATTTGTGGGGTGTTATTGATTGAGAAAGCTGTGATTCAGGCTGTGTCCATGCAGCGACTGTCAGATTTGCTGTGTCTGCCTGGACAGCCCTTCCCAAAGTCCCTGAAAGCTGAGAGAGGAACAGCAACCCTTGGGCCTGACCCCACAGCTCCAGTCCTCCAGGGAAAAAATGGTATTTTTCATAGAATCAGAGAATACCTTGGGTTGGAAGAGACCTTAAAGACCATCTAGTCCCATGGGCTGGGACACCTTCCACTCTCCCCGGCTGCTCCAAGCCCCAGTGTCCAACCTGGCCTTGGACACTTCCAGGGATGGGAGAGCCACAGCTTCTGCGAACAGCCTGTTCATAAGAACCTGTGGACAGGAAATCCACGAGAGGGCGAATTGAAGCTAAAAACTCATCCCCAACCTCTGTGGAAGCTGAGTCTGGACGTTGTCACTGTGATCTGGGACACTGCCTGCTGGTGCTGTGTGGGGCTGTGCTGAGGGGGTGACCTCCTGCAGGAGGAGGGGGATGCAGGGGGAAAAGAAGATGTCCATGGAAGTCTGGACTTAGTGTCTGCTCAGAAAGAAGTGCTGAAAGCTGTCCTCATAAAAATTTATTCCAATCTTCCAAGGAGCTGGGCAGTTCTGGCAAGGAAAAAGTAGATTTTGTCTGCATCTCATCTCCAGTAAGTTCATGTGTCTGGCAAGGAAGGCGAGTTGGCTGTCTGATTTGGAAAACTAGAATGTTTCAGCATACTGTGACTGTTTGAAAATTCTTTACACTTGTAAGAAAAAGAAATCAACCCACCAACCTGCAAATCAACCAGAAACAGGCAAATATAACAGAAAAGGAGCTCTAGCTGCCACTCTCTGGTGCAAAATAAACCTGTAATAAAACCCAACTGTAATTAACAGAGGAATAAATGTACATTACCTCACATCTCAATCAGCATTTGACTTGGAGGTTGGGATCCTGATTGGAAACCTTCCTTTTGAAGAGGAGTTGGCAAAAGAATGCTTCATTTCACCAGTGTGGTTAGTGGGAGATCAATATTTTATTCATGTAACAGTGCAGGGTTTAAAACTGTGAAAATGTTTCATTTACATAAGCAGCCATGTAAAGGATGATGATAGACTGAAGCTATGACACGCATCTTGGTTTTGTTTAGCAGTCTAATCATTTTGCTTTTATTTATCCACAGCTAAAGGGTTTTAATGTTTGTTTGTTTAATGAAAAAGCACTTCCACAGAGAAGGTAGGGCTGTGCAAAAGGAAAAGCTCCACTGGGATCAGCTCCAGCCTGTGCAGTGAGTTCCTGCGAGCACTGAGGGACGCTGCAAACCTTTTCAGTCCTGCAAAGGGCTGGCTTTATTGCCTGAAGAACAGACCAGTGGTTTTCTTCCTTTTCAATTAAAAGCCAAAGGTCTCTGCTCAACATTGTCTCTGCCCAGCAGAAAAAGAAACAAGAGCAAATCCCAACCCACAGATGTTCAGAGTGTCATTTGCTTTGGTACCCAAATACTGGATGCTGCAGCTCCACTCTCAGCACAATGTCTCTGAAGACAGAAGACAATTGTCCTCAGGGATTGTTTTATTCTCTTTCAGGTTACATTTTCTATCCTTGTCCTCATTACTGGACACATCTTTTCAGTTGGTCCAGATCCTTTTTTAGGTGCCCAGTCTGGCCACAGGGCATCACTTGCAGCATAGGAGAGAGTAAAGAGACTCAGGAGATGGAGCACTGCATTTATCTGTAACTAGCATGGAGTGATGTTATATAGGATTATATTTATTTTATAGCTCTGGTTTCAGTCTGGGAGGGTTTGAAATTACAGCCTGAAGATTGAATAAGACATCATGTGCTTTCTCATCTTCGTCACTGAAGTGCTTCATACTTGCTTAAACAGAAGTGGTAGAAGCTTTATTCCTAAAATTGAAAGGGTTGATTATTTCATCTTCCCCAATCCAGATGTCATCATAACCAGGTGTTACCACAGGCGAATCTTTACATAAATTTAATATAACTTTCATGTGACTATAACATGCTAGTAACCACCTATGTTAATGTAATTGTAAATCTTGTTATTTAGAATCAACCATTATTCATTACATTCAAATATGATAATTGCCTGTGCAAACCCCTTGATCCAAAATGACATACACAAATTATATTACATTAACAATGTTGTTATTACTAAAACCTGAAACTTGTACTCATTGCAGGACAAAAAAGCTACTGCAACCTACCAAACATTTGCACTTAACAAAATTATTAATATTTTGAACAAAAATGCAGTCTTTCAAATGAGGTTAGCTTCTGTCTTTCGGGATGCCCACAAATAAAATCTGATCTATGGCAATTCATTTCCTTAAGTCTGTTTTCTTTGCCTGCATTTCTCCTGGGCAACAGGGACTCAGAAGGGTTAATAGAGGATTTCTAAGGTGAGCTCATGCCCAAGAGAAGTGTATTTAGGTTCTCCTATGGAAATGGGCACTGCTCAGAAAGCCAACAAGATGGACAGTCAGCACTGAGCTCACAGGAGTGAGACAGCCTTGTGTTTGTTATGACAGGAATTTTTCCTTTTTCTGTTGTTTGAGCCATTCTGTGGGAGATTCTGAATGGGAATGTGGAAAAGGTGCCCTGGTGTTTCAGGTGTCATTGAAAGTGAAGCAGTTCAGCAGGATGCTGAACAGATGGCTGGTGCACTGAGGAAGGTGGCAGGGCTGGCTGTTGATAAGAAACGTGGTTTTCTGAGAGGATTTTGCCTCCAAGTTTTGCCTGGCACTTCATTATTGTGATGAGCTGCCTGTATGTATTTTATAAAGTGGAGGCTGTAATTCTTGCAATCTGGTTGGGATCTGCTTTAGGGCATTTTCTGTTTCTGGATCAGATCCTTGCCAAACCTCAGCCACAGCAGGGAAATTGTGCTTCCAGGAGAGTCTGCTTCAGCAAAGAAATAGAATTGTTTTATTTACAACAATGGCCACAGAAAATTATTTCCAGACTCTGGGCAGTGGCTCTGAAGAGCAAGGAATGGGAAATGGCACAGAAACCTAAGGCAGAGAAAAGAGCCTTGATGTGATCCCAAACCCCCTGTGGAATGGCAGTGCAGGAGTGGAGAGCTGGGGCTGTCTCTACTGGGATCATCGGTGCCAGGCTGCAGCTGGGGCTCGTGCCTGGTCCCTCAGAGCAGGGACCTGCTTGGATCTCTGAGTGGGAGGCTCCCAGGATACAGCCCTAAATGTCTGAATTTCTGGCATTTGGTGCTGGAAGTCAGTTTTGCCTTCAAATACAACTGCAGAACTGAGTCCTGTGTCTGTGCTGGTCAAACAGCTGCTCCCCTCATGAAGGACATTTTGTGCTTTCTTTTTTTGTATTTTAAAAGACTTTATGGATACAGTCTCTCTCCTTTTTAACACAAATGCCCTTGGCTTTGATGTTTTTTAGTCTGGCTGTGGTCTTATTTATTTTGTCAGGGTGGCAGAAGGGTTTGATGCAATTACAGGCCATATTGGGAATAGGAGGCAGCACTGCAAGGTTTATAACCAGCAGTGATCAGCCCAGCTGAATTAATGATACCATTGTCCTAAATTCAAAACCAGGTGGGAGGTGGGATAGATTGTTTAGGAAGCTGGCCAAACTGTATAGGGAAAAGTATGTGTTAATAATAAATACCACTGTTTCTTTACGCAGTGGGTGAGAAACTACGTGGAAAGATTGTCAATATTTGTTTGATAGCAGTGTTAAACTTTATTTAATGACAAAAGAAAATATTTTAGCATTTCGGGGGGTAAAGGGACTCGTGACAGGTTGTGAGCATGAACACCAACTTTGGGTCTGGAGCTCTTAGTTACAAGTAAATGTAAATTTTTGAGCTGTGATAGCTGTCAAGTGCTTCTGGTTATCCTTAAATTTATGGTAACGTTTTGCTCTTCAGTGAAATTTCACGGGATTGTGGTTTAATTGATCATTCCACTAGTTATTTTCCTTTCTTGGTTCAGCAAACAATAAAATCTTTCAGACCCACCCTCCTCCTGCAAATCACAGCAGCGCATTTTTCGGTTTCTACTGTTTGTTGGGTAACAGATCAAATTTGTTCAACAAACATAAGGCAAGATCCAAGGGAGATCTGGGATGGATGGAAGCTGAACTGCCCTTCCCTTATCTCTTGCTGGCATCAGTTGCCACACACTTTGGAGGTATTTGCATTTAATTATTGAGACTGGGACATTTAACAACTGACAAAAAGGTCTGAAACAGTGGCAGATATCAGTGAGTTCCACATGAGGGTACTTAAGAGAGGAAAGCAGAAGATATTTTCTCTCTGAGCACGGGTGTTTCCCATCTTAAAATGGCTTAAGAGTTATTCTGTTCAGCAAAAAAATATGTCCCAGGTCAAATCCATCAATCTCATCCCAGAAAACCAATCTAAACACCTGATTACCAGGTGGCCAGGGTGAGAGAGGTCTCTGCTTCTACCTCTGTGGTGCCAGGCACAGAGAATTGCAGGGTAAGGAGCAATTTTCTGCAATTTTAAAGGTTGTTTGAAAGTGTGGAAACCTCAGTCCTAGTCCCTACTCTAGGTCTCACTATTGTCTCTGTTGCAGTAGCTGCTTATGTAGATCTTGGGTGTTAAGAGATCCTAATGACAAGGATATTCTTAAAAATTATATTCTTCATTTATTTTTCCATTGCCGTTGACCCTTTATCAATCTGCACAGCTGCTGGCCTGAGTGTGTTGGTTTAAGGAGTGGTGACTTTATGTTCATACAAAGGAATATGTTGTGCTCTGACATGGTGTGTAAAATATTGGGGTATCCGCTACCAGAAAGCAAACAGGGATCAAAGAGTTCCTGTTCTGCATGATGTCCCCTCGCTGTAAGGTCAAAGATTTCTCTTATCTCATATTTGGTAAACAAATTTTGTTGCGTTCAAAGAGGTTGGTGTTCATTAATTGGGGTGGGTTGGAGCCAGTGGAGGTCTGGGAGAGGGAGGAGTGTTGGAAGCAGATGAGGTGCGACCAAGAGCAGCACAAAATGAGACAAGGCACAGGTGTCCTTTCATCTGCCTAGTGCTTTTCCCAAATAATCCCAAATCCTCTCATTTTCTCAGCAGTTCAACATCTCTTCCAAACATGGGAGAGCAACTCAAAAATAGCAGAGCTGGTTACCTAATAAATGTTTCAGCTGCAATCTTTCATTGACTCAAAGGAACTGTTTCTCAGGCTCTCAGGTTCTTCAAGCTTTAAATAATAGATTGGTTCAATTTTCTATGACTTTACTTGAAACATCTTGTTATGATAGGCCCAGAACATAAATTTTATACACTTTAGTGTTTTGGTCAAATGGATTTCTTTGCTGAATTCAGCCTGAATTTGTACTGAGCCTTTTTTCTCCCTATTTTTTAACTCTACTCCTGGCTGGAGAATGGCTACTGCTCTGGAATGTCATAGATCCTAAGTATCACAAGAATAAAATGATTTCCTTATACAGCTCTTGGCTCTCATGGAGATCAGGCCCCACCTGCTTACCTGGATGCTCTCACCCATAACTCACCAGGTGCGAGTTGTTTGGACAACCCTCTCTGCCCTCCTGTGAGCTGCTGGTGTGGATCCAAAGTCATTTCCTCTTGGGGGTGAGGGAGACAGGAGGAGAGCAGAGAGGAGTGGGCTGGGAAAGGAGCAGCAAGCCAGGAGAGAGAGGATACAAGAGGAACAAAGAGAGGAGACCTCCACAGCCACATGGCTGTGTGTTTGTCTGCAGTGGTGACTTCTCTGTGGGTGCCTTGCAAGATCTTTAATTGGTTCTGTTCCAGCTGTGCACAGGCTCTCAGACATCCATGGTGAACACAGGCACAGCTGGATAAGAAGAGGAACATCAGGAGAACTGAAGGGGTGCAGAGGGAATCTCCAGAGGGTCAGGGGGAGGGCTGTAGGGCTGAGCCTAGCAGCTGGAGATGACAGGGACAGAGCAGTGCCAGCAAGCCTTCTACAGGGAAAGTCAATTTCAGCCTGGTTTCTCTCCTTGCCAGATACACCACTGTACTTAAGGAACAATTTTGTAACTTAGTGGCCAGTGAGAAATGGAACCAAGTGCAGGAGGCCTATCCGGAGGGAACTGGTGTTCCCACGGCCAGGCAGCAAGGCTGTGTCCAGTATCAGATTAAATCATTTAATCTCCACCATCCCAAGCAAACACAGCTCAATCATAAATCTTGATTTCCTGATGCAATGAAACCATTCCTGCCCTACAATTTGCTTTGGTGTCACTTGTGCAAACAAAGCTTTGCATGGAGGTGCAAGGAAAGGGAATGGATGGGGAGAGTGGACAGGGAGCAGGGAGCTGTGTGCCATGGAGGCTATTTCAGCTTGGGATGAGTGATTGGTACCTGCTTTCTGGCCCTTGCCATGCCCTGTTGTAGGGGAGAAGCATCACTGATGCTAGAATAGAAGTTATGGTATCAGTTGAATTTGAAGGAGTTAGTGGGAGCTGACTGCTTATAATAATGAATTAAAAAGTGTGAACAACTTGCATCCTTTCTCCTATCCAAAGGACAAGCATTTCATTGTATAGTTGACTTTTAAAGGAAGCATGGATGCAAACTGAAACTAATGTTTCCACACATTCCCATCAAGTTCCAGCTCTGGTTAAATGAGCCAAGAGTCAAGAAAATCCCCCACTCCATCAACCATGCCACCTGGAGGGAAGAAACATCATTTGGTGCAAAATACCAGGTCAGTACTAGAGCACCATTTTGCTGCTGGCTCTTTTACTCACAGAAAGGGTGATAAAGTTCTGGAATGGCTGCCCGGGGAGGTGGTGCAGTCACCATCCCTGGGTGTGTTTAACAAAGCCTGGATGTGGCACTGGGTGCCAGGGTTGAGTTGAGGTGTTGGGGCTGGGTTGGACTCGATGATCTTGAAGGTCTCTTCCAACCTGGTCATTCTGTGAATTCTGTGAATTCTGTAAATTCTGTGATTTTTTTTTTTTTTTTCTGCAATGTCAGGGTAGTGACCACTGCAAATGAAGCAAATGAAATTAAATAGAGGGGATGGTTCAACAGGTGCCAACTGGTGTCTTGACTACTGTCCCAGCAACTCTGGTGCTTTAGTGTGTTCCAGCCAACTCTGCAACAGTCCCACCTCAGGGCTTGGCTGAGTTTTATTTAGTTATTAAATTGTATTTAAGAAAGTACAAAATGCCATGAAGGAAATTAGGATTTGGGGTAGAAAGCATGATGAACAGCCCTTTGAGCACCAATATTAGAGGAGATGGAGGAGGAGGAGGTTCTCCTTGTGCCAGACCTGAGATGTCCCCACAATCCACAGAGGTCTCTGTGCTGGAGCAAGAGGACATTTCCTGAAGGAGCTGTGGCCATGGAGAGCTGATGCTGGATTATCCTGTTGGTTTATGCTGAAGGAGTGCAGCCCAGGGGAAGGACCCACAATGGAGCATTAAAAAAGGGTGAGGAGGACAGAGCAACAGTGACAAACTGCCATGGACTCACCACAGCCCCCTGTGCCACTCAGAGAGAGGGAAAGGACAGCAGTGGAATGAAGAAGTGACCTTGAGCCTGGCAGAAGAGGGAGTGGGGAAGGTGTTGTTTCAGTTGTGTGTGTTTTTCATTATACATGTCTGTTTTAATTGGCAATCAAGTTATTTTTCTATAAGCTGAATCTGTTTTCCATGTGACAGTAAGTGATTTCCCCATCTTTACCTCAACCCATGAACTTCTCCACCTTTTTTTCTCCTCCTGCCCTGTTGAGGAGGAGGAATGAGAGAGGGGCTGGGTGGGTGTCTTGCAGCCAGCCAAAGGCAATCCACCACGCTTCTTTTTTATCTGGGGAACCGAGATGCTGTGCTCCACACAGAGAATGCCAGTCCTGGAGTAGGATGGCCATGCAGTGCTGATTGCCACTGGGATCTGTGTGGACCAGTCACCCTGAGTGCGGGTTGTCTCACATGTTCTCTTTTTGTGTTCAAATAGTATCAATTTTCATTGACTTTTGAATGGTTTTAGTCTGGTTTTATTTTTCTTTCATCTCTCCAGGTCTGCAACAGCTGCCCCAATGTGTTTACCAAGCTACAACCCTTACTTCCTCCAGTCCCTCCAAAAGACCACTTCCTCCACCTGCCTTGCAAAGCCATGAGAATAAAGGTCTCCCCATGTTTACAGTGTCAACCAACTGTTTGCATGTCTAACAAACTAATCCTTTCATTTCTCCCCCCATTCTCACAATGGAGTTTGTGCCTCCTTTCTCCTTTAGATCGTCCTTTGGCTCTCCTGTGCTGTGTGAAGTTGAGTTTGGTCATTGGCTGACCAGGACTGTTGCATTGCATGGTTCAGGAGGCACAAGAAACCTGATCCTGAGTTTTTGAGAAGTAATTTGTTTGCCAATCAGTAATAAATCCAAAACTAACAGCAGGAACAACCAGGATGTCAAATTTTTATCTACTAGAAGTTTTTGCACTTTCTGTCTAGAAAAGAAAATGCAGAATTCTGAGTTGTACAACTTAGTAACACCCTGAGACTTTTTAAAGATTGATTGAACTTTGAATATAACCCTACTTTGAACTGAGGCTTGGACCAGGGGCTCTTCCAGGCTAAGTAGTTTCTGTGTTCTTTGATGAGCGCTTGGATCCACTGAAAATTTATCATGACCTGAGATGCTTTCTCTTTGTAAAAATCCATTGTAAGTTCCATTGGATGCCCTTACTTTTCTATTACCTTAAATCTGTTATAAATCTCAGGGCATAACTGTGTCAAGAGTTCTGCCAACTTCTTAAGAGCTTCAGAAATAGAGAATTTGGGGTGAATTTTCACTTATTTTCTATATTTGCCCCTATTCCCAGACTTAGACCCCTTATTCTCTGGGAAGGTTTTGTGCAGTTTAACAATGATCAGTGTATGACCACTTGGCTTGGGTTTGTGTCAAAAGTCAAAAGATTACTTTTGATGAACTTGCAGAGCTTAAACATCCTAACTCTTGTTGCCCTGGTGAGGACAGAGCACACTGAGGGATGAACAGGGGGAGAACAGAAAAAGAAGAATGTATTCACTTTTACTGCATGTTTTTGTGACATCTCTTAGGACAGAGTACAAAGGGTTTCCATAAGCCCTTGGGTTGTTTCCCACTGTAGTCCCACCCTTCCACATGTTCAGTCCCAAAAAAAAAAAATCACATTTTGCACCAGCCTAAGAAGCAGCTTTGGCTCAGATACAGCTCAAACCCAAGAAAGGGACAAGTTACATAAGTGACAGCTAGAGAACTCCACAGCCAAAGAGGGATGGGGTGGAAAAACAGCAGCTACTGCAACCACTTCTGATCTCTGCTTTCCCTGGATCAGATGCCAGGTATTGTCCTCCTGTAGAACCAGGAAGCTGTAAATATTGGTTTACAAATCAAACATGTGGCCTTGAAAGTTGGGGAAGTGAGACCAGTGGGGAATGTGGTATTGAGCTACAGAAACAAGAGATTGGGCTGCTGAGCTGCACCCTTTGGTGAGTCTGCCTATAAATTCTGGTGTCCTCCTGCATCAGGAGCTCCAAGGAGATGGCTGCCACCAGGATCTTGTCTTGGATGGTGATGGTAATACTTCACATTCAGGTGGATGCAGGTAAAGAGCCTCACTTCTGATTACCTTTGTAGCTTTATTTCACCTTGGGCTAACATAGGGATTTAATGGTAAAATAAGATTTGTCAGCATGGCTCAGATTTTTTGAAAACCATGAGCAGGTCAAACCTATGAGCTGAACAAATCAATGCTATCAAAATTGCTTAATGAATTTAATTTTTTTCCCATCATTTTTTTGTAAAGAGCTTAGTAAAGGAAATTAAAATGAATATACTGCAAAGCCAATTATAACATTTTCCACTCCTTTATATTGGGATAATGGATTTAAAGACTAATAAGTATTTTCTGGACTAAATTCATATTTATTTTAAAGGGGGTGAGGTGTACAAACTGTGGGGTTTGCATTTGATTAGATTATAATGGAAATTACTGCCATTTTTTATAGGTTTAATTTCCCATAGGCTAATTCCTGTTAGGAGTGTAATTTAATTTGGTTACAGAGTCAATGATCTGCCCAGCCAATTCCATCCCTTTGTGGACCAATGCAAATACTAGTGGGTCTGATGGGAGGGGGGATATTTCAAACAGGATGAAATAGGCTTTTTATATTCCAAAAATACTTTTCCCTTTTCCAGGTGAGACTTCCCTGACAGAGCAGGGTGTTAGCCTGGTGCTGGGAGAGACAAAACCTTTCTTTTTAAGCAGCTGCTGCTGCGTCCTGTATGCAGGGATGGAAAAACATCAAAAGTGTTGCCACAGCTGCTGTCTTTCCACCCCTTCCTCTTTCAGGTGTAAACAGCCATCCAGCCCCACAGAGCTGTGAATGTCCAAGTGGTGTACAGGTTTTCCCTTGGATTATGGGGGATTCATTCTGCTCCCTGTCCATTCTTCCAGCTCAGGGGGCTGGGTGACCTGAGAAATCTGGTCCCACTTCAAGGCACTCTCTGGGCCAGTTGCAGGTTTTGGTGGGCTCACAAAGAGTGTTGATGGTTATTGGGAGAAAATGCTGCTGAGGTTGACTGAAATAGACAGAAATCTCCTGGATCTAAAGTTTGTTGGCTGCAAATTGCTAGTGACTGAAACAGGGTTTGAGCAAGTTGCATGTTAAATTTGCCTTGTTGACCTTCACATATGCTATCTTATTTTTTTCTTCTCTAGAAACAACAAGACCCCCAATAACTACTGACTCCACGACTAGTAAGTAGAATTTATCGGGTTGTTACTTTCTATAATAGTGATAGATTTATGTTTTTGAGATGGTGTTTATTGTTGGGAAGAATTTAGTATGATTAAAAAGCTCACATGTTCTTTAGGGTGGGGATGGGGAGAAGTAAATTATCTGGGCTGGAGGAATCTGGGGATGGCTTTGCCCTCCAGCAACCAGCCTCTTTGCTAGAATGGAAAAGATCTTCTGTCACTTGTGCCCTTCAGTGGGATCTTGACTCACTTCCTCTTTCAGGTGTAAAGTTCTGGAATGAACTTGACTTGAACTAATGAACTAAAAGCAAAAACCTTCTTTCCCTTTCCATGCTTACACACACACTCCCTCACACACAGCAGAAATAAATCACATTCAGGGCTGTTTCCAGACTCAGGTTTTTAATGCCCCCATTATTTGCTGTCTCCATAAATATTTGATGTGAAATTAATGATACTGAAAACTAAGCTGGGATGTTGATGTTCAGCTGTAAAATACTGAGTTGATTTTTAATCCTTTCATTACCATCCAGCTAATTTAGATTTAAAGCCTTGCATGTATGAGGAGCAGCATGGTGGGATGTGTTGGAAAGTTTCCTAATATCTGAATAAATTACATTTGTGTCTGTCAGGATCTTCTGCATCCAGAAATCACTTCAAACAAACACATAGACTGTGAGTTTGAGAGCCAATGTCACAGGTCTTACCAAACATGATATTAGTGAGGGCATATTCCCACCTCTCAGGCTGTCCACACAGTAGGATTTTTATCCCCATCAGCAGCTGGAGATAATCCACTCCCTTGAAAATCCCCTGACATCCCTTTGCCAGTCCCACTAGGGGATCCTGTGCATGCAAACTTCTTGTCCTCATTACTTAATTCATGTAATGTTCCTTCAACATGTTTTTTTTCTTGGTTTTGTTTCTTGTGTTAACACTAGCATATTCTCCAACAAAAATGCCTCTAACAGATAACTTTAAAGTTATATAAAAATGCACATTGTTTATAGGATTGGCCTTGCTAAATATTCTCTTCCAGGGTGATGAAAACTCTGCTACTCCAGTGGTAGCCAACATACCAGGGTAGTCAGTGTCCTTCAGACTGGGGTCCCAGATGCTGAATGCACCCATGTAGAATCCACATGGCAGCACATACGTGCACTTAAAACACAGCATGTAATTGAATATTTGTAGCTCCTCTCACAGAAAGAATGAGAGTCATCACTGCAATGAACAGCTTAGTTAAATCACTGCTTGGGTTAAAAGCTTAGGGTAATAAAGGCAGGTTGAAAGTGGAGGTTGTATAAATGCAGCGATTTCTGAGTATGTCTGGAATACCAGAGCAAAGTCATCCACGGTTTAAACAGACAATTTTTGGCTGAATACAGGTTTGTAGTACAAATTTTGGCTGAATACAGGTTTGTAGACTGCTTTTCAGTCACCTGGGTAGGGACAGAGCAGGACTCATATGAAATGCCGTTATTAATTCTGATTATAGGTTTGGTTCTGTCACCTGATCAAAAAACACCGGGAAAGAGATCACCTTTCTCCGTGTGCCAGAGCCCTGTCCTAAGGGACACCTCAGATGTCTTAGTGCCACCTGCAGGCTTTCCATCAGCCCTAGCAGGGAAAACCTTCTTTGACCCAGTTAGTGAAACCAGCCGCGTGGTGTTGATGGAATCAGTGGTGTTGGAGGTGGAAGGGAATGAGAGGTAGCTTAGATGTGGTGGGAACGTCAGCAGATCCTGGGATAGGGAGCTTTTGGAGACTGCCTTTTTACCTGCATCTGTGCTCGAGGAAAAAAATGAGATGTGCAGCCTCCCTTGTCACTGGCCTTGTTCTGACTACCTCCCCAGATATTTTATGTCATCTTCCTTTCTGTTGAGGTTTTTGTTGCTCGATTTGGAGAAAGAGGCAGTTTTTCACAGCCTATTCTTATATCAGTAGCAGAGCTATCAGCTCCTGATCAGGTCAGCTGAAACCAGCTGGATAGAATCAAATTGTTCCATCTGAAAAAGACCTTTAATATCATCAGTTCAACTGTTAACCCAGCAGCCCCACACATTTACATGTCTACATGTGCCACATTTACATGTCTTTTAAATCCCTTCAAGGGATGCTGACTCCACCAATGCTCTGGGCAGCCTGTTCCTTCCGGGGAGAGATTTCCCCTTATCTCCAGTCTGACTTGAGGCCATGTCCTGGTTATGGGGGAGAAGGGACTGACCCCTTTTCAGCCTCATTTCAGTGTAGCTGTAGGGAGCAATAAGCTTCCCCCTGAGCCTTCTTTCCTCCAGGCTGAGTCCCCCCAGCTCCCTTGAGTGGATCCCATCCAGACTTGTGAATATCCAAGCGGTGTACAGGTTTTCCCTTGGATTATGGGGGATTCATTCTGCTCCCTGTCCATTCTTCCAGCTCAGGGGGCTGGGTGACCTGAGAAATCTGGTCCCACTTCAAGGCACTCTCTGGGCCAGTTGCAGGTTTTGGTGGGCTCACAAAGAGTGTTGATGGTTATTGGGAGAAAATGCTGCTGAGGTTGACTGAAATAGATAGAAATCTCCTGGATCTAAAGTTTGTTGGCTGCAAATTGCTAGAGACTGAAACAGGGTTTGAGGAAGTTGCATGTTAAATTTACCTTGTTAACCTTCACATATGCTATCTTATTTTTTTCTTCTCTAGAAACAACAAGACCCCCAATAACTACTGACTCCACGACTAGTAAGTAGAATTTATCGGATTGTTACTTTCTACAATAGTGATAGATTTATGTTTTTGAGATGGTGTTTATTGTTGGGAAGAATTTAGTATGATTAAAAAGCTCACATTTTCTTTAGGGTGGGGATGGGGAGAAGTAAATTATCTGGGCTGGAGGAATCTGGGGATGGCTTTGCCCTCCAGCAACCAGCCTCTTTGCTAGAATGGAAAAGATCTTCTGTCACTTGTGCCCTTCAGTGGGATCTTGACTCACTGGAGGAAGTGACAGCTCCCAGAGAATTTGTCCTAATTCTCTTGCTCTCTGTGTTTTTTTTTCCCTGCTTCTTCTCCTCCACAGTTCCAATCATATTTGATGGTGAGTCTGTCTGCCAGGGTTCTCGTCACGGCCCTGGGCACAGGGATGCGACATGCCTGCCCCGGCTGCCCCAGCCTCTCCATCCTACAGTGTGGGAGCTGAGGATGGGCTTCCAGCCCTGGGCTGCGCTGCAGGTGGATGCAGCCATGCCCAGAGAGGGTGTGGGGTGTCATTCCCTGGACCCAGAACACCACTGGCTTGACCAAGGGGTTTGTGTCTCTCAAAGATCTTCTTCTGAGGCTGAACGATGGGCCCAACTGGTGTGCAGGCAATGTGGAGATCTACTACTTCGGAGCCTGGGAGAAGGTGTGTGGCTACCTGTGGGACATGCAGGATGCCACAGTGGTGTGCAGGCAGCTGGGCTGTGGCTTCCCTCTCGCAGCCATGTACCCCTTCCCTCCGAGCAACTTGTACCCGTACATGATTACTGAGGTGAACTGTACGGGCAATGAGAACTACGTGTGGCAGTGCCCCTACACATACAAGTACAGTCCCTGTTACCATGGAGCTGCTTCTGTCATATGCTCAGGTGGGTGTCTGTGTTTTGGTGGCATTTTCCTGAAGAAAATCCGTCTGGATTGAGGTGGGATGAAGGCTGCCCAGCCCTTGCTCCACGCTCAGCAGGGCAGCAGCAGGCCGTGGGTCCACGTGCCTGATGCAGAGGGGGTGTTTCAGAGGGAGCATCAATCTCATGTTTGCAGACTGTACCTGGGAAATCTGAGGTTTGGGCATCACTCCTGCACAGAGCAGGGTGTGAGGAGAGGGATGGTTTTTAGTCAGGCCATCCTCCCCATGGGTCCCTCCATAACTTTCCATGAAATTAAATACATGGTCCAAGGGGAGCCAAGCAGTCCTAGTGCCTCACATCCTCTGATTTTCTCCTTCCAGACTCGGGAATAACAGTGACTCCAGCAACAGGTAACAAGAGATTTCTGTTTATATATGGGTTTTCCATGGGGTTTTCTTTCTCTGGGATGCTCTGTGTAGGCTGTACTTACAGACCCTGGCTAATGTCCCTAACATTCAGGGAGATGTGGGATTGCTTTGGGATCATTTGGGATTGAACAGCCACTTCTTCTGTGGGAGAGGTTTGGCTCTGGTCTTCATGGCACTGCAGTGGGGATGCCCTTGAGCAAGTGCTGGCACTGCAGCCATCTCAGTCCTGCCACATTGCAGTGCTGACTGTGGGCTTTGGTTTTCATTGGGGTTCAACGGGATTCCCGTTGGAGAGGGGGGACTCCCAGCGGGATGATCCTCTTAGGTAAAACACTGCTTGCTCATCTGCTGCTCTCTCCCTGCAGCACCTGCTGTCTCCAGATTCATGCCCACCAGGCTGCGGACTACAACAGGTATGTCCAGAGGAGCTGTGTGGCTGCACTAGCTTCTGCCCTCAGTTATGCATCACAGAATCATAGGATGATGAGGTTGGAAGGGATCTCTGAAGTACATCTGGTCCTACCCCCTGGCTAAAAGCAGGATCAGCCAGAGCTGGCTTCCCAAATCCATATCCAGAGGGCTTTTGGCTATTTGCCACCTCTGTGGGCAACCTGTGTCCATGCTCAGTCACCCTTGCAGAGAAAAAAAGTATCTCCTGAAGTTCAGAGGAAACCCTCTGTGTTTCAGTTTGTGTCCATGGTCTCTTGTCCCCTCACTGGGCACCACTGGAAAGAACCTGGAGAGGGTTGACTTCCAGCAGGTTGTATCTCTTAGGAAAAATGCCAGGAGTGAATCCTGCTGATTTCTCCCTGCAGCACCAGGTGCCTCCAGCTCAACTTTCCCTCTGTCACGGACCACATTTAGGTCCACAGGAGTTAGGGGGTCTGATTATTTCCTTCCTCAGGTGGACAGCCAACCCCATGAATCTGGGTTATTGTATGAGCTGAGCACAGCCCGTGCCCTGGGCTCGGGGGATGCAGGGATGATGTTTTGGGGTGCCTGGCAGGGAGGGTCTCTGTGGGGCTGTGGCAGAACCTCCTTGACGGGGCCATGCCCGCCAAGAATCTGACGGATTCTGGCAATGGGATAAGATCTCTCTGCCCATGCCCAGGCTCTGCTCTTTTTCTCAGAGAACCTCTCCTGTGGTGGCTTACTTCAGGGATTGTCTGGCACCATCCAGAGCCCGGGATACCCCAGCTCCTACCCCGACAACTCCTACTGCGTGTGGCGCATCTGGCTGCGGGACCCGGCCCGCAGGATCCAGCTCCAGTTCACGGACGTGGAGTGAGTCCAGCCGGGCTCTGGGAGCAGCTTCATCCTCACTGCGGGGCCTCGGCAGCCTCTGCCCGAGCACTGGGGCGAGGTGGGAATGGGGCTGGGTTGCTGTGGTCAGACAGACCCTCCTCTCCCTGCAGGCTGGAAGGCAACACCTGCTCCTACGATGCCATCGAGGTGTTCGACGGAGGGTCCCCCCAGAGCAGGCGCCTCGGCCTTGTTTGCTGGAACGACCATCGTGTCTTCAACTCATCTGGGAACCAGCTCACCGTCCTGTTCCACAGTGATAGCAGCGTCACCAGGAGAGGCTTCCACGCCTACTACTCATCATTTCTTGCCTTCAATACCACCATGGGTAAGGCTAGAGCTGTCCTTTACTCCTCGCCAGGGCAGGAGCTCAAACTCAATCACAAAGAGCTTCTGGCGGCTTTCAACACCTTGTGGGCATCCAGACCCCCTGGCCCCAGTTAGAGGTATCCTGGCTCAAGGGCATTTTTCAGGATAGGATGGCCATGAGGCTGCTGCCAACCCTGTTTCTTTGCCTGGTGGGCAGGCATGGGACTCTCTCCACCTCCCCCCCAGTGCTGCCACTGAGCCAACATCAATTTCCCTGGCCTGTAGGGCAAGGGAATTTGTAGGCAGAGGATTTGCTCAGCCCTGGCATACTCATTGCCACAGAGGCCAAAGGCTACTTCTTGTTTTTCCAAAATAAAGGGAGCTGATGCGCTCAGCCACAGTGCAGAGAACTCCTTTTGGCAGCTGAGGAGCTGTGGAGCAGCAAGGCTGGCTGCTGCTCTGTCTGCAGTGCCAGGCTCCCTCTGAATGGCAGCAGCACCGTCTGCCTGACCGTCCTCCCTCCAGTTTGGTGTCACCTGCAAATGTGCTGAGGGTCCACTCTGTCCCACCCTGCTGACAATTAACAAAAGAGGTCAAGGCCCTGCTGATGGGATCTGTTGCACGTGCGGAAGACCAGCTGCACCCTGGGCTGGTGGGTGGAGGGGTAGGTGCAGCCACACAGGTACCCGCCATGTGTCCAGGTAGTGATTGTGGGTCTGGTGTTTCAGTGTCCCTTCAGGAGCCCTTCTGGGGAGGGGTGACCCCCAGAGGGCTGTTTCTCTTAGGCAAAATGCTGAGTGTTCACGTGCTGCTCTCTCCCTACAGCTCCCAATACTTCCACTCAGTCACCAACCTCAGGTAGGTTTGGAGGATTTGGGTAAGTTTATGAGCTGGGTATTTATCAGCATTCTTTTTTTGAAACAAAATTATTTGATTTTTTTTTTCCTCTTCCCTTTGGTCATTAACAATTGTAATAGGGAGTTCCTCTTTCAAGGAACATCTGGCCTCCATAGTTCCAGTCTCAAAACTGTCCAGTTCTATGGAAAATATTTGTGTCCTGCTAGTGCAGGCACTGCAGATTAGCATTATAAAATCTATTCAGTGTGGTTAGCATCTCCTAACCTGCATTCAGATGTATATGAACCTGATGGAGAGGCTACTGAAGCTGATAGAAGTCACTATCTCTACATTTAGACATAAACTTCACACAGACATACTCCAAATGCAACCCTAAAGGTGCATACATATCTTTTTCTTCTTGTATTTTTCTCTGCAGAAGATTATTCTTGTGGTGGTTTGCTCTCCTCTTCATCTGGTACCTTACAGAGCCCATTTTACCCCAGAAATTATCCAAACAATGCCAACTGCGTGTGGGAAATACAAGTAAAAAGCAACTTCCGTGTCACACTTGAATTCACAGATATTCAGTAAGTAAGAATTTATTACTTGGGAAGATGAACATATGGGACTGACATCTTGGACTTACTAAGCAAAAGCCTACTTGATTTCAAGGATCTTTATCAAAGCTTTTAGTCCATCTGGAGAGGGAAGATGTGTTCATTTTTGCTTATTTAGTCAAAAAATAAGATATGGCTGACATCTACTGAGACAGAAATTGGAGGCTGTAGATTCTGTTTCAAAGATTTGACAGTCTTATCAATCAAATGTATTCTTCTGCCAGAGATAAAGAGATAATCTGACTAAAAAACCAAACCAACAAGCAAACAAAAACCAAAGAACATAAAAACGAAGCCTTAAACTAAATAGTTACCTTTCTTCCCAGGATGGAAGGTGGCAGATGCCTCTCTGACTATGTGGAAATCTATGATGGGCCCCTGCACACCTCTCCTCTCCTTGGGAAGATTTGTTCTGGTTATTACCCCACGTACACATCGTCCTCAAACCTGCTGAGCGTCCGCTTTCACAGCGACTCCCGACACACATACAGAGGGTTTCAGGCCAGCTATCATTCCACTCCAGCTGATGACAGCACCAGTAAGTTCATTTTTAAAGCAGAAACACGCTTTTCAATTATTTTCCAGTTCACTGATTGTTAATCTTGTTAGTGTTTTAAATTAGATCTTTAAATTTCAATTAGATCTGTAGCATTTTCATGGAGATTCAAGTCCGTGGTTTGGATTCTGAACTCCTTCTGCCATACCAACTGCTTCTGCAAAAGATAGTGTTTATTTAATCCACTACTTACAACCTTTTTTGGTCACTTCACTGAGCTTGTATCATATTTTCTCTACCATCCACTAGCACTGCTGTGTTTGCCAGACTACATGCACGTGGTTGTGAGCAGATACTTCCTTCAGTCCCATGGCTACTCTGCTTGGAACCTCACCCTGAACGACCCCTTTTGCACACCCAACATCACATCAAATTCCGTGTCATTTGACATTCCATACACTCGCTGTGGCACTGTCAGAGAGGTAGGACTGAACATTTCAACAAAGTGGGCAAATAACGGGGGGATATAAAAATTCAAACAGAATATTTTGCTTTGAAAACCAGCACAAATTGAAAGCCACCTGGGAACTGCAGGGACTGGAAGTTTCCTGGTGATTATGGGTTGTCTCTCTCTCTGCTGAAGGATAAGGCTTATTTGTACTTGCATTTCTGCCTCTGCTGACAGAACATTCCCTTACAGCCCGCTATCCATCTCCGAAGGAACAAGCTCTGGAAGGATACAAATACTTGGCATTTTCAAGGTCCCAGGCAGAGTGTAATAGTTACAAAGGTTTCAAAGCTTTCACTAAGCATGACTAATAATGTTGTAGCCAGATTTCAGCTTAAATAATGTGCTGGGCCTGAACCTTCACGTACTTAATGTTGTACAGGTTGCATTTAATTCTGTTACATCTGCATTTATTGTGAGTATTTTTCTAGGCCAAAATCGTGGGCACTGAATATCACATGAAGGTTACAGAGTTTTATCTTGAGAACAGAAATTACTAGATTCAGACTTTTCCACATCAGACTTTCTGGGAAACAATGTTTTTACAGTGCACATTGCTGTAAGGGTACACCAAAGTTCAGAATGTATAATAGGGTACCTGGCTATATGAATTAATTTTACATTTTATTTTATGTGCTAAACAGGGAAACAACAACACAATCAGCTATTCCAACATTATTAGAGGGTCCTCTTCTGGTACATTAATCACAAGAAATAGAAATCTTCTCTTGCATGTCAACTGCAAGATGCTCCAGAACACGTGGGCAAAAACGATGTACGTTGCGGACGACAACTTTGAAGTCAACGAAACTCAGTATGAGAGATACGACGTAAACCTCACATTTTATGACTCTTCAAGCTTCTCACGGCCAGTGTATGACTCACCCTACCATGTTGGCATCAACCAGAATTTGTTCCTGGAAGCTTCCCTGCACAGCTCTGATCCATTGCTGGAGTTATTTCTGGACACTTGTGTGGCATCTCCCACTCGCCACAATTTTACAACAAGAACCTATCCTATAATCAAGAATGGGTGAGTTGTTATGAATTACAATTACAGATAAAACTGCCTTCAAGCTCCTGTATCTCTTATTATTATTTTTTTTAAAATTTAATGGAATAGTGTGAATATAGCACACAATAATGACAGCTTTTAATCAATTAATGGACAAGAGCATTCAGGGTTTACTGGGAAAAGGGAGATGGATTAACCCAAAATATAACACACACTACAGCTTAAAATAAAAAGTAGACTAAATGGCTATGTTCATTATGGATTATTATTATTATTATTATTGTTGTTGTTGTTGTTGTTGTTACTACTGCTACTACTACTAATAATAATAATAGTAATAATAATGTAATAGCAAAATACCTCAGGTAAGGTTAATTTACCTTCACAGAATCATACAAACACCACATATCAGACACACGACAGGCTGAGGAATGGCAATGTGGTTCAATTCTGCCAAAGAAAGGCATTTTGGTTTTCCCACTTACAGCTTTCTGAACCGTTTTCATTATGTTTAAAAATAATTTCTCATGTCCTGTGTTTTATTGCATGTAAATAACTGACTGCAGTGTGTATTCATAAGAGGGTTTTTTTTGTTCCTTTTTAGGTGTATCAAAGATCCCACCTATGCTGCTTATTACTCACCCCAGAGAAACATCCTCCGGTTTAAATTCAATGCCTTCCAGTTCATTCGGAGCAATCCAGAGGTTTACCTGCAGTGTGAGCTGGTGGTGTGCAGGGCCTATGACTATTCTTCCAGATGCCACCAAGGCTGTCTTCAAAGGTCCAAGAGAGAGGCAAGCTCTGACCTAGAAAGTGTGATTGTTGTTGCTGGCCCAATACAGCTTTGGGAACCTGGTTCTGAGATTATGAAGGAACTTGGATCTGAGTAAAACTGTCTCCTTTGACAGATAGCATCTTTAAATGCCAATTGAATTCTGGAAGAAACTATGCTGCTAGATTGCCAGAAGCTCTAGAATAAATATTAGGAATGTTCTTACTGACTCATGCCTGTTAATCCCACTTCGCATCAATCTTCCCCATACAACAAAAATGCTACCTCAGCAGTTCTATGGGGAGTGAAATTTGTGATCTTTAAGCTTTTTGTTCGTTGTTTGCTTTCTTAATGGTAAAACTGAAATGTTGAAATTGCAGTTTAGGTTCTATAAACAAGTTCTGTTAATACACACCTGAGTCTGGATGTATTAGAGTGCAGAAATCTGTTAATCTAGAATAATATTTTCCAGCATTTTTTATGTTTTGGGCATAACACCATGAGGGATAAAGCATGACCAGGTCTTTTAGTCTCTCCCAGAGCTGAATTCTTTTTTGTCATCCAGGAAAACCTGAATGTTTCCTGTGTACAGTTTAATTTTTGCTGTCAACCCCTGGCAGTTCATAGAATCACAGAATATGGAAGGGATCCACAGGGATCATTGAGTCCAGCTCCTGTTCCTGCACAGACACCCCAACAATCCCACCCTGGCACTGCTGTCCAAACTCCTGGAGCTCTGGCAGCCTCGAGGCTGTGCCATTCCCTGGGGAGCCTGGGCAGTGCCCAGCACCCTCTGGGGGAAGAACCTTTCCCTGATATCCAACTTAAACCTCCCTGACACAATTTCAGGCCATGTCCTTGACTCCTGTCACTGGCCACCAGAGGTTGGTGCTGTCCCTCACTTCCCCTCACGAGGAAGCTGCAGACCATAATGAGGGCTCCCCTCAGTCACTGTTCTCACTCTGGATGGGTTTCTCTTGAAGCAGAAAATGAAGAAAGTAATTCCATACCAGATTAGGTAAACCTTGCTAAACACCTGGTCACATTGTCTGAGTAATTTGGTGGATTGAGCAATTTCCTTGCATTGAGTAATTTCATTGATGATTCAAGATTAAAATCCAAGCCTGACTGAGCCTTCCTTGGTGGAGGCTCACTTCATGAAAAGAGGTGGGCTTGACATAACAACTCAAAATTGAAGGAAGCCAAAAGACCAGGGGAAGTTTAACAACCCTCAGATTGGTTTTGGTGCAACACAACAGCCACCCTGTAATATTGGGCTCTCTTATTTAATCATAGCACATGAACCATAAAAGCCCTCTTCTCAAGATGGATATCTTGGTTCTGCCCGTGAAAAATACAGCCAGATCTGCTGTGAGATCAGCACAGCATAACACCTTATGTCTGTAACACCTCATGTCTGTCATCCTGAGTGCCATCCTGTGGCATGTACAGGGAACCAGCACTGCTGTGGCGCCCCAAATCCCGGGTTAAGTTTGGGGCCCCTCACTGCAAAATGTCATTGAGGTGCTGGAGCGTGTCCAGAGAAGGGCAAAGGAGCTGGGGAAGGGTCTGGACCACATAAGGAGTGGGAGCTGGAAATGTGTTCAAAACTTCCAGGGGGAAAAACCTTAGATCAGACTTCAATGCCTCTCACTTATGCTGTGCCACTGTGATAAAGTCATTGCACTACAACCAGAGGAAATTTTTCAGTGGAAGGTTCTTGAAGGGGAAGAGGGCTGGGAGATAATATGGACTGAGGATTAAACTGGATGGAAATTTAATGACAGACAAGAGTTTAATATTTGTGACTTAAGTCAGTGGAGTAGCTAATGGTTTCTGATGACCTCCTGTTGTCATGCAACCACAACCTACAAAATAGCAGCAAAACCCCACACGTCTCTATAATTTCCTCCTCTGTTAAATACTGGTGAATGAACAGCAATGTCCCCAGAGAGGTATTTGCACTGTCATATTTGTATTAAGGTCTGAAGTTCTCCTCACCATTCCTTAGCTATGTATAAGTCTTCTCCAGTTCTATATAAAATCTTAAGTTTAGGGCAAATGGTGTAGCCATTAAAGTGTTCTTAGTAAATTCAAACGATGATTATTAATAAATGGCATGTACCCTCATATTTTCTTTTTTTAACCATGCTTCCCTGAAGTGCTCCACCAAATCTTATTTGAAAAAGCTTGTACTAGCATTTATTTCTCTTTCAAGGCTGCTGGTCACTTCAGTAAAAGCCCACATTATTATTCTTAGCTCAAGTTCTTGGTTCAAAACTACACCAATCTTGCTACACTCTAGGGTGGCAGCTACAAAAAGAACAATGGAATAAGTCAATGGCTATTGTCCTTTTCCTTTTGAAGGGATGACTCACCCATCCTTATGACAGGACAGAGTAGATTCATTGTGTTGTTGTATTCACATGGACCAGGGAACACCAAAGCCAGAGCTCCAGCACAGTGAAATCCTCAAGAAAAGCATATAGGTCAGGGATGAGGAAAGGATATAGCAAGTGATGAGATGGATGAAATTCTAACTTGCAAACACAATGCAGAATATTTTCAGAGTACTTTGAACATTTCTGTGGATCTGATCTGTTCTGGGACCATATTGGATGAGCTTGAAGTCAGTCTAATATATCTGAATATCAATGAAAGCCATAAAAATATATTTTATATCCTCTTATTTTAAGATGTCTCCTCCACCTTTTCCCCTCTTGTTCTTTCCAATGTATTTAGATAAATAGACCAATACAACATTCATCTTCTCTAACAAAGAGATGTTTGCTGAAGTGCCTGGCTTAGGCAAGCAAATCTTGCCAGCTGTTCCAGCAAGCTGTGAGCCCTTGAGTAGCCAGTTACTGCAGCCAGTGCCTGCCCATGAATTATGGTGCAGCCAAATTCTGGGCTCTGTTCTTTACACAAATTCTTGGTTATTTATATAACGTAAACACAGCTTGGAGCCCACTGGGCAGACCTCGTCTCTGACTTTGAATGGTAAAGAACAAAACCTGCTGCTAAGCATGGCATGGCCATGCCCTGGTTGCACCAGGCTCTGCACTGTGCAGGAGGGTGTGGCACAGTCTGGCTTGGTTTTGGGGAGTTTTCCAGCATGGGGGCTGAGGAATGTTTGCCCTCAATATGCACCATCATTGTGAAATTTATAAATTTAGAGCTTCACACAAGCAGTGAGTAGTTCAGCAAATATCTTTAGGATGGATTTCAAGAAGTGTGTTGGAGGCCTGATCATGCAGAGGTTAAGGCAAACACTTAACTGCCCCGGTGGTTTACAAGGAATTTGGGATACTAGTCATAGTAGAAAAGTTATGCACATAACTTATTTAAACATTTGCTAATTCAAATATTTTATTTTAATGGTTTCTCTTGGCTCACAGTTAAATGTCAATGCATATTTGCCATCATGCAATATTTAATACGTGCAATATATGTGTAAAACTGGTTTCACTTACTGTGGCAAAGTTAACTAACTTCTCTTCTGTCTATGAATTGTTACAGAATGCCTTGCAATGTGGGAGGTAAGGTGAGGTGTATTTACAGTTGTCATTGTCCACTCATTCAGTAAATACTGCTGCCTCACATGATCACACGTAGAGCATCCCTAACACCATAAAAAGCACATTGGCAGAAATTATCTTCCCAGTTAGGTGGGGGAAAAGGTGAAACGTGAAAGGAAATGTCACATACTACACTTTGCTTTCTATCTTGCTACCTGTGTGATTCCGAGAAAATAAAACATGCAGCTCAGAAAACTAGATTGTGTTGCATTGAGAACTGGACTGCAGACAGGAAGAAATTTCTTCTGTTTATTGGTAATTTTTTTTGATGCAGATTTTAATTATAAAAGCTGCACATTCCTAAGATAAACTGCTTAATACATTCAGACCTTTGGTTAGTGCTAAGAAGAATGCAAAAAGTATTAATAAGTTTTAAGATTTGTGGTAGATACAAACAAAAATGTAGTTCTACTTTAAATTACAAACCAAGGCACAAGTTTTTAATACAAAAGGTATAAATTACTGGAGCCTTGATCAGAAAAAATACAAAAACAGTATTCCTGCCTTTTTCATTATGGCTCTTAGGGTTTTTTTCTGGTTTTTGAGCTTTAAAAGAAAAAGTTCCTAGAAGAGACAAAGCATGGAGCAGCACATGTAGATATCTGCTGTCCAGGGAATTTCTGGGAAGACTTTGCACAAACTGGGCTGAGTGGGGAAATTATCAAACCCACTCTCAGCTAGTAATGTAGACTTACATGTTTGGGAATCACTACCTTTAGTGCAGTTGGCTTCTTAAGGATGAAGAACATTACATAAATTTAATGTGGTTTTTCACTCCTTTAGGACCACAGGTGTTTCTCTGCACATAAATAGGCTTGAAACACAAGTACTGTGAGACATGGTACCACAGTCATATCACAAAAAGGATTTCTTACTGTATCAGCTTTTGAATGTCCTTAAACACTATACATACAGAAATTTAGTAACAAGTTTTCCTTTAATCCACTAACATTCCAAGTTAATACAGTTTATTATTTTTAAAGTAGTTTAATTCAGCTTTTTCTTTGCATTTCTGTATTTAAGCAGAAGGAATATTGCTTTAAGATATTTTTTTTTAAACTTTTATAATTTCTGGGCGATATATAGGATGAACAAAAATCCTTGACCAAGATGTAATATTGTGTCCAAAGAATTAGTTTTAAATATATTTTCAAAGCTCATGGGTCATTAAAAGGCTTCAGAATATGTAATTCTTGTCAAGTTGTGAGAACAAAGGAAGAAATAATGAGGCTGGCTAAAGGCACACAAAGAAACACATTATTGAAAAGGTAAAAGAACAGGTAAAAACATTTGGACAAAATGGTGTATATAAGCTCAGTATTAGCTTTCTGGAGAAGGACTTTGATATTTTTCAGTTTGTATCAGCTTTAAAGTACCATAAAAGTTGAGCAAGACATTATAAATGGATTGGTGATGAGAAGTAATTACTGTGAACCTGCTAAATAACTGATTCCTTTTCTGTTTCTTGCTTTGAAAAGATCTTTCACACAGACAGAAATGCATATTACTTTCCTCTAGACTTCCCTTAAGTTCAGATGTACACCACAAAGCACCCAGAAGCAGCACACCACCTCTGGTGGATTCTCTCTTTTGAGCACCAGTGGCTTTTCCTGCATTTAGGCATTTTTGCATGTGAAGACCTGACTTTCCTTGAGCCATTCCCTTTGGCAACTGGCGGCAACATTTCCTTCCTGCTGGTCCTGCTGGCTTAAAGACAAGGTCAGGGCAAGAAAGTGAACAGCTGGTAACACTGAAGAGAGTTGGAAGTCTTGGAGCCAAGTTGCTTTCTGTGTTCACACCACCTCTTTCAGGAGCCACTTGCCCCAGACTGCCCCAAATCAGGTGTTTTTTTCTCTCAGTAAAACTCAGAAAGGAAATTGGCATTAAATGAACACTACAGCTAAAAACACTTCAAAGAACTAAGGGTTCTAAATATTCCTCTACTTGAATATAGAAAGGGGGTGGAGGTCAAGAGCCAGGTTTGATGATCAGCTATAATGCAGTAGGAAAGAATTCAGCTGCAGGGTCTCTCAAGGCAGGAGAAGAATGCCCAATAAGAAGCATTCACCAAGGTTATTCTCACACTCTCTCCCAGAAACCCTTCAAATACAGGCAGTTTTGACTGTTGGGGACATTCACTCACTATGTGACAAAAATGCACATGTGTCATCTCACAAGGTCTGTTCATACAAGGGATTTTGAGGCCATGAGACCCAGGACACCACCCAAATGTCAGACACAGGCAAGGGTGGTGTGCAGATAGATTTCACCTGCATATGACTTTTCATAAAACATCTGATATTTATTTTTACCACTTTCTTAGACTTAAAACTGAACACTTTTCCTTTTGTGATGGTGAAGCAAAGAAGATTAAGAGTAAAAGTCTGAGTGCTGGGTGCTCCCCTGGCAGGGTATGGCCCATCTGGTACAGCACAAAATGAATAGGGACAGATACAGGAATTGAAGTCTTGCAGAGCATTCCTGGGCAGATATAGAGAGACAAATTTTGTTCAAGCTCCCTCCTTCAAGAAGCATATGACAGAAAACCAGCACAGAGTGTTATTGTAAGTAAGTCTTCTTGTTCCTTCGTTAAACTGAAAGAAAATGATTGATCAATGAACATAGCAGAGCTTTCTATAGTGTTTAACAGCTCTAAGAGCCACTGAAAATTGTGGCTGAAATTTCAAATCACAACTGTGATTGAAAAATTCAACAGTTTGAAACCGCTTTTGGTTGAAGTTGCATAGAAAACATTTGGGTTTTAATCCAACTATAACAGTATAATTTATTGAACACTTGCTCCAGCAAGCAACTGACCCCTGAAAAAACACGTTATGCATTAACTGAGGCTGATAATCTTAGACAAATGTCTTAAAGTTTCCTGTGTCTCAAGGCATTTGATTACAGTAAGGCAAATTTGATCCAATGTATTTTATCCTACTGATAAGTGGTAAAGAGCCAAGGCAAAAGTTTCATTTATTCAAGATATGAGTACAGCAATGGATTGCTGGTCTGCTAGCAGGAAATGCGGTCTCATAACTCATGTTTTTTGCAGACTTTTATGGTACTTTGTTTTGCATAAAACTTCCTGCTGCTCTGATCTCAGTGATCTCAGCAATAGATAAAACAGATAATCTGAGGCATGCTTTGTAGATTGGAATTTTAGCCTCTGCAAATCAAAGATGCCTGTTATTAAGGCATAGGTCCTCAAATAAGTTAAAAAACACTTACTGGAAGTGCCAGAAATGCACCATTAAGCTGAAACTGGTGAGACCCAGGAAGTAGCCTGACATGTTCATGTGTTCATGAACCTTGCTAGCAGACTTAATTACTGTGGATAAATGTAACATTTCGTCCTTCTCTGTTGCTGAAACTCCTTGATATCATCCATAAATTTTCTGTTCACAGTGTCTCAAAGCAGCTATGGCTGGACAATCTGGAGATCCTCAAGTCCATGCCCTTGCTCAAAGTAGGGTCAAAGAAAGCAAGCTGTTCAGGACTGTCCAGTTGGTGTGAATATCTTGAAGAATTGAGGAATCTATAAATTTCTGGGCAACCTATTCCACTGCTTGCCCAGTCTCACAGTGGAATGCTCTTTCCTTATGTTGAGTTTATTGTACTTCAGTTCATGCCCATTACTTCTTAACCTGCCACCGGCACCACTGAGACAAGTCTGGCTCATTTTTCAAGAGTCTTGAAGCAGGATTGACCTCATGAGCCCCTCCCAACGACAGTGTGTGATCACTCCACTGAGCACATGGTATTGTTTTTTGCTCTTGTCAGGCAGTCAGGAGCAGTAGAGCTGTGAACAGCAATGTTCAGACTTCCATTTCTTTATTAACATGTGAGTACAATCGGTTGTATTTATTGTCCTCCAGTTTGTTTGCTGTTCTCAGCAACAGCTTTAACAGCTTCTGATTCTGTTTCTGGACTCTGGCCTTTGTCTTTCTTTCCTCTATTTGAACACTGTGAACCTTTGCAGGAAGAGCACTCTTTATTCCCCTTGTTCTAAACCCAAGCTGTGCATTTCTACAGGAGGGCTGGAACACACTAGCAAGAATACTGAGTTATGTCCAACCACTGCAGTTTGGTTGTAGCTGGTCTTGTAGCCAAAATAAACAGAGAGATACAGCCTGGATGGGTGTAATGAAAAGAATATTAGACCAAAAACTGGCCTGTTTCTAGCTGACCTCTATTTCTCCTCATCAGGTGAGCAGAAACAGTAGAAATGCAATAAAAGGACCCCAGCAGACAGGACTGTGGGCTGTTGTGCCCCTAAGTCTTCTACAGCTCCATTGAGACTTCACACAGACCAACCAAGGAAACCAGCTCAACAGGACTTTTGATTTCAGTTTATCCTTCTTTTCTTTTTTATAAACTGTGTGATTGAAGGGAGTCCTGCTGGCAGATACATCTGAGGACCATAGCTGTAGATTGAGAGAGGACACTGGTAAAGCAGAGCAAGCTCAACAGAGGCCTGCAGGTGAGGTCCACTTAGGATATGTTACAAAAATTGGCATGTATTTACTTTTGATTCCTGACTTAGTCCCATTTATGGTGTGGTTTTTTGATGTACAAACAGCAGGGAAACAAATCTACAGTTTCAAATGGAGAACTAAAATATAAACATTTATGAGACCAGGACTCTCTGCTGGAGAATTTATCAGAAAACCTGCTATGAATTTGCTGCTTCACCCTGCAATACAGTCTGCATAATCAAGCAATTACCTGTTAAGAATAAATAACTAAAATTGGGATGTTTGAGGCAAAGAAACACATATACTCACCAGTCTGGTTCCAAAGGTAACTCTGGGCCAGCATATACACTTAAAGATAATTTATACTAAAGGCATATCCTGGTTTTGGCTGGCATAGAGTTACTTTTCTTCCTAGTAACACAAGTTATCTAGGAAAAGAAAACTTTACCACTCCTATGTAATCCTTCTGGAAAGATCAGACAATCATAAAAAATATTGCCTAATAAATCAGACACAGCAAGGGCCAGGCTGACCTTGGGAGCCCCAGTTTTTACCAGTGCAGGGTATAAAATCTAATGCTCAGTTTTACTGGGATCTCTTGACAAGATGAGTGTCATCAGGGACTTGCTGTGGTTATTCCTCCTAAATGCAGCACTCCTGGATGCCATCTCATCAAATCTACACAAAAATGATTCTTCCCAAAAAGGTAGGAAAAAAAGGTGTCTTACTTTGCTACTCTGTGTCTATACATGGCACTCACAGGCCAGTTTAATCAACCCTTTGGAGAGATTAGAATACAGATTGAAATTAGATAACACCAGGTTGCCTTATTAAAAATATGAACCAATTAATATCACAGTTAAGTATTATTTTTGTTAAAATTAATTTAGTGTGATGAAATTATCATTTTTTTACAGTAGTGTATGGTAGCTAAGTTTGAACCAAATTTAAAAAGAATTCTGACATTAAAGACTGAGAGACCTTGTTCCTATAAATCTATGGCTTTCAGTATGGAATTATGAGGGATAATAGTTTCTTTGGCTGTAATGCATATCTGCTTTGTAGCACTTCAAATTCCACCTTGTAAATGCACATGGAACCACCCAATACTTATTTGGCTTTATATAATTTAATGGGAGTGCAACAAAAAGACACAATTACAGTGTGGTGTGGTGTCAGGAAGTCCCAAGTGTGTGCATTTTACTAACTTGGGACTTTCAGGCAGGTGGAATAAAAACCTGGAGACTGTAACAATCCAGCCTGCACGCATGCAAATACAAAACAGTGTTGTGTTTGCTCAGAAACCAATATTAAGTATTGCTAAGAACTTTCTAAACTCTACCAGTATTTTAAAAAAGCTAAAACAACAAAATCCGAGCAAATTAATAAAAAAGGTATGACTCTCAATCCTCTTTCACAGAAGATATCTGAAGTCTTATGTTCCTGCTAGGAATTTCTTCTGACTCAAACACCTCTTTGTTCACTGGTTTTTGCAGCTATATATAAGAAAAAAAACACCCATTATATCCCTGGGAATACTAGTGATAGAGTGCACCTTGCTTATTTTGCCCACTGCTTTTCAAAAGACAGTTCAAAATGCTTGAATTATAAAAACAGAAACAGAGAAATGAAAACTAATCCAAGGAAATCAGAGACATTTAAAACAATGATATCATAGAACAAAGAAACCAAAAGGGTCTGACATCTGTCTCACTGTATAAAGTCACTTTCTATATATCTGGGAATTACCAAATACTTTGTGCGTGCCATTCAGATAAAAAAGGCTTTAGAGAGACACAGCACTTGTATAATGATGTATCAGATCATTGGCCCTGACTACGCATGCCACTGATTTCTTTTTGCATTAAAATTATGAATACATTTATGCAAGTTTTCCTTATTCTTGTTTTGGGGCTTTTTATACTTATTTAATTTTATAGATAAACCTGTGTATATAAGCAACTGAAAGTACTGTGGTATTTCAAATTAGAAGCACAAATTTAAGGGAGTTGCAAAATTATTCTGTATTACTCATGCCCAGGCACCTCTTCTGGTAAACTTTGAGTATTTCAAAGTGTGTGTGCTTTGAGTATTAAAGTATTTTACTTTATTAGCTTATCAGTGAGACTTTAATCTTGGTTTATTGACCTCCCAGCAAATTCTGTCCATTCCTAGCAAATACACCTTAAGAATTGCCACTAAAAAATTAAAATATTAGTAAAAAATCCAAATTATTCTCTTTAGTCTGACCAAACATGCATTAATTCAAACATGCATGTATAAAAAATAGGTTTGCTAGTTGGCAGATTTGCCTTCAGTTGTCTCTGTTTATGTCGTTTTATTAATTGAAAATATAAATTTGGGAGGCTACCACACCCTTGTGGAATATGACATTACTAATTATGTCTTATTTTGTGGAGACTAGAGCTTTGCCCTGCATCCCAGATGATGCAGCTCTCTACAGAAAACATACCTGATATGAATTTGTTTATAAGATGTATTGTAAATTAAGTCACTGAAAGCAGACATGTACAACAAGAATCCAAAAGTAATAGACTCATGGAACCACAGAATCATAGAATGATTTGGGTTACAAGGCAATTTTAATAATCTTCTGGCTTAAACCTCCAAAAAGAAGAAGAGGCAGTATAAAACATGCTCAGAGCCATGTCTGACCTGCAAATTTGCCAGTGAAGGGAAATCCACAACATCTCAGGGTGACCAAAAAAATTAGGACTCATTTTATAGGAAAAAAAGTGTTTTGAATATGCATCCAAAAATTCTAGGTTTCCTTACTCCTTCAACAAAAGATCAGCCTTGAGATTGACACATTGCTCTCCATCTCCAATATGACAGGGTCAGACCAACATCCCCACAACAGAGAGGAACCTGATCATGATCATTCACCCACCAGGGACTCACCTGCTTCTTTATCTTCCAACTCTACATATGCCACAACCACTCATACACCCACGTTAATGCCCTCCATTCCTCCAGGTGGGTCTGAATCTCTCTGAAATTTCTGGCCAGTGGTTTTGAAGAACCAGCAGAGTTTGGGGGTTGGTTACCATGATGGGACAGCAGAGCCCAGGAAAAGTAAATCATAACTGAAGCCAAGGGTGGCACTCCTGGTGGCCTGAAACTGGTGGGCCTATGGCAAGGTCCCAACAAGGGAAGGTGTCTCCTTGTGGTCTCTGTTGCCTGGAATTCAGTGTGCATTGGGGATGAGTGCAGAGTTATGTTTCTGGTTGATCCCACCATGACAAACCACCCTGCTGGCACCCCCAAGCCCTCCATTGCCCATGTGCCAAGCTGGCAGCAACGTGCCCAGCACTGGGAGAAAGCCAGGCATGAACCTTCATCCAACAAGCCTCACCTGCCTCTTTCCTTTCCTCCCCTCCAGCTGCCACAAGCACAACTACGGCCAGCCCCATCACCTCTGCTCCTTCAGGTGGGTCTGAATTTCTCCTGCGTTTTCTGGCCGCTGCTTCTTGCAGAAAGAATTAGTGCCTCAGAGTTTGGTGTCTGGTTTTCTCTGTAGGAGAGGAGATGCCAGGAAAAGCAGTTCAACAGAGCTGAGACTGGCAATTGTGGTGGCCTGAAATCCATAGAGTGATTCCAAAGGGCTGGCTAGAGAAAATGCCTTCATGCTAAAATCTCTTCTCAAGTTTTCCATACCTCCTTCTTTCCCAGATGCCACCATCAGCCTGGTGAACGGCACGAACCGCTGCGAGGGTCGCGTGGAGATTTCACACTCTGGGGGCCGGGGCACCGTCTGCGACGATGGCTGGGACCTGAGAGATGCCCAGGTGGTGTGCAGGCAGCTGGGATGTGGCGCTGCTGTTTCTGCAACATCAAGTGCCTCCTTTGGACAAGGCAGTGGCAGCATCTACCTGGACGATGTGAGCTGCACAGGGTCCGAATCGTCCCTCTTCCAGTGCGGCCACCGTGGCTGGGGCGTCCACAACTGTGGCCACCGTGAAGATGCTGGTGTTGTGTGCTCAGGTACCACTGATTTGACTGCCTGCATTCTGGGACTCTTTCAGGAAGTCTTCCCTCTTGCCTGGAATTCTTTGTGTGTTGGGGATGTGAGCGGGAATTTGTTTTTGCTTGGTCCCACCATGAGAGACCATTGTGCTGACACCCCCAGGCTCTCCATTGCCCATGTGCCAAGCTGGCAGCAACGTGCCCAGCCCTGGGAGAAAGCCAGGCATGAACCTTCATCCAACAAGCCTCACCTGCCTCTTTCCTTTCCTCCCCTACAGCTGCCACAAGCACAACTACGGCCAGCCCCATCACCTCTGCTCCTTCAGGTGGGTCTGAATTTCTCCTGCGTTTTCTGGCCGCTGCTTCTTGCAGAAAGAATTAGTGCCTCAGAGTTTGGTGTCTGGTTTTCTCCGTCGGAGAGGAGATGCCAGGAAAAGCAGTTCAACAGAGCCGAGACTGGCAATTGTGGTGGCCTGAAATCCATAGAGTGATTCCAAAGGCCTGGCTAGAGGAAGTGCCTTCATGCTAAAATCTCTTCTCAAGTTTTCCATACCTCCTTCTTTCCCAGATGCCACCATCAGCCTGGTGAACGGCACGAACCGCTGCGAGGGTCGCGTGGAGATTTCACACTCTGGGGGCCAGGGCACCGTCTGCGACGATGGCTGGGACCTGAGAGATGCCCAGGTGGTGTGCAGGCAGCTGGGATGTGGCGCTGCTGTTTCTGCAACATCAAGTGCCTCCTTTGGACAAGGCAGTGGCAGCATCTACCTGGACGATGTGAGCTGCACAGGGTCCGAATCGTCCCTCTTCCAGTGCGGCCACCGTGGCTGGGGCGTCCACAACTGTGGCCACCGTGAAGATGCTGGTGTTGTGTGCTCAGGTACCACTGATTTGACTGCCTGCATTCTGGGACTCTTTCAGGAAGTCTTCCCTCTTGCCTGGAATTCTTTGTGTGTTGGGGATGTGAGCGGGAATTTGTTTTTGCTGGGTCCCACCATGAGAGACCATTGTGCTGACACCCCCAGGCTCTCCATTGCCCATGTGCCAAGCTGGCAGCAACGTGCCCAGCACTGGGAGAAAGCCAGGCATGAACCTTCATCCAACAAGCCTCACCTGCCTCTTTCCTTTCCTCCCCTACAGCTGCCACAAGCACAACTACGGCCAGCCCCATCACCTCTGCTCCTTCAGGTGGGTCTGAATTTCTCCTGCGTTTTCTGGCCGCTGCTTCTTGCAGAAAGAATTAGTGCCTCAGAGTTTGGTGTCTGGTTTTCTCTGTAGGAGAGGAGATGCCAGGAAAAGCAGTTCAACAGAGCCGAGACTGGCAACTGTGGTGGCCTGAAATCCATAGAGTGATTCCAAAGGGCTGGCTAGAGGAAGTGCCTTCATGCTAAAATCTCTTCTCAAGTTTTCCATACCTCCTTCTTTCCCAGATGCCACCATCAGCCTGGTGAACGGCACGAACCGCTGCGAGGGTCGCGTGGAGATTTCACACTCTGGGGGCCGGGGCACCGTCTGCGACGATAGCTGGGACCTGAGAGATGCCCAGGTGGTGTGCAGGCAGCTGGGATGTGGCGCTGCTGTTTCTGCAACATCAAGTGCCTCCTTTGGACAAGGCAGTGGCAGCATCTACCTGGACGATGTGAGCTGCACAGGGTCCGAATCGTCCCTCTTCCAGTGCGGCCACCGTGGCTGGGGCGTCCACAACTGTGGCCACCGTGAAGATGCTGGTGTTGTGTGCTCAGGTACCACTGATTTGACTGCCTGCATTCTGGGACTCTTTCAGGAAGTCTTCCCTCTTGCCTGGAATTCTTTGTGTGTTGGGGATGTGAGCGGGAATTTGTTTTTGCTTGGTCCCACCATGAGAGACCATTGTGCTGACACCCCCAGGCTCTCCATTGCCCATGTGCCAAGCTGGCAGCAACGTGCCCAGCCCTGGGAGAAAGCCAGGCATGAACCTTCATCCAACAAGCCTCACCTGCCTCTTTCCTTTCCTCCCCTACAGCTGCCACAAGCACAACTACGGCCAGCCCCATCACCTCTGCTCCTTCAGGTGGGTCTGAATTTCTCCTGCGTTTTCTGGCCGCTGCTTCTTGCAGAAAGAATTAGTGCCTCAGAGTTTGGTGTCTGGTTTTCTCCGTCGGAGAGGAGATGCCAGGAAAAGCAGTTCAACAGAGCTGAGACTGGCAACTGTGGTGGCCTGAAATCCATAGAGTGATTCCAAGGCCCTGGCTAGAGGAAGTGCCTTCATGCTAAAATCTCTTCTCAAGTTTTCCATACCTCCTTCTTTCCCAGATGCCACCATCAGCCTGGTGAACGGCACGAACCGCTGCGAGGGTCGCGTGGAGATTTCACACTCTGGGGGCCGGGGCACCGTCTGCGACGATGGCTGGGACCTGAGAGATGCCCAGGTGGTGTGCAGGCAGCTGGGATGTGGCGCTGCTGTTTCTGCAACATCAAGTGCCTCCTTTGGACAAGGCAGTGGCAGCATCTACCTGGACGATGTGAGCTGCACAGGGTCCGAATCGTCCCTCTTCCAGTGCGGCCACAATGGCTGGGGCGTCCACAACTGTGGCCACCGTGAAGATGCTGGTGTTGTGTGCTCAGGTACCACTGATTTGACTGCCTGCATTCTGGGACTCTTTCAGGAAGTCTTCCCTCTTGCCTGGAATTCTTTGTGTGTTGGGGATGTCAGCGGGAATTTGTTTTTGCTTGGTCCCACCATGAGAGACCATTGTGCTGACACCCCCAGGCTCTCCATTGCCCATGTGCCAAGCTGGCAGCAACGTGCCCAGCCCTGGGAGAAAGCCAGGCATGAACCTTCATCCAACAAGCCTCACCTGCCTCTTTCCTTTCCTCCCCTACAGCTGCCACAAGCACAACTACGGCCAGCCCCATCACCTCTGCTCCTTCAGGTGGGTCTGAATTTCTCCTGCGTTTTCTGGCCGCTGCTTCTTGCAGAAAGAATTAGTGCCTCAGAGTTTGGTGTCTGCTTTTCTCTGTAGGAGAGGAGATGCCAGGAAAAGCAGTTCAACAGAGCTGAGACTGGCAACTGTGGTGGCCTGAAATCCATAGAGTGATTCCAAGGCCCTGGCTAGAGGAAGTGCCTTCATGCTAAAATCTCTTCTCAAGTTTTCCATACCTCCTTCTTTCCCAGATGCCACCATCAGCCTGGTGAACGGCATGAACCGCTGCGAGGGTCGCGTGGAGATTTCACACTCTGGGGGCCGGGGCACCGTCTGCGACGATGGCTGGGACCTGAGAGATGCCCAGGTGGTGTGCAGGCAGCTGGGATGTGGCGCTGCTGTTTCTGCAACATCAAGTGCCTCCTTTGGACAAGGCAGTGGCAGCATCTACCTGGACGATGTGAGCTGCACAGGGTCCGAATCGTCCCTCTTCCAGTGCAGCCACAATGGCTGGGGCGTCCACAACTGTGGCCACCGTGAAGATGCTGGTGTTGTGTGCTCAGGTACCACTGATTTGACTGCCTGCATTCTGGGACTCTTTCAGGAAGTCTTCCCTCTTGCCTGGAATTCTTTGTGTGTTGGGGATGTGAGCGGGAATTTGTTTTTGCTTGGTCCCACCATGAGAGACCATTGTGCTGACACCCCCAGGCTCTCCATTGCCCATGTGCCAAGCTGGCAGCAACGTGCCCAGCCCTGGGAGAAAGCCAGGCATGAACCTTCATCCAACAAGCCTCACCTGCCTCTTTCCTTTCCTCCCCTACAGCTGCCACAAGCACAACTACGGCCAGCCCCATCACCTCTGCTCCTTCAGGTGGGTCTGAATTTCTCCTGTGTTTTCTGGCCGCTGCTTCTTGCAGAAAGAATTAGTGCCTCAGAGTTTGGTGTCTGGTTTTCTCTGTAGGAGAGGAGATGCCAGGAAAAGCAGTTCAACAGAGCTGAGACTGGCAACTGTGGTGGCCTGAAATCCATAGAGTGATTCCAAGGCCCTGGCTAGAGGAAGTGCCTTCATGCTAAAATCTCTTCTCAAGTTTTCCATACCTCCTTCTTTCCCAGATGCCACCATCAGCCTGGTGAACGGCACGAACCGCTGCGAGGGTCGCGTGGAGATTTCACACTCTGGGGGCCGGGGCACCGTCTGCGACGATGGCTGGGACCTGAGAGATGCCCAGGTGGTGTGCAGGCAGCTGGGATGTGGCGCTGCTGTTTCTGCAACATCAAGTGCCTCCTTTGGACAAGGCAGTGGCAGCATCTACCTGGACGATGTGAGCTGCACAGGGTCCGAATCGTCCCTCTTCCAGTGCGGCCACAATGGCTGGGGCGTCCACAACTGTGGCCACCGTGAAGATGCTGGTGTTGTGTGCTCAGGTACCACTGATTTGACTGCCTGCATTCTGGGACTCTTTCAGGAAGTCTTCCCTCTTGCCTGGAATTCTTTGTGTGTTGGGGATGTGAGCGGGAATTTGTTTTTGCTTGGTCCCACCATGAGAGACCATTGTGCTGACATCCCCAGGCTCTCCATTGCCCATGTGCCAAGCTGGCAGCAACGTGCCCAGCCCTGGGAGAAAGCCAGGCATGAACCATCATCCAACAAGCCTCACCTGCCTCTTTCCTTTCCTCCCCTACAGCTGCCACAAGCACAACTACGGCCAGCCCCATCACCTCTGCTCCTTCAGGTGGGTCTGAATTTCTCCTGCGTTTTCTGGCCGCTGCTTCTTGCAGAAAGAATTAGTGCCTCAGAGTTTGGTGTCTGGTTTTCTCTGTAGGAGAGGAGATGCCAGGAAAAGCAGTTCAACAGAGCTGAGACTGGCAATTGTGGTGGCCTGAAATCCATAGAGTGATTCCAAAGGCCTGGCTAGAGGAAATGCTTTCATGCTAAAATCTCTTCTCAAGTTTTCCATACCTCCTTCTTTCCCAGATGCCACCATCAGCCTGGTGAACGGCACGAACCGCTGCGAGGGTCGCGTGGAGATTTCACACTCTGGGGGCCGGGGCACCGTCTGCGACGATAGCTGGGACCTGAGAGATGCCCAGGTGGTGTGCAGGCAGCTGGGATGTGGCGCTGCTGTTTCTGCAACATCAAGTGCCTCCTTTGGACAAGGCAGTGGCAGCATCTACCTGGACGATGTGAGCTGCACAGGGTCCGAATCGTCCCTCTTCCAGTGCAGCCACAATGGCTGGGGCGTCCACAACTGTGGCCACCGTGAAGATGCTGGTGTTGTGTGCTCAGGTACCACTGATTTGACTGCCTGCATTCTGGGACTCTTTCAGGAAGTCTTCCCTCTTGCCTGGAATTCTTTGTGTGTTGGGGATGTCAGCGGGAATTTGTTTTTGCTTGGTCCCACCATGAAGAGACCATTGTGCTGACACCCCCAGGCTCTCCATTGCCCATGTGCCAAGCTGGCAGCAACGTGCCCAGCCCTGGGAGAAAGCCAGGCATGAACCTTCATCCAACAAGCCTCACCTGCCTCTTTCCTTTCCTCCCCTACAGCTGCCACAAGCACAACTACGGCCAGCCCCATCACCTCTGCTCCTTCAGGTGGGTCTGAATTTCTCCTGCGTTTTCTGGCCGCTGCTTCTTGCAGAAAGAATTAGTGCCTCAGAGTTTGGTGTCTGGTTTTCTCTGTAGGAGAGGAGATGCCAGGAAAAGCAGTTCAACAGAGCTGAGACTGGCAACTGTGGTGGCCTGAAATCCATAGAGTGATTCCAAGGCCCTGGCTAGAGGAAGTGCCTTCATGCTAAAATCTCTTCTCAAGTTTTCCATACCTCCTTCTTTCCCAGATGCCACCATCAGCCTGGTGAACGGCACGAACCGCTGCGAGGGTCGCGTGGAGATTTCACACTCTGGGGGCCGGGGCACCGTCTGCGACGATGGCTGGGACCTGAGAGATGCCCAGGTGGTGTGCAGGCAGCTGGGATGTGGCGCTGCTGTTTCTGCAACATCAAGTGCCTCCTTTGGACAAGGCAGTGGCAGCATCTACCTGGACGATGTGAGCTGCACAGGGTCCGAATCGTCCCTCTTCCAGTGCAGCCACAATGGCTGGGGCGTCCACAACTGTGGCCACCGTGAAGATGCTGGTGTTGTGTGCTCAGGTACCACTGATTTGACTGCCTGCATTCTGGGACTCTTTCAGGAAGTCTTCCCTCTTGCCTGGAATTCTTTGTGTGTTGGGGATGTGAGCGGGAATTTGTTTTTGCTTGGTCCCACCATGAGAGACCATTGTGCTGACACCCCCAGGCTCTCCATTGCCCATGTGCCAAGCTGGCAGCAACGTGCCCAGCCCTGGGAGAAAGCCAGGCATGAACCTTCATCCAACAAGCCTCACCTGCCTCTTTCCTTTCCTCCCCTACAGCTGCCACAAGCACAACTACGGCCAGCCCCATCACCTCTGCTCCTTCAGGTGGGTCTGAATTTCTCCTGTGTTTTCTGGCCGCTGCTTCTTGCAGAAAGAATTAGTGCCTCAGAGTTTGGTGTCTGGTTTTCTCTGTAGGAGAGGAGATGCCAGGAAAAGCAGTTCAACAGAGCTGAGACTGGCAACTGTGGTGGCCTGAAATCCATAGAGTGATTCCAAGGCCCTGGCTAGAGGAAGTGCCTTCATGCTAAAATCTCTTCTCAAGTTTTCCATACCTCCTTCTTTCCCAGATGCCACCATCAGCCTGGTGAACGGCACGAACCGCTGCGAGGGTCGCGTGGAGATTTCACACTCTGGGGGCCGGGGCACCGTCTGCGACGATGGCTGGGACCTGAGAGATGCCCAGGTGGTGTGCAGGCAGCTGGGATGTGGCGCTGCTGTTTCTGCAACATCAAGTGCCTCCTTTGGACAAGGCAGTGGCAGCATCTACCTGGACGATGTGAGCTGCACAGGGTCCGAATCGTCCCTCTTCCAGTGCGGCCACAATGGCTGGGGCGTCCACAACTGTGGCCACCGTGAAGATGCTGGTGTTGTGTGCTCAGGTACCACTGATTTGACTGCCTGCATTCTGGGACTCTTTCAGGAAGTCTTCCCTCTTGCCTGGAATTCTTTGTGTGTTGGGGATGTGAGCGGGAATTTGTTTTTGCTTGGTCCCACCATGAGAGACCATTGTGCTGACATCCCCAGGCTCTCCATTGCCCATGTGCCAAGCTGGCAGCAACGTGCCCAGCCCTGGGAGAAAGCCAGGCATGAACCATCATCCAACAAGCCTCACCTGCCTCTTTCCTTTCCTCCCCTACAGCTGCCACAAGCACAACTACGGCCAGCCCCATCACCTCTGCTCCTTCAGGTGGGTCTGAATTTCTCCTGCGTTTTCTGGCCGCTGCTTCTTGCAGAAAGAATTAGTGCCTCAGAGTTTGGTGTCTGGTTTTCTCTGTAGGAGAGGAGATGCCAGGAAAAGCAGTTCAACAGAGCTGAGACTGGCAACTGTGGTGGCCTGAAATCCATAGAGTGATTCCAAGGCCCTGGCTAGAGGAAGTGCCTTCATGCTAAAATCTCTTCTCAAGTTTTCCATACCTCCTTCTTTCCCAGATGCCACCATCAGCCTGGTGAACGGCACGAACCGCTGCGAGGGTCGCGTGGAGATTTCACACTCTGGGGGCCGGGGCACCGTCTGCGACGATGGCTGGGACCTGAGAGATGCCCAGGTGGTGTGCAGGCAGCTGGGATGTGGCGCTGCTGTTTCTGCAACATCAAGTGCCTCCTTTGGACAAGGCAGTGGCAGCATCTACCTGGACGATGTGAGCTGCACAGGGTCCGAATCGTCCCTCTTCCAGTGCGGCCACAATGGCTGGGGCGTCCACAACTGTGGCCACCGTGAAGATGCTGGTGTTGTGTGCTCAGGTACCACTGATTTGACTGCCTGCATTCTGGGACTCTTTCAGGAAGTCTTCCCTCTTGCCTGGAATTCTTTGTGTGTTGGGGATGTGAGCGGGAATTTGTTTTTGCTTGGTCCCACCATGAAGAGACCATTGTGCTGACACCCCCAGGCTCTCCATTGCCCATGTGCCAAGCTGGCAGCAACGTGCCCAGCCCTGGGAGAAAGCCAGGCATGAACCTTCATCCAACAAGCCTCACCTGCCTCTTTCCTTTCCTCCCCTACAGCTGCCACAAGCACAACTACGGCCAGCCCCATCACCTCTGCTCCTTCAGGTGGGTCTGAATTTCTCCTGCGTTTTCTGGCCGCTGCTTCTTGCAGAAAGAATTAGTGCCTCAGAGTTTGGTGTCTGGTTTTCTCTGTAGGAGAGGAGATGCCAGGAAAAGCAGTTCAACAGAGCTGAGACTGGCAATTGTAGTGGCCTGAAATCCATAGAGTGATTCCAAAGGCCGGGCTAGAGGAAGTGCCTTCATGCTAAAATCTCTTCTCAAGTTTTCCATACCTCCTTCTTTCCCAGATGCCACCATCAGCCTGGTGAACGGCACGAACCGCTGCGAGGGTCGCGTGGAGATTTCACACTCTGGGGGCCGGGGCACCGTCTGCGACGATGGCTGGGACCTGAGAGATGCCCAGGTGGTGTGCAGGCAGCTGGGATGTGGCGCTGCTGTTTCTGCAACATCAAGTGCCTCCTTTGGACAAGGCAGTGGCAGCATCTACCTGGACGATGTGAGCTGCACAGGGTCCGAATCGTCCCTCTTCCAGTGCGGCCACAATGGCTGGGGCGTCCACAACTGTGGCCACCGTGAAGATGCTGGTGTTGTGTGCTCAGGTACCACTGATTTGACTGCCTGCATTCTGGGACTCTTTCAGGAAGTCTTCCCTCTTGCCTGGAATTCTTTGTGTGTTGGGGATGTCAGCGGGAATTTGTTTTTGCTTGGTCCCACCATGAAGAGACCATTGTGCTGACACCCCCAGGCTCTCCATTGCCCATGTGCCAAGCTGGCAGCAACGTGCCCAGCCCTGGGAGAAAGCCAGGCATGAACCTTCATCCAACAAGCCTCACCTGCCTCTTTCCTTTCCTCCCCTACAGCTGCCACAAGCACAACTACGGCCAGCCCCATCACCTCTGCTCCTTCAGGTGGGTCTGAATTTCTCCTGCGTTTTCTGGCCGCTGCTTCTTGCAGAAAGAATTAGTGCCTCAGAGTTTGGTGTCTGGTTTTCTCTGTAGGAGAGGAGATGCCAGGAAAAGCAGTTCAACAGAGCTGAGACTGGCAACTGTGGTGGCCTGAAATCCATAGAGTGATTCCAAGGCCCTGGCTAGAGGAAGTGCCTTCATGCTAAAATCTCTTCTCAAGTTTTCCATACCTCCTTCATTCCCAGATGCCACCATCAGCCTGGTGAACGGCACGAACCGCTGCGAGGGTCGCGTGGAGATTTCACACTCTGGGGGCCGGGGCACCGTCTGCGACGATGGCTGGGACCTGAGAGATGCCCAGGTGGTGTGCAGGCAGCTGGGATGTGGCGCTGCTGTTTCTGCAACATCAAGTGCCTCCTTTGGACAAGGCAGTGGCAGCATCTACCTGGACGATGTGAGCTGCACAGGGTCCGAATCGTCCCTCTTCCAGTGCGGCCACAATGGCTGGGGCGTCCACAACTGTGGCCACCGTGAAGATGCTGGTGTTGTGTGCTCAGGTACCACTGATTTGACTGCCTGCATTCTGGGACTCTTTCAGGAAGTCTTCCCTCTTGCCTGGAATTCTTTGTGTGTTGGGGATGTCAGCGGGAATTTGTTTTTGCTTGGTCCCACCATGAGAGACCATTGTGCTGACACCCCCAGGCTCTCCATTGCCCATGTGCCAAGCTGGCAGCAACGTGCCCAGCCCTGGGAGAAAGCCAGGCATGAACCTTCATCCAACAAGCCTCACCTGCCTCTTTCCTTTCCTCCCCTACAGCTGCCACAAGCACAACTACGGCCAGCCCCATCACCTCTGCTCCTTCAGGTGGGTCTGAATTTCTCCTGCGTTTTCTGGCCGCTGCTTCTTGCAGAAAGAATTAGTGCCTCAGAGTTTGGTGTCTGGTTTTCTCTGTAGGAGAGGAGATGCCAGGAAAAGCAGTTCAACAGAGCTGAGACTGGCAACTGTGGTGGCCTGAAATCCATAGAGTGATTCCAAGGCCCTGGCTAGAGGAAGTGCCTTCATGCTAAAATCTCTTCTCAAGTTTTCCATACCTCCTTCTTTCCCAGATGCCACCATCAGCCTGGTGAACGGCACGAACCGCTGCGAGGGTCGCGTGGAGATTTCACACTCTGGGGGCCGGGGCACCGTCTGCGACGATGGCTGGGACCTGAGAGATGCCCAGGTGGTGTGCAGGCAGCTGGGATGTGGCGCTGCTGTTTCTGCAACATCAAGTGCCTCCTTTGGACAAGGCAGTGGCAGCATCTACCTGGACGATGTGAGCTGCACAGGGTCCGAATCGTCCCTCTTCCAGTGCGGCCACAATGGCTGGGGCGTCCACAACTGTGGCCACCGTGAAGATGCTGGTGTTGTGTGCTCAGGTACCACTGATTTGACTGCCTGCATTCTGGGACTCTTTCAGGAAGTCTTCCCTCTTGCCTGGAATTCTTTGTGTGTTGGGGATGTAAGCGGGAATTTGTTTTTGCTTGGTCCCACCATGAAGAGACCATTGTGCTGACACCCCCAGGCTCTCCATTGCCCATGTGCCAAGCTGGCAGCAACGTGCCCAGCCCTGGGAGAAAGCCAGGCATGAACCTTCATCCAACAAGCCTCACCTGCCTCTTTCCTTTCCTCCCCTACAGCTGCCACAAGCACAACTACGGCCAGCCCCATCACCTCTGCTCCTTCAGGTGGGTCTGAATTTCTCCTGCGTTTTCTGGCCGCTGCTTCTTGCAGAAAGAATTAGTGCCTCAGAGTTTGGTGTCTGGTTTTCTCTGTAGGAGAGGAGATGCCAGGAAAAGCAGTTCAACAGAGCTGAGACTGGCAACTGTGGTGGCCTGAAATCCATAGAGTGATTCCAAAGGCCTGGCTAGAGGAAGTGCCTTCATGCTAAAATCTCTTCTCAAGTTTTCCATACCTCCTTCTTTCCCAGATGCCACCATCAGCCTGGTGAACGGCACGAACCGCTGCGAGGGTCGTGTGGAGATTTCACACTCTGGGGGCCGGGGCACCGTCTGCGACGATGGCTGGGACCTGAGAGATGCCCAGGTGGTGTGCAGGCAGCTGGGATGTGGCGCTGCTGTTTCTGCAACATCAAGTGCCTCCTTTGGACAAGGCAGTGGCAGCATCTACCTGGACGATGTGAGCTGCACAGGGTCCGAATCGTCCCTCTTCCAGTGCGGCCACAATGGCTGGGGCGTCCACAACTGTGGCCACCGTGAAGATGCTGGTGTTGTGTGCTCAGGTACCACTGATTTGACTGCCTGCATTCTGGGACTCTTTCAGGAAGTCTTCCCTCTTGCCTGGAATTCTTTGTGTGTTGGGGATGTCAGCGGGAATTTGTTTTTGCTTGGTCCCACCATGAAGAGACCATTGTGCTGACACCCCCAGGCTCTCCATTGCCCATGTGCCAAGCTGGCAGCAACGTGCCCAGCCCTGGGAGAAAGCCAGGCATGAACCTTCATCCAACAAGCCTCACCTGCCTCTTTCCTTTCCTCCCCTACAGCTGCCACAAGCACAACTACGGCCAGCCCCATCACCTCTGCTCCTTCAGGTGGGTCTGAATTTCTCCTGCGTTTTCTGGCCGCTGCTTCTTGCAGAAAGAATTAGTGCCTCAGAGTTTGGTGTCTGGTTTTCTCTGTAGGAGAGGAGATGCCAGGAAAAGCAGTTCAACAGAGCTGAGACTGGCAACTGTGGTGGCCTGAAATCCATAGAGTGATTCCAAGGCCCTGGCTAGAGGAAGTGCCTTCATGCTAAAATCTCTTCTCAAGTTTTCCATACCTCCTTCTTTCCCAGATGCCACCATCAGCCTGGTGAACGGCACGAACCGCTGCGAGGGTCGCGTGGAGATTTCACACTCTGGGGGCCGGGGCACCGTCTGCGACGATGGCTGGGACCTGAGAGATGCCCAGGTGGTGTGCAGGCAGCTGGGATGTGGCGCTGCTGTTTCTGCAACATCAAGTGCCTCCTTTGGACAAGGCAGTGGCAGCATCTACCTGGACGATGTGAGCTGCACAGGGTCCGAATCGTCCCTCTTCCAGTGCAGCCACAATGGCTGGGGCGTCCACAACTGTGGCCACCGTGAAGATGCTGGTGTTGTGTGCTCAGGTACCACTGATTTGACTGCCTGCATTCTGGGACTCTTTCAGGAAGTCTTCCCTCTTGCCTGGAATTCTTTGTGTGTTGGGGATGTGAGCGGGAATTTGTTTTTGCTTGGTCCCACCATGAAGAGACCATTGTGCTGACACCCCCAGGCTCTCCATTGCCCATGTGCCAAGCTGGCAGCAACGTGCCCAGCCCTGGGAGAAAGCCAGGCATGAACCTTCATCCAACAAGCCTCACCTGCCTCTTTCCTTTCCTCCCCTACAGCTGCCACAAGCACAACTACGGCCAGCCCCATCACCTCTGCTCCTTCAGGTGGGTCTGAATTTCTCCTGCGTTTTCTGGCCGCTGCTTCTTGCAGAAAGAATTAGTGCCTCAGAGTTTGGTGTCTGGTTTTCTCTGTAGGAGAGGAGATGCCAGGAAAAGCAGTTCAACAGAGCTGAGACTGGCAACTGTGGTGGCCTGAAATCCATAGAGTGATTCCAAGGCCCTGGCTAGAGGAAGTGCCTTCATGCTAAAATCTCTTCTCAAGTTTTCCATACCTCCTTCTTTCCCAGATGCCACCATCAGCCTGGTGAACGGCACGAACCGCTGCGAGGGTCGCGTGGAGATTTCACACTCTGGGGGCCGGGGCACCGTCTGCGACGATGGCTGGGACCTGAGAGATGCCCAGGTGGTGTGCAGGCAGCTGGGATGTGGCGCTGCTGTTTCTGCAACATCAAGTGCCTCCTTTGGACAAGGCAGTGGCAGCATCTACCTGGACGATGTGAGCTGCACAGGGTCCGAATCGTCCCTCTTCCAGTGCGGCCACAATGGCTGGGGCGTCCACAACTGTGGCCACCGTGAAGATGCTGGTGTTGTGTGCTCAGGTACCACTGATTTGACTGCCTGCATTCTGGGACTCTTTCAGGAAGTCTTCCCTCTTGCCTGGAATTCTTTGTGTGTTGGGGATGTAAGCGGGAATTTGTTTTTGCTTGGTCCCACCATGAGAGACCATTGTGCTGACACCCCCAGGCTCTCCATTGCCCATGTGCCAAGCTGGCAGCAACGTGCCCAGCCCTGGGAGAAAGCCAGGCATGAACCTTCATCCAACAAGCCTCACCTGCCTCTTTCCTTTCCTCCCCTACAGCTGCCACAAGCACAACTACGGCCAGCCCCATCACCTCTGCTCCTTCAGGTGGGTCTGAATTTCTCCTGCGTTTTCTGGCCGCTGCTTCTTGCAGAAAGAATTAGTGCCTCAGAGTTTGGTGTCTGGTTTTCTCCGTCGGAGAGGAGATGCCAGGAAAAGCAGTTCAACAGAGCTGAGACTGGCAATTGTGGTGGCCTGAAATCCATAGAGTGATTCCAAAGGCCGGGCTAGAGGAAGTGCCTTCATGCTAAAATCTCTTCTCAAGTTTTCCATACCTCCTTCTTTCCCAGATGCCACCATCAGCCTGGTGAACGGCACGAACCGCTGCGAGGGTCGCGTGGAGATTTCACACTCTGGGGGCCGGGGCACCGTCTGCGACGATGGCTGGGACCTGAGAGATGCCCAGGTGGTGTGCAGGCAGCTGGGATGTGGCGCTGCTGTTTCTGCAACATCAAGTGCCTCCTTTGGACAAGGCAGTGGCAGCATCTACCTGGACGATGTGAGCTGCACAGGGTCCGAATCGTCCCTCTTCCAGTGCGGCCACAATGGCTGGGGCGTCCACAACTGTGGCCACCGTGAAGATGCTGGTGTTGTGTGCTCAGGTACCACTGATTTGACTGCCTGCATTCTGGGACTCTTTCAGGAAGTCTTCCCTCTTGCCTGGAATTCTTTGTGTGTTGGGGATGTAAGCGGGAATTTGTTTTTGCTTGGTCCCACCATGAGAGACCATTGTGCTGACACCCCCAGGCTCTCCATTGCCCATGTGCCAAGCTGGCAGCAACGTGCCCAGCCCTGGGAGAAAGCCAGGCATGAACCTTCATCCAACAAGCCTCACCTGCCTCTTTCCTTTCCTCCCCTACAGCTGCCACAAGCACAACTACGGCCAGCCCCATCACCTCTGCTCCTTCAGGTGGGTCTGAATTTCTCCTGCGTTTTCTGGCCGCTGCTTCTTGCAGAAAGAATTAGTGCCTCAGAGTTTGGTGTCTGGTTTTCTCTGTAGGAGAGGAGATGCCAGGAAAAGCAGTTCAACAGAGCTGAGACTGGCAACTGTGGTGGCCTGAAATCCATAGAGTGATTCCAAAGGCCTGGCTAGAGGAAGTGCCTTCATGCTAAAATCTCTTCTCAAGTTTTCCATACCTCCTTCTTTCCCAGATGCCACCATCAGCCTGGTGAACGGCACGAACCGCTGCGAGGGTCGTGTGGAGATTTCACACTCTGGGGGCCGGGGCACCGTCTGCGACGATGGCTGGGACCTGAGAGATGCCCAGGTGGTGTGCAGGCAGCTGGGATGTGGCGCTGCTGTTTCTGCAACATCAAGTGCCTCCTTTGGACAAGGCAGTGGCAGCATCTACCTGGACGATGTGAGCTGCACAGGGTCCGAATCGTCCCTCTTCCAGTGCGGCCACAATGGCTGGGGCGTCCACAACTGTGGCCACCGTGAAGATGCTGGTGTTGTGTGCTCAGGTACCACTGATTTGACTGCCTGCATTCTGGGACTCTTTCAGGAAGTCTTCCCTCTTGCCTGGAATTCTTTGTGTGTTGGGGATGTGAGCGGGAATTTGTTTTTGCTTGGTCCCACCATGAAGAGACCATTGTGCTGACACCCCCAGGCTCTCCATTGCCCATGTGCCAAGCTGGCAGCAACGTGCCCAGCCCTGGGAGAAAGCCAGGCATGAACCTTCATCCAACAAGCCTCACCTGCCTCTTTCCTTTCCTCCCCTACAGCTGCCACAAGCACAACTACGGCCAGCCCCATCACCTCTGCTCCTTCAGGTGGGTCTGAATTTCTCCTGCGTTTTCTGGCCGCTGCTTCTTGCAGAAAGAATTAGTGCCTCAGAGTTTGGTGTCTGGTTTTCTCTGTAGGAGAGGAGATGCCAGGAAAAGCAGTTCAACAGAGCTGAGACTGGCAACTGTGGTGGCCTGAAATCCATAGAGTGATTCCAAGGCCCTGGCTAGAGGAAGTGCCTTCATGCTAAAATCTCTTCTCAAGTTTTCCATACCTCCTTCTTTCCCAGATGCCACCATCAGCCTGGTGAACGGCACGAACCGCTGCGAGGGTCGCGTGGAGATTTCACACTCTGGGGGCCGGGGCACCGTCTGCGACGATGGCTGGGACCTGAGAGATGCCCAGGTGGTGTGCAGGCAGCTGGGATGTGGCGCTGCTGTTTCTGCAACATCAAGTGCCTCCTTTGGACAAGGCAGTGGCAGCATCTACCTGGACGATGTGAGCTGCACAGGGTCCGAATCGTCCCTCTTCCAGTGCGGCCACAATGGCTGGGGCGTCCACAACTGTGGCCACCGTGAAGATGCTGGTGTTGTGTGCTCAGGTACCACTGATTTGACTGCCTGCATTCTGGGACTCTTTCAGGAAGTCTTCCCTCTTGCCTGGAATTCTTTGTGTGTTGGGGATGTCAGCGGGAATTTGTTTTTGCTTGGTCCCACCATGAAGAGACCATTGTGCTGACACCCCCAGGCTCTCCATTGCCCATGTGCCAAGCTGGCAGCAACGTGCCCAGCCCTGGGAGAAAGCCAGGCATGAACCTTCATCCAACAAGCCTCACCTGCCTCTTTCCTTTCCTCCCCTACAGCTGCCACAAGCACAACTACGGCCAGCCCCATCACCTCTGCTCCTTCAGGTGGGTCTGAATTTCTCCTGCGTTTTCTGGCCGCTGCTTCTTGCAGAAAGAATTAGTGCCTCAGAGTTTGGTGTCTGGTTTTCTCTGTAGGAGAGGAGATGCCAGGAAAAGCAGTTCAACAGAGCTGAGACTGGCAACTGTGGTGGCCTGAAATCCATAGAGTGATTCCAAGGCCCTGGCTAGAGGAAGTGCCTTCATGCTAAAATCTCTTCTCAAGTTTTCCATACCTCCTTCTTTCCCAGATGCCACCATCAGCCTGGTGAACGGCACGAACCGCTGCGAGGGTCGCGTGGAGATTTCACACTCTGGGGGCCGGGGCACCGTCTGCGACGATGGCTGGGACCTGAGAGATGCCCAGGTGGTGTGCAGGCAGCTGGGATGTGGCGCTGCTGTTTCTGCAACATCAAGTGCCTCCTTTGGACAAGGCAGTGGCAGCATCTACCTGGACGATGTGAGCTGCACAGGGTCCGAATCGTCCCTCTTCCAGTGCGGCCACAATGGCTGGGGCGTCCACAACTGTGGCCACCGTGAAGATGCTGGTGTTGTGTGCTCAGGTACCACTGATTTGACTGCCTGCATTCTGGGACTCTTTCAGGAAGTCTTCCCTCTTGCCTGGAATTCTTTGTGTGTTGGGGATGTGAGCGGGAATTTGTTTTTGCTTGGTCCCACCATGAAGAGACCATTGTGCTGACACCCCCAGGCTCTCCATTGCCCATGTGCCAAGCTGGCAGCAACGTGCCCAGCCCTGGGAGAAAGCCAGGCATGAACCTTCATCCAACAAGCCTCACCTGCCTCTTTCCTTTCCTCCCCTACAGCTGCCACAAGCACAACTACGGCCAGCCCCATCACCTCTGCTCCTTCAGGTGGGTCTGAATTTCTCCTGCGTTTTCTGGCCGCTGCTTCTTGCAGAAAGAATTAGTGCCTCAGAGTTTGGTGTCTGGTTTTCTCCGTAGGAGAGGAGATGCCAGGAAAAGCAGTTCAACAGAGCTGAGACTGGCAACTGTGGTGGCCTGAAATCCATAGAGTGATTCCAAGGCCCTGGCTAGAGGAAGTGCCTTCATGCTAAAATCTCTTCTCAAGTTTTCCATACCTCCTTCTTTCCCAGATGCCACCATCAGCCTGGTGAACGGCACGAACCGCTGCGAGGGTCGCGTGGAGATTTCACACTCTGGGGGCCGGGGCACCGTCTGCGACGATGGCTGGGACCTGAGAGATGCCCAGGTGGTGTGCAGGCAGCTGGGATGTGGCGCTGCTGTTTCTGCAACATCAAGTGCCTCCTTTGGACAAGGCAGTGGCAGCATCTACCTGGACGATGTGAGCTGCACAGGGTCCGAATCGTCCCTCTTCCAGTGCGGCCACAATGGCTGGGGCGTCCACAACTGTGGCCACCGTGAAGATGCTGGTGTTGTGTGCTCAGGTACCACTGATTTGACTGCCTGCATTCTGGGACTCTTTCAGGAAGTCTTCCCTCTTGCCTGGAATTCTTTGTGTGTTGGGGATGTAAGCGGGAATTTGTTTTTGCTTGGTCCCACCATGAGAGACCATTGTGCTGACACCCCCAGGCTCTCCATTGCCCATGTGCCAAGCTGGCAGCAACGTGCCCAGCCCTGGGAGAAAGCCAGGCATGAACCTTCATCCAACAAGCCTCACCTGCCTCTTTCCTTTCCTCCCCTACAGCTGCCACAAGCACAACTACGGCCAGCCCCATCACCTCTGCTCCTTCAGGTGGGTCTGAATTTCTCCTGCGTTTTCTGGCCGCTGCTTCTTGCAGAAAGAATTAGTGCCTCAGAGTTTGGTGTCTGGTTTTCTCCGTCGGAGAGGAGATGCCAGGAAAAGCAGTTCAACAGAGCTGAGACTGGCAATTGTGGTGGCCTGAAATCCATAGAGTGATTCCAAAGGCCGGGCTAGAGGAAGTGCCTTCATGCTAAAATCTCTTCTCAAGTTTTCCATACCTCCTTCTTTCCCAGATGCCACCATCAGCCTGGTGAACGGCACGAACCGCTGCGAGGGTCGCGTGGAGATTTCACACTCTGGGGGCCGGGGCACCGTCTGCGACGATGGCTGGGACCTGAGAGATGCCCAGGTGGTGTGCAGGCAGCTGGGATGTGGCGCTGCTGTTTCTGCAACATCAAGTGCCTCCTTTGGACAAGGCAGTGGCAGCATCTACCTGGACGATGTGAGCTGCACAGGGTCCGAATCGTCCCTCTTCCAGTGCGGCCACAATGGCTGGGGCGTCCACAACTGTGGCCACCGTGAAGATGCTGGTGTTGTGTGCTCAGGTACCACTGATTTGACTGCCTGCATTCTGGGACTCTTTCAGGAAGTCTTCCCTCTTGCCTGGAATTCTTTGTGTGTTGGGGATGTAAGCGGGAATTTGTTTTTGCTTGGTCCCACCATGAAGAGACCATTGTGCTGACACCCCCAGGCTCTCCATTGCCCATGTGCCAAGCTGGCAGCAACGTGCCCAGCCCTGGGAGAAAGCCAGGCATGAACCTTCATCCAACAAGCCTCACCTGCCTCTTTCCTTTCCTCCCCTACAGCTGCCACAAGCACAACTACGGCCAGCCCCATCACCTCTGCTCCTTCAGGTGGGTCTGAATTTCTCCTGCGTTTTCTGGCCGCTGCTTCTTGCAGAAAGAATTAGTGCCTCAGAGTTTGGTGTCTGGTTTTCTCCGTCGGAGAGGAGATGCCAGGAAAAGCAGTTCAACAGAGCTGAGACTGGCAATTGTGGTGGCCTGAAATCCATAGAGTGATTCCAAAGGCCGGGCTAGAGGAAGTGCCTTCATGCTAAAATCTCTTCTCAAGTTTTCCATACCTCCTTCTTTCCCAGATGCCACCATCAGCCTGGTGAACGGCACGAACCGCTGCGAGGGTCGCGTGGAGATTTCACACTCTGGGGGCCGGGGCACCGTCTGCGACGATGGCTGGGACCTGAGAGATGCCCAGGTGGTGTGCAGGCAGCTGGGATGTGGCGCTGCTGTTTCTGCAACATCAAGTGCCTCCTTTGGACAAGGCAGTGGCAGCATCTACCTGGACGATGTGAGCTGCACAGGGTCCGAATCGTCCCTCTTCCAGTGCGGCCACAATGGCTGGGGCGTCCACAACTGTGGCCACCGTGAAGATGCTGGTGTTGTGTGCTCAGGTACCACTGATTTGACTGCCTGCATTCTGGGACTCTTTCAGGAAGTCTTCCCTCTTGCCTGGAATTCTTTGTGTGTTGGGGATGTCAGCGGGAATTTGTTTTTGCTTGGTCCCACCATGAAGAGACCATTGTGCTGACACCCCCAGGCTCTCCATTGCCCATGTGCCAAGCTGGCAGCAACGTGCCCAGCCCTGGGAGAAAGCCAGGCATGAACCTTCATCCAACAAGCCTCACCTGCCTCTTTCCTTTCCTCCCCTACAGCTGCCACAAGCACAACTACGGCCAGCCCCATCACCTCTGCTCCTTCAGGTGGGTCTGAATTTCTCCTGCGTTTTCTGGCCGCTGCTTCTTGCAGAAAGAATTAGTGCCTCAGAGTTTGGTGTCTGGTTTTCTCTGTAGGAGAGGAGATGCCAGGAAAAGCAGTTCAACAGAGCTGAGACTGGCAACTGTGGTGGCCTGAAATCCATAGAGTGATTCCAAAGGCCTGGCTAGAGGAAGTGCCTTCATGCTAAAATCTCTTCTCAAGTTTTCCATACCTCCTTCTTTCCCAGATGCCACCATCAGCCTGGTGAACGGCACGAACCGCTGCGAGGGTCGTGTGGAGATTTCACACTCTGGGGGCCGGGGCACCGTCTGCGACGATGGCTGGGACCTGAGAGATGCCCAGGTGGTGTGCAGGCAGCTGGGATGTGGCGCTGCTGTTTCTGCAACATCAAGTGCCTCCTTTGGACAAGGCAGTGGCAGCATCTACCTGGACGATGTGAGCTGCACAGGGTCCGAATCGTCCCTCTTCCAGTGCGGCCACAATGGCTGGGGCGTCCACAACTGTGGCCACCGTGAAGATGCTGGTGTTGTGTGCTCAGGTACCACTGATTTGACTGCCTGCATTCTGGGACTCTTTCAGGAAGTCTTCCCTCTTGCCTGGAATTCTTTGTGTGTTGGGGATGTGAGCGGGAATTTGTTTTTGCTTGGTCCCACCATGAAGAGACCATTGTGCTGACACCCCCAGGCTCTCCATTGCCCATGTGCCAAGCTGGCAGCAACGTGCCCAGCCCTGGGAGAAAGCCAGGCATGAACCTTCATCCAACAAGCCTCACCTGCCTCTTTCCTTTCCTCCCCTACAGCTGCCACAAGCACAACTACGGCCAGCCCCATCACCTCTGCTCCTTCAGGTGGGTCTGAATTTCTCCTGCGTTTTCTGGCCGCTGCTTCTTGCAGAAAGAATTAGTGCCTCAGAGTTTGGTGTCTGGTTTTCTCTGTAGGAGAGGAGATGCCAGGAAAAGCAGTTCAACAGAGCTGAGACTGGCAACTGTGGTGGCCTGAAATCCATAGAGTGATTCCAAGGCCCTGGCTAGAGGAAGTGCCTTCATGCTAAAATCTCTTCTCAAGTTTTCCATACCTCCTTCTTTCCCAGATGCCACCATCAGCCTGGTGAACGGCACGAACCGCTGCGAGGGTCGCGTGGAGATTTCACACTCTGGGGGCCGGGGCACCGTCTGCGACGATGGCTGGGACCTGAGAGATGCCCAGGTGGTGTGCAGGCAGCTGGGATGTGGCGCTGCTGTTTCTGCAACATCAAGTGCCTCCTTTGGACAAGGCAGTGGCAGCATCTACCTGGACGATGTGAGCTGCACAGGGTCCGAATCGTCCCTCTTCCAGTGCGGCCACAATGGCTGGGGCGTCCACAACTGTGGCCACCGTGAAGATGCTGGTGTTGTGTGCTCAGGTACCACTGATTTGACTGCCTGCATTCTGGGACTCTTTCAGGAAGTCTTCCCTCTTGCCTGGAATTCTTTGTGTGTTGGGGATGTGAGCGGGAATTTGTTTTTGCTTGGTCCCACCATGAAGAGACCATTGTGCTGACACCCCCAGGCTCTCCATTGCCCATGTGCCAAGCTGGCAGCAACGTGCCCAGCCCTGGGAGAAAGCCAGGCATGAACCTTCATCCAACAAGCCTCACCTGCCTCTTTCCTTTCCTCCCCTACAGCTGCCACAAGCACAACTACGGCCAGCCCCATCACCTCTGCTCCTTCAGGTGGGTCTGAATTTCTCCTGCGTTTTCTGGCCGCTGCTTCTTGCAGAAAGAATTAGTGCCTCAGAGTTTGGTGTCTGGTTTTCTCTGTAGGAGAGGAGATGCCAGGAAAAGCAGTTCAACAGAGCTGAGACTGGCAATTGTGGTGGCCTGAAATCCATAGAGTGATTCCAAAGGCCGGGCTAGAGGAAGTGCCTTCATGCTAAAATCTCTTCTCAAGTTTTCCATACCTCCTTCTTTCCCAGATGCCACCATCAGCCTGGTGAACGGCACGAACCGCTGCGAGGGTCGCGTGGAGATTTCACACTCTGGGGGCCGGGGCACCGTCTGCGACGATGGCTGGGACCTGAGAGATGCCCAGGTGGTGTGCAGGCAGCTGGGATGTGGCGCTGCTGTTTCTGCAACATCAAGTGCCTCCTTTGGACAAGGCAGTGGCAGCATCTACCTGGACGATGTGAGCTGCACAGGGTCCGAATCGTCCCTCTTCCAGTGCGGCCACAATGGCTGGGGCGTCCACAACTGTGGCCACCGTGAAGATGCTGGTGTTGTGTGCTCAGGTACCACTGATTTGACTGCCTGCATTCTGGGACTCTTTCAGGAAGTCTTCCCTCTTGCCTGGAATTCTTTGTGTGTTGGGGATGTGAGCGGGAATTTGTTTTTGCTTGGTCCCACCATGAAGAGACCATTGTGCTGACACCCCCAGGCTCTCCATTGCCCATGTGCCAAGCTGGCAGCAACGTGCCCAGCCCTGGGAGAAAGCCAGGCATGAACCTTCATCCAACAAGCCTCACCTGCCTCTTTCCTTTCCTCCCCTACAGCTGCCACAAGCACAACTACGGCCAGCCCCATCACCTCTGCTCCTTCAGGTGGGTCTGAATTTCTCCTGCGTTTTCTGGCCGCTGCTTCTTGCAGAAAGAATTAGTGCCTCAGAGTTTGGTGTCTGGTTTTCTCCGTCGGAGAGGAGATGCCAGGAAAAGCAGTTCAACAGAGCTGAGACTGGCAACTGTGGTGGCCTGAAATCCATAGAGTGATTCCAAGGCCCTGGCTAGAGGAAGTGCCTTCATGCTAAAATCTCTTCTCAAGTTTTCCATACCTCCTTCTTTCCCAGATGCCACCATCAGCCTGGTGAACGGCACGAACCGCTGCGAGGGTCGTGTGGAGATTTCACACTCTGGGGGCCGGGGCACCGTCTGCGACGATGGCTGGGACCTGAGAGATGCCCAGGTGGTGTGCAGGCAGCTGGGATGTGGCGCTGCTGTTTCTGCAACATCAAGTGCCTCCTTTGGACAAGGCAGTGGCAGCATCTACCTGGACGATGTGAGCTGCACAGGGTCCGAATCGTCCCTCTTCCAGTGCGGCCACAATGGCTGGGGCGTCCACAACTGTGGCCACCGTGAAGATGCTGGTGTTGTGTGCTCAGGTACCACTGATTTGACTGCCTGCATTCTGGGACTCTTTCAGGAAGTCTTCCCTCTTGCCTGGAATTCTTTGTGTGTTGGGGATGTGAGCGGGAATTTGTTTTTGCTTGGTCCCACCATGAAGAGACCATTGTGCTGACACCCCCAGGCTCTCCATTGCCCATGTGCCAAGCTGGCAGCAACGTGCCCAGCCCTGGGAGAAAGCCAGGCATGAACCTTCATCCAACAAGCCTCACCTGCCTCTTTCCTTTCCTCCCCTACAGCTGCCACAAGCACAACTACGGCCAGCCCCATCACCTCTGCTCCTTCAGGTGGGTCTGAATTTCTCCTGCGTTTTCTGGCCGCTGCTTCTTGCAGAAAGAATTAGTGCCTCAGAGTTTGGTGTCTGGTTTTCTCTGTAGGAGAGGAGATGCCAGGAAAAGCAGTTCAACAGAGCTGAGACTGGCCATTGTGGTGGCCTGAAATCCATAGAGTGATTCCAAGGCCCTGGCTAGAGGAAGTGCCTTCATGCTAAAATCTCTTCTCAAGTTTTCCATACCTCCTTCTTTCCCAGATGCCACCATCAGCCTGGTGAACGGCACGAACCGCTGCGAGGGTCGCGTGGAGATTTCACACTCTGGGGGCCAGGGCACCGTCTGCGACGATGGCTGGGACCTGAGAGATGCCCAGGTGGTGTGCAGGCAGCTGGGATGTGGCGCTGCTGTTTCTGCAACATCAAGTGCCTCCTTTGGACAAGGCAGTGGCAGCATCTACCTGGACGATGTGAGCTGCACAGGGTCCGAATCGTCCCTCTTCCAGTGCGGCCACAATGGCTGGGGCGTCCACAACTGTGGCCACCGTGAAGATGCTGGTGTTGTGTGCTCAGGTACCACTGATTTGACTGCCTGCATTCTGGGACTCTTTCAGGAAGTCTTCCCTCTTGCCTGGAATTCTTTGTGTGTTGGGGATGTGAGCGGGAATTTGTTTTTGCTTGGTCCCACCATGAAGAGACCATTGTGCTGACACCCCCAGGCTCTCCATTGCCCATGTGCCAAGCTGGCAGCAACGTGCCCAGCCCTGGGAGAAAGCCAGGCATGAACCTTCATCCAACAAGCCTCACCTGCCTCTTTCCTTTCCTCCCCTACAGCTGCCACAAGCACAACTACGGCCAGCCCCATCACCTCTGCTCCTTCAGGTGGGTCTGAATTTCTCCTGCGTTTTCTGGCCGCTGCTTCTTGCAGAAAGAATTAGTGCCTCAGAGTTTGGTGTCTGGTTTTCTCCGTCGGAGAGGAGATGCCAGGAAAAGCAGTTCAACAGAGCTGAGACTGGCAACTGTGGTGGCCTGAAATCCATAGAGTGATTCCAAAGGCCTGGCTAGAGGAAGTGCCTTCATGCTAAAATCTCTTCTCAAGTTTTCCATACCTCCTTCTTTCCCAGATGCCACCATCAGCCTGGTGAACGGCACGAACCGCTGCGAGGGTCGCGTGGAGATTTCACACTCTGGGGGCCGGGGCACCGTCTGCGACGATGGCTGGGACCTGAGAGATGCCCAGGTGGTGTGCAGGCAGCTGGGATGTGGCGCTGCTGTTTCTGCAACATCAAGTGCCTCCTTTGGACAAGGCAGTGGCAGCATCTACCTGGACGATGTGAGCTGCACAGGGTCCGAATCGTCCCTCTTCCAGTGCGGCCACAATGGCTGGGGCGTCCACAACTGTGGCCACCGTGAAGATGCTGGTGTTGTGTGCTCAGGTACCACTGATTTGACTGCCTGCATTCTGGGACTCTTTCAGGAAGTCTTCCCTCTTGCCTGGAATTCTTTGTGTGTTGGGGATGTCAGCGGGAATTTGTTTTTGCTTGGTCCCACCATGAGAGACCATTGTGCTGACACCCCCAGGCTCTCCATTGCCCATGTGCCAAGCTGGCAGCAACGTGCCCAGCCCTGGGAGAAAGCCAGGCATGAACCTTCATCCAACAAGCCTCACCTGCCTCTTTCCTTTCCTCCCCTACAGCTGCCACAAGCACAACTACGGCCAGCCCCATCACCTCTGCTCCTTCAGGTGGGTCTGAATTTCTCCTGCGTTTTCTGGCCGCTGCTTCTTGCAGAAAGAATTAGTGCCTCAGAGTTTGGTGTCTGGTTTTCTCTGTAGGAGAGGAGATGCCAGGAAAAGCAGTTCAACAGAGCTGAGACTGGCAACTGTGGTGGCCTGAAATCCATAGAGTGATTCCAAGGCCCTGGCTAGAGGAAGTGCCTTCATGCTAAAATCTCTTCTCAAGTTTTCCATACCTCCTTCTTTCCCAGATGCCACCATCAGCCTGGTGAACGGCACGAACCGCTGCGAGGGTCGCGTGGAGATTTCACACTCTGGGGGCCGGGGCACCGTCTGCGACGATGGCTGGGACCTGAGAGATGCCCAGGTGGTGTGCAGGCAGCTGGGATGTGGCGCTGCTGTTTCTGCAACATCAAGTGCCTCCTTTGGACAAGGCAGTGGCAGCATCTACCTGGACGATGTGAGCTGCACAGGGTCCGAATCGTCCCTCTTCCAGTGCGGCCACAATGGCTGGGGCGTCCACAACTGTGGCCACCGTGAAGATGCTGGTGTTGTGTGCTCAGGTACCACTGATTTGACTGCCTGCATTCTGGGACTCTTTCAGGAAGTCTTCCCTCTTGCCTGGAATTCTTTGTGTGTTGGGGATGTGAGCGGGAATTTGTTTTTGCTTGGTCCCACCATGAAGAGACCATTGTGCTGACACCCCCAGGCTCTCCATTGCCCATGTGCCAAGCTGGCAGCAACGTGCCCAGCCCTGGGAGAAAGCCAGGCATGAACCTTCATCCAACAAGCCTCACCTGCCTCTTTCCTTTCCTCCCCTACAGCTGCCACAAGCACAACTACGGCCAGCCCCATCACCTCTGCTCCTTCAGGTGGGTCTGAATTTCTCCTGCGTTTTCTGGCCGCTGCTTCTTGCAGAAAGAATTAGTGCCTCAGAGTTTGGTGTCTGGTTTTCTCCGTCGGAGAGGAGATGCCAGGAAAAGCAGTTCAACAGAGCTGAGACTGGCAACTGTGGTGGCCTGAAATCCATAGAGTGATTCCAAAGGCCTGGCTAGAGGAAGTGCCTTCATGCTAAAATCTCTTCTCAAGTTTTCCATACCTCCTTCTTTCCCAGATGCCACCATCAGCCTGGTGAACGGCACGAACCGCTGCGAGGGTCGCGTGGAGATTTCACACTCTGGGGGCCGGGGCACCGTCTGCGACGATGGCTGGGACCTGAGAGATGCCCAGGTGGTGTGCAGGCAGCTGGGATGTGGCGCTGCTGTTTCTGCAACATCAAGTGCCTCCTTTGGACAAGGCAGTGGCAGCATCTACCTGGACGATGTGAGCTGCACAGGGTCCGAATCGTCCCTCTTCCAGTGCGGCCACAATGGCTGGGGCGTCCACAACTGTGGCCACCGTGAAGATGCTGGTGTTGTGTGCTCAGGTACCACTGATTTGACTGCCTGCATTCTGGGACTCTTTCAGGAAGTCTTCCCTCTTGCCTGGAATTCTTTGTGTGCTGGGGATGTCAGCGGGAATTTGTTTTTGCTTGGTCCCACCATGAAGAGACCATTGTGCTGACACCCCCAGGCTCTCCATTGCCCATGTGCCAAGCTGGCAGCAACGTGCCCAGCCCTGGGAGAAAGCCAGGCATGAACCTTCATCCAACAAGCCTCACCTGCCTCTTTCCTTTCCTCCCCTACAGCTGCCACAAGCACAACTACGGCCAGCCCCATCACCTCTGCTCCTTCAGGTGGGTCTGAATTTCTCCTGCGTTTTCTGGCCGCTGCTTCTTGCAGAAAGAATTAGTGCCTCAGAGTTTGGTGTCTGGTTTTCTCGGTAGGAGAGGAGATGCCAGGAAAAGCAGTTCAACAGAGATGAGACTGGCAACTGTGGTGGCCTGAAATCCATAGAGTGATTCCAAGGCCCTGGCTAGAGGAAGTGCCTTCATGCTAAAATCTCTTCTCAAGTTTTCCATACCTCCTTCTTTCCCAGATGCCACCATCAGCCTGGTGAACGGCACGAACCGCTGCGAGGGTCGCGTGGAGATTTCACACTCTGGGGGCCGGGGCACCGTCTGCGACGATGGCTGGGACCTGAGAGATGCCCAGGTGGTGTGCAGGCAGCTGGGATGTGGCGCTGCTGTTTCTGCAACATCAAGTGCCTCCTTTGGACAAGGCAGTGGCAGCATCTACCTGGACGATGTGAGCTGCACAGGGTCCGAATCGTCCCTCTTCCAGTGCGGCCACAATGGCTGGGGCGTCCACAACTGTGGCCACCGTGAAGATGCTGGTGTTGTGTGCTCAGGTACCACTGATTTGACTGCCTGCATTCTGGGACTCTTTCAGGAAGTCTTCCCTCTTGCCTGGAATTCTTTGTGTGTTGGGGATGTGAGCGGGAATTTGTTTTTGCTTGGTCCCACCATGAGAGACCATTGTGCTGACACCCCCAGGCTCTCCATTGCCCATGTGCCAAGCTGGCAGCAACGTGCCCAGCCCTGGGAGAAAGCCAGGCATGAACCTTCATCCAACAAGCCTCACCTGCCTCTTTCCTTTCCTCCCCTACAGCTGCCACAAGCACAACTACGGCCAGCCCCATCACCTCTGCTCCTTCAGGTGGGTCTGAATTTCTCCTGCGTTTTCTGGCCGCTGCTTCTTGCAGAAAGAATTAGTGCCTCAGAGTTTGGTGTCTGGTTTTCTCTGTAGGAGAGGAGATGCCAGGAAAAGCAGTTCAACAGAGCTGAGACTGGCAACTGTGGTGGCCTGAAATCCATAGAGTGATTCCAAAGGCCGGGCTAGAGGAAGTGCCTTCATGCTAAAATCTCTTCTCAAGTTTTCCATACCTCCTTCTTTCCCAGATGCCACCATCAGCCTGGTGAACGGCACGAACCGCTGCGAGGGTCGCGTGGAGATTTCACACTCTGGGGGCCGGGGCACCGTCTGCGACGATGGCTGGGACCTGAGAGATGCCCAGGTGGTGTGCAGGCAGCTGGGATGTGGCGCTGCTGTTTCTGCAACATCAAGTGCCTCCTTTGGACAAGGCAGTGGCAGCATCTACCTGGACGATGTGAGCTGCACAGGGTCCGAATCGTCCCTCTTCCAGTGCGGCCACAATGGCTGGGGCGTCCACAACTGTGGCCACCGTGAAGATGCTGGTGTTGTGTGCTCAGGTACCACTGATTTGACTGCCTGCATTCTGGGACTCTTTCAGGAAGTCTTCCCTCTTGCCTGGAATTCTTTGTGTGTTGGGGATGTAAGCGGGAATTTGTTTTTGCTTGGTCCCACCATGAAGAGACCATTGTGCTGACACCCCCAGGCTCTCCATTGCCCATGTGCCAAGCTGGCAGCAACGTGCCCAGCCCTGGGAGAAAGCCAGGCATGAACCTTCATCCAACAAGCCTCACCTGCCTCTTTCCTTTCCTCCCCTACAGCTGCCACAAGCACAACTACGGCCAGCCCCATCACCTCTGCTCCTTCAGGTGGGTCTGAATTTCTCCTGCGTTTTCTGGCCGCTGCTTCTTGCAGAAAGAATTAGTGCCTCAGAGTTTGGTGTCTGGTTTTCTCTGTAGGAGAGGAGATGCCAGGAAAAGCAGTTCAACAGAGCTGAGACTGGCCATTGTGGTGGCCTGAAATCCATAGAGTGATTCCAAGGCCCTGGCTAGAGGAAGTGCCTTCATGCTAAAATCTCTTCTCAAGTTTTCCATACCTCCTTCTTTCCCAGATGCCACCATCAGCCTGGTGAACGGCACGAACCGCTGCGAGGGTCGCGTGGAGATTTCACACTCTGGGGGCCGGGGCACCGTCTGCGACGATGGCTGGGACCTGAGAGATGCCCAGGTGGTGTGCAGGCAGCTGGGATGTGGCGCTGCTGTTTCTGCAACATCAAGTGCCTCCTTTGGACAAGGCAGTGGCAGCATCTACCTGGACAATGTGAGCTGCACAGGGTCCGAATCGTCCCTCTTCCAGTGCGGCCACAATGGCTGGGGCGTCCACAACTGTGGCCACCGTGAAGATGCTGGTGTTGTGTGCTCAGGTACCACTGATTTGACTGCCTGCATTCTGGGACTCTTTCAGGAAGTCTTCCCTCTTGCCTGGAATTCTTTGTGTGTTGGGGATGTGAGCGGGAATTTGTTTTTGCTTGGTCCCACCATGAAGAGACCATTGTGCTGACACCCCCAGGCTCTCCATTGCCCATGTGCCAAGCTGGCAGCAACGTGCCCAGCCCTGGGAGAAAGCCAGGCATGAACCTTCATCCAACAAGCCTCACCTGCCTCTTTCCTTTCCTCCCCTACAGCTGCCACAAGCACAACTACGGCCAGCCCCATCACCTCTGCTCCTTCAGGTGGGTCTGAATTTCTCCTGCGTTTTCTGGCCGCTGCTTCTTGCAGAAAGAATTAGTGCCTCAGAGTTTGGTGTCTGGTTTTCTCTGTAGGAGAGGAGATGCCAGGAAAAGCAGTTCAACAGAGCTGAGACTGGCAACTGTGGTGGCCTGAAATCCATAGAGTGATTCCAAGGCCCTGGCTAGAGGAAGTGCCTTCATGCTAAAATCTCTTCTCAAGTTTTCCATACCTCCTTCTTTCCCAGATGCCACCATCAGCCTGGTGAACGGCACGAACCGCTGCGAGGGTCGCGTGGAGATTTCACACTCTGGGGGCCGGGGCACCGTCTGCGACGATGGCTGGGACCTGAGAGATGCCCAGGTGGTGTGCAGGCAGCTGGGATGTGGCGCTGCTGTTTCTGCAACATCAAGTGCCTCCTTTGGACAAGGCAGTGGCAGCATCTACCTGGACAATGTGAGCTGCACAGGGTCCGAATCGTCCCTCTTCCAGTGCGGCCACAATGGCTGGGGCGTCCACAACTGTGGCCACCGTGAAGATGCTGGTGTTGTGTGCTCAGGTACCACTGATTTGACTGCCTGCATTCTGGGACTCTTTCAGGAAGTCTTCCCTCTTGCCTGGAATTCTTTGTGTGTTGGGGATGTGAGCGGGAATTTGTTTTTGCTTGGTCCCACCATGAAGAGACCATTGTGCTGACACCCCCAGGCTCTCCATTGCCCATGTGCCAAGCTGGCAGCAACGTGCCCAGCCCTGGGAGAAAGCCAGGCATGAACCTTCATCCAACAAGCCTCACCTGCCTCTTTCCTTTCCTCCCCTACAGCTGCCACAAGCACAACTACGGCCAGCCCCATCACCTCTGCTCCTTCAGGTGGGTCTGAATTTCTCCTGCGTTTTCTGGCCGCTGCTTCTTGCAGAAAGAATTAGTGCCTCAGAGTTTGGTGTCTGGTTTTCTCCGTCGGAGAGGAGATGCCAGGAAAAGCAGTTCAACAGAGCTGAGACTGGCAACTGTGGTGGCCTGAAATCCATAGAGTGATTCCAAAGGCCTGGCTAGAGGAAGTGCCTTCATGCTAAAATCTCTTCTCAAGTTTTCCATACCTCCTTCTTTCCCAGATGCCACCATCAGCCTGGTGAACGGCACGAACCGCTGCGAGGGTCGCGTGGAGATTTCACACTCTGGGGGCCGAGGCACCGTCTGCGACGATGGCTGGGACCTGAGAGATGCCCAGGTGGTGTGCAGGCAGCTGGGATGTGGCGCTGCTGTTTCTGCAACATCAAGTGCCTCCTTTGGACAAGGCAGTGGCAGCATCTACCTGGACGATGTGAGCTGCACAGGGTCCGAATCGTCCCTCTTCCAGTGCGGCCACAATGGCTGGGGCGTCCACAACTGTGGCCACCGTGAAGATGCTGGTGTTGTGTGCTCAGGTACCACTGATTTGACTGCCTGCATTCTGGGACTCTTTCAGGAAGTCTTCCCTCTTGCCTGGAATTCTTTGTGTGTTGGGGATGTGAGCGGGAATTTGTTTTTGCTTGGTCCCACCATGAAGAGACCATTGTGCTGACACCCCCAGGCTCTCCATTGCCCATGTGCCAAGCTGGCAGCAACGTGCCCAGCACTGGGAGAAAGCCAGGCATGAACCTTCATCCAACAAGCCTCACCTGCCTCTTTCCTTTCCTCCCCTACAGCTGCCACAAGCACAACTACGGCCAGCCCCATCACCTCTGCTCCTTCAGGTGGGTCTGAATTTCTCCTGCGTTTTCTGGCCGCTGCTTCTTGCAGAAAGAATTAGTGCCTCAGAGTTTGGTGTCTGGTTTTCTCCGTAGGAGAGGAGATGCCAGGAAAAGCAGTTCAACAGAGCTGAGACTGGCCATTGTGGTGGCCTGAAATCCATAGAGTGATTCCAAAGGGCTGGCTAGAGGAAGTGCCTTCATGCTAAAATCTCTTCTCAAGTTTTCCATACCTCCTTCTTTCCCAGATGCCACCATCAGCCTGGTGAACGGCACGAACCGCTGCGAGGGTCGCGTGGAGATTTCACACTCTGGGGGCCGGGGCACCGTCTGCGACGATAGCTGGGACCTGAGAGATGCCCAGGTGGTGTGCAGGCAGCTGGGATGTGGCGCTGCTGTTTCTGCAACATCAAGTGCCTCCTTTGGACAAGGCAGTGGCAGCATCTACCTGGACGATGTGAGCTGCACAGGGTCCGAATCGTCCCTCTTCCAGTGCGGCCACAATGGCTGGGGCGTCCACAACTGTGGCCACTATGAAGATGCTGGTGTTGTGTGCTCAGGTACCACTGATTTGACTGCCTGCATTCTGGGACTCTTTCAGGAAGTCTTCCCTCTTGCCTGGAATTCTTTGTGTGTTGGGGATGTGAGCGGGAATTTGTTTTTGCTTGGTCCCACCATGAAGAGACCATTGTGCTGACACCCCCAGGCTCTCCATTGCCCATGTGCCAAGCTGGCAGCAACGTGCCCAGCACTGGGAGAAAGCCAGGCATGAACCTTCATCCAACAAGCCTCACCTGCCTCTTTCCTTTCCTCCCCTACAGCTGCCACAAGCACAACTACGGCCAGCCCCATCACCTCTGCTCCTTCAGGTGGGTCTGAATTTCTCCTGCGTTTTCTGGCCGCTGCTTCTTGCAGAAAGAATTAGTGCCTCAGATGCTTGTGTTTAGCCTTCTCTTAGGGAGAGCAGATTCTGCGAAAAGCACGGCAGAATGTAGAAATTGAGGGTTGTGGTGACCTGAAATTCATAGAGCATCGTCAAGGCCCTCTCAAGGGAAGATTCTTCCTTTTGTTCTGTTTTGACTGGACTTAAATGTACATTTGGGATGAGTGCAGGATTATGTTTTTGGTTGATCCCACCATGTAAGAGCATTCTGCTGAGACCCCCAGGCTCTCCATTGCCCAGTGTCATGGTGCCACCAACATTCCCTGGGTGGTAGAAAACCTTGTCATGCTCCCTCATCCTCCAGCGCCTCAGCTACTTCCTTTTTTTTTGTCTCATTCAGCTGCCAAAAGCATAGTCCCAGTTACAATTCCTTCAGGTTTTTATTTTTATGTGTTTTTTCCCATTTCTCCAATCCATTTCTCTTGAAGTGGCATAATTTCTGTTTTGCAGTTGTAAGCTATTTAATTTGTATTGTACAATACATTGGGAAAAATCCTTTCTTGTTTTAATTCTTTATATGCTATACACCAGTCTTTTGTGTTTGAGTGATTCTATGGTTGGGGGAGGATTTCAGAGTATGCTGATTACATGGGACATTTTCTTTTGTTAATTCTCTGATTTTATGGTATTTAGGCCACCACCTTTTACTTTATTTCATACCTATATGCCTGAAGCCCACAGAGGTAATAACTGCAAGCACAGCTCATAATACTCTAAAGAGTTCATCACTCTTGTAGCCTAACTGAGAGGAGCACTCTCATTATGTTTCTTTTGAGATTTAAACTTGTGTTGCCATGGTTTCTGTATATAGAACATATTTTTATTTGGTCTGAAGAAAATCTAAATTACTCACTTCTATCCCTTATTTTCTTTTTTTTTTTTTCCTTTCCTTTTTCAGGTCAAAAAATTATTTGTGGTGATATACTTTTTAAGTCCTCCGGAACATTTCATAGTCCTTCTTTGAATCCTTCAGATAAAGCAGATTGTTTGTGGCAAATACATGTAACAAACAATTTCCTCATTGCTCTCACATTTGATAGCATTCAGTAAGTAAACCACCTTCTGCTTGGGCAATAAAAAAATTCCAAATCTCAACTGCATCCACAGTTCCTGGGCACATTTCCCATCCTATAATTGAAAGCTAAATATACATGGGAAATGTGTGAGTGCAAAATCCTGTTATATTGTTCATTCAGCATTTAAACATCAAAGTTTAGCAAATGCATTTTTTAATAAGTTCTCATTTCTTCCTCAGGTTGCAAGGTGGATGTCATAATGACTATATTGAGATCTATGATGGGCCACCCAAATCTTCTCCTCTACTTGGAAGAATTTGTTCTAGTTCTCATCTCACATACACCTCATCTTCAAACTTCATGTCTGTGAGGTTTTACAGTGACTCCAGATATTCCAGTGGAAGTTTTCGGGCTCAGTATCAGTCATTTCCAGCAGACCAGAACACCAGTAAATTGTCATTCTATTTTTAATTCTGTTCTCTTGGTAATATCTTCTTTGCTCAGAAGTGTTTATACACTGTTATTTTATAAATAAGTAAGGAATCCCACGTAGATGATGTTCCTACTTGAATTTTGTGACTGATTATTGACTGCTCACTTTCAGAAAATAACCACTTTTTCTTCTTTGAAAATATTAATTTTATTTGCCTTTAGGTGTTTTCTATGTCATTTTCTAAACTCTTATTTTCTTTGTATCACATCATAATTCATATATATTTTTATACCTTTCTGGACAAATTTTCACAGAGTCATAGAAATGTTGGTTAGAAGGAACTTTTGGAGTTTTCCTAGGCCAACTATTCAAAACAGACCTACTGCCAACACCAGGTCAGGTCCATTAAGAACTGGTCTAGCTATGTGTCTAGAAATATTCAAAGGATGAAATATTTAAAGCTACTACTTTGGGTGACCTGTTGCAGTACTGTCCTACTGCTTACTCATATCTAAGTCTCAAGTGTAAAAATAAGTGGTTTGGCTTATGAATTCTCTTCCCTAAATGGTAGCAGTGATTGCACCTGTTGGACTTGCAATATGAAAGCATTATCAAGTACCCAAAATCACTAATAATTCTTTTTTTTTTCCCTAGCCCTTCTGTGCTTGCCAACCTACATGAGTGCAGTGGTAGACAGACGCTATCTCCAGTCCCAGGGCTACTCAGTGGACAGCATCAGCCTGGCAGACCCTCAATGTAGACCAAAAATTACATCAACTGAGGTTATATTCAACATTTCATACAGCGACTGTGGTACACGTAGACAGGTTGGTGTCAAGACATTTGGGACAGCTCTGGACATGGGAATTTAAAAGCCATTTGGAAAATTGTTGTGGGTTGCAAAGGGTGTTGTAGGCCACAGGCATGCAAAACACAGAAAAGGAGCATGTGTTTCTGGAGGCTGAATTTGTTAAATATTTTTACTTATCCTTCCCAGGGTACTTATATCCCTGTACTATTTCAGAATGATGTTCTAGAGAACAAAAATAGAGGGGACAGTTAAGTGAGCAGTCCTATCCTGGATGCTTGGGATTTTTCAGTGGGACATGTCCTTTGTGACTGCCAGGACCTGGCACATACAGAAATTCATAATGCTCACAGTATTTGCAGTGAACATGACCACATGTGGTAATTTAACACTCATTTAATGTGTCAAACAGGGCAACAACGAAACAATCACCTACTCCAACGTGATAAAAGTGCCTGCTCCTGGCAGAGTCATCAAGAGGCAAAAGGACCTTCACTTGCACATCAGCTGCAAAATGCTGCAGAACACCTGGGTTCAAGTCATGTACGTTGCTGATGATGTCATTGATGTCAACAAAACCCAGTATGGCAGATACGATGTGAGCCTGATGTTCTACACCTCCTCATCTTTCCAGTGGCCAGTGCATGACTTCCCATACTATGTTGACATGAATCAGAATTTGTTCCTCCAAGCTTCTCTTCACAGCTCTGACCAAAATCTGACCGTGTTTGTGGACACGTGTGTGGCATCACCTAATTCTAGTGATTTTAGAACACTGGTCTATGAATTGACCAAAAGTGGGTAAGAACTTTGTAAAAAATTGCTCTAAAAGTGTCTTTATGTGTTCTAAAAGAGCTTACTTTGTGAAATGAGGTGATTTCGGACCAGTGTACATTGGTTGTAATTCTCAGGGCAAATGTTCCTCTAAGAACAACTTTTTGGCAAAGCCTAAGTAAAATTCAGAATGACAACCAAATGCAATCAAGCACTGAGATTTCACTCAAGGAGTCAATGAGGAAATGGAGGTCTAACTCTGTTTCTGAAATAGACATATGAAAGGGAGGGATGTCCACAGCTCTACATTTCTCTACATCATGAGTTTTACAGCATCATTACTGGAATACAAAACTGTCTACCCAAAAGGAAGAGAAATTCCTTAGCATTTTCTTACTATTCTAGAAACCTAAACCTCTTTGCCTAAATTTATACCAAAGTACATTGAAACACTAAAGAGAAGTGTATTAAAATTAGTTTCATGCTTCCAGAGTGTAAAGGAGAACTTTCTCTTTCAGCAACAACTTTCAAGGGCCTCTTTTCAAACAGAAAAATCCTGTTTGCAAATGCATGACAAGCTCTCACCTGAAACACAGAAACCAGCAGAACCACTAGCCATTTTTCAGCTATTCATGTTTACACAGAACTTGTTAAGCTATGAAATTTCTGTGCTGTGCATATTTAGTAATTTCTCTTCTTACTAAAAGCACTTTTTTTTAAAACCTTTTGATTTCTCTTTTACTTCCTGGTTTTATATTTAACCTTGGAACTTATTGCAAAGAGAGGATGTAATAGTGCTTCTACTCCAGTGAAGCTGTGAGTTAATAGCTAATCTGTTGATTTTATTTCCTTCCAGGTGTGCTAGTGACCCTAGCTACGCTCTCTTCCCCTCGCCACGCAGCGATGTCGTTCGGTTTGGGTTTAACGCCTTCTCGTTCGTGAACCGATTCCCGTCGGTGTTCCTGCGGTGTGAGCTGCTGGTGTGCAGGTACCATGACTACTCCTCCCGCTGCTACCAAGGCTGTGTTAGCAGGTTCAAGAGGAATGCAGATTCTTCCCACCAGCAAGTGAATGTTGTTGTTGGACCTGTGCAGCTTCGGGAAGCTCACGCTGAGAACAGGAACACTGGTAAGTTTAAATATCTTTAATAACGTAAGACTCTGTGTGTTACTGTCTGTTTGCATTTCAGTTCAGACAGGAAATCCAGCTCTGAAATGGGCCTTTGCTGGTTTATTTACAACTCTGCTATAATTCTTTTGGGGGATTATTTATTTATATATATATATATATATAATAGTTCTATTAGATTTACAAGCTCTTTCTTTTCTATCATACTTTAGATCCATTCTTTGTTCTGCACATATCAAATGGCAATTGTTTAAGTTCTATGGGAAGAGGGATGAGATGTAACTAATCTGATTTATATTAATTTGCCAAAGATGTCTGTGCCTAATTTGCATGTCTGTTATTTATTTACAATCAATCTCTAGGTCCTCTTGGAAATGCTGTTTCTCAGTGTCCTGTAGCTGCTGTTTCCACTACCAGAAAGCAACATCTTAGGGTCTTTGAGTGTAATCATTACAGACTCCCAGTTTCTCTTTAATTTCTTGCCACAATCTTTACTTGTTTTGCATGGCCACAGAATAATTTGTGAAATAATTTGCAGTTTTCTGATCAGATCCAGATTAGAGCTTTTTAACTCAAATTCTCTTTGCCTAATTACCTTTGCAATTAACTAGCTCAGGGAAAAAAAAAAACAAAACAGTAAGTTTCTCTCTGCCTCTTTTATGCTCAGGGCTGGCCTCTGAGATCCAGGCAAAAGGGGAGACTCTGAGCTCAGAGCCTGCTGCCAGCTCCCACGTTCTTCTGGCTGTGATCACCGTGGTGCTGGTAGCTGCTGTTCTGACAGGTGGAGGATTTCTTTGGAAGAGGAAACTGCAGGAGACCATCCCGTACCAGAAATTCTGAGAGGCAGCTCAAGGCATGGAGGAGGAAGGATACTTTCACCAGCCACCTGCTTCATTATTTGGGTTTGCAATCAGTGTGAAGGGCAGCTCTTACTTGGCTATTCCACCATCCAGACCATGTTTGAAGAATCAAGATTACACCTGATGTTACCATGAACTGAATTTATAAAGCAATCTGATTTTAAAACCTAAGGTGTAAAGAAGGATTGATTCTTTCGTCCCAGCATCCAAATAAGCATCTTCAGTGCTGGACATTTCAAAGCTTTTCTGTTGAACTCCTCATTGAGTGTCTGTCTGGGAAGACTGAAATAGGTGACTTGAGAAACAAGAACTGACTTATTTGGCCCTTGCTGATATGCAGATGAAACACCTGTGTAGCACCATAGATACACTGGGAAGTAGTACGAGAAAAATGTTTTTTTGCAGTAAAAAATCTCAATAATGAGCCACAAGCAAATATGCTCAGGGGCTTCACGTGAAGAGTTATTGCTGTACAGCAGTCCTGACTTTGGGCAGGTTGGTTCTTCCCAAATTCATATTTCTCTGAGTAAATATAGGCCATTTATACGATTTTATATGGAGGATGAATATAATCACATTACTTAAATATGTAATTAAAAATAACAGGAAAGAAAATGTTTTTTTGAGCAATCCTTTTTTTTTTTTTGTGTACTTGCAAACATCCCACTTGTATGTGTGAACTCATGGCTAACACACTGCTGGGTTGGAGAATGTGGCTTCTGACAAAGTGACTTTGCCAAGCAATGATTCCTGCTCTTGCTCTCACATATTTCTACACCTGGAATGGGTGGGAGGGAGAGAATGTACATAAGTTCCCATAAGGAAGTGTGATCTCTCTCCATGTGAAAACAAAATAAAAAACAAAAAAAAGGAAGAATTTATTTGGAAGAAGCTACTTAATACAGGTGGAAAGGTCACTGGTATTGATTGAGAAATGCCCTTCTTGAAACGTTCCTGTTTTCCAGCCAGCTGTGAAAGAGGTAAGTTCATTTGGAACTGAGCAATGTCAGATGTGCAAGGTGAGCCAAAGTGGTGACGTGTGAGGAAGGTGAGCTGTACTCTGGGGTGACAACCTGACCTGACAAGGAGGATATGGGCAGCTCTGACGGGAACCAGCACCACAGCCTGTACCATTTGTTCCTTCAAGTTGCCTTCTCCTCATGATTCCAGTCAGGGCTCTCATCACCTCTCCATGATGTAAAGAAGGGATCACACAGGTAGGGGCTGGCACTGCACACAGAAAGTGAGAGGTTTTTCCATACTTGAGGAACAAGGATTTAGGGTCCTCCTCCCGCCTCTGCCTGCAGCCACCTTTGGAGGGCAGAGCATCTCAGAAGGCTGACCTGCCTTCACCTGTTCTCTGTACTGGATTGTCCTGGCTCAGAAGAATCCAGCCATCTGCTCAGCACAGCAAGGACTCCCCTGGACCTGGGCTTTCCCAGCTCTCTAGAACAGGACCTTTCCCTCTCTCTTCTCTGACCTGCTGTATCCTCCTTCCCCTGTTTCTGCTGCTGTGGTGTTGCTACCACACTCTTTTGCAAGGTGCAGCTTGATGGAACTTTTTTACACTTCTCCTATTCTCTCAGTATTATTTTCGCCAGACAAGCAGAAAGATCCCAGGCTTAGATCCTGGTGTCTCCAATCCTCACCATCCCTGTGCTGTTCAGAGCTGAGTCTTCCCATAGCATGTCTGTGCCAGGGCTTCCAGATGGAGAAATACCAAGGCTGGATAAAAATACAAGGCAGAATTACCAAGTCCACTGGTTTTCGTATTAAATATTGCTGCAGAAAGCGTTGCCAAACACTTCCGGTGGTAGATGTTTCATACTCCTCCTCATTTCTTTCTATCTCCCTTGATCCATGAGCATTATAGAAATGCAGGATTCAAGAAAACTGGGTTTGATGTGGAGGAAAGGGTCATGCGCCTGGTGAATAATCTCTGCCACAAACCTTCCTGCCTGAATTCAGACTGTCACTCCTTTGTGGAGAAGTCTGTGGATATTTTTATTCCAGCGTAGATACTTTCCTATAGTCATATAGTCTTGTTTGTCCTTTCACTGGTTTCCATTTTTACCTTTAAAAACCCAGTATGTTTGCAAAGTGCCCTCACAATTGTCAGCTGAAGAAATGGTGTTTCCAAGGCTCAGTGCAGCTTCATTCAGAGTGATGTGCTGGGAAATACCTCAAGCTGCCAGAAGAAGACCTTGAGAACAAAAATGTGTTACTGCAAGAGATTCATCTAGTCAGTGGGAAGGGTGAAATACTGTATGGTATTTGCACTAATTAACTAAGGTTAATTAAAACAAATTATTTATCTCTGTCCATCGTGCAGAGATTGTCTGAAAATAAAGATCTCTAGAAATATGTAGATTCTTGAAATGAATAATTTATTAATGAAGAAGGTAGTGAAGAGTTCAATCAATCAATCAATCAATAAATCTTGATCTTTTACCTGGGCAGCTTAAGACTTTTTTTTTTACACTTGAAGCACCTGGAAATCCCTTTTGTGTTCCCCTTCCTCCTCACCCTTTTTCAGTTATTACAAGAGTTTGGAGAAGAACTGTGATCCATCACTCACTCTTGCTTCACTGATTGCAGTGTTTGATTGGCCAGTCAAATAAACTGGATTTTTCATTCTTGTCAGGGTGTCAAAACCAGAATATGAATAGTGAATACCAGGTGTTGTGTACATATCCTCATTCATGTGTAAATGTGGTTGTTTGGATAAAGAAGAAACATATTTACCATTCTGAATGTTCACTTTCATGGCTTCCAAAGTTATCTTTGGCCTCTTATATTTTTCACTTCCTTCTTCCATTCCAATGATATTGGCCTTTGTGGAAAGATGTTTTAGATAATTCTCTTTTCCCCCTGGGCTTTGGTCTTCCTGCTTGATGACTGTCCCTGGAGGCAATAAATTCATATGTGGCAACAATTTTAACTGGTGATAATTCCATCCAAGACATGATGGCTGTGGAGGTAGGGATGAGATGGAGAGCAATGTTCTGACTCTTCAGTGTTAGGATGATCATCAGGGTTTCTTATTAAATTGTTAGAAACACAGAAATAGAGGAAAGTAACCACTCTGGCAAGAGAGTGATGAATGAGAATTAAGCATTATTTCATATTGTGGAAAAACCTTGGATTCATTCTTCAAAGAATGATGCAGCTGTAACTGTCACTATGTAAAATTAAACAAGGAATATATTAAGACATTTTCTTAATCTGAAGAAATTGGAACTTTTTTCCACTATGTGTTGGTTCAAAGGATCAAATGAAAAATTAGTTTTGATCTATGTAATTTCCTTCACTAGACATGAAATCCACTGATTTTTTCCACAATGTTTGCACAAAAAGTTATCAGTTGACCCTGTTTCTCTGACACTTCCTTGCAATTTGTCTGTCAGTGAATTTTGACTGGAATTTTGACTTGTACTTAAATGTGCCCCAAAAGAATAGATTTATACTGGGGCTGGAGCTGTTGACTTCAGCTGCAAGGTTCTTCAGAGACCCCCCCCCCTCCCCCATTCATATTTAAACAGGACCACCAGGTCTGATCTTATTTTATTAAAAGTCTGCTGAAGCTTTAGGACATTCATGGTTCCCCAAGGAGACCTGCCACATTAGTTGGCAAGGGTCTCTTGCTATTTTGCTGGAAGAAACCCATTTAAGTTTCAAGATTCCACCACCATCCCAATACCTGACCAGGAACCTCCTCATGAAAGAAAAATGCTGAGATGCATCAGCCAGAATTGAAAGGTATCTTTGGACAGGAGCTCTTTTTTTTTTTTTTTTTTTTTTGGTACAATGACATGATTGTGAAACCTATGGTAGCATAAATAGTTCCTTCCAGGCAATGGAAAATGTTACTCTTGAGATATCGTCTTTTTGCAAAACCCAGGAAGTTACAAAATATTAAATAACAAATCAAACATATGTTTGTTTCAGATTAGAGGACTGTGGTTGTTTTATTGTTCTGCTGTAGAAAAAGAGACCTGTAGAGCCACTCCCCTTCAGAAATAGAGACTATATATTGTGAGGTCCTCTTTACCAACAACGTCTGGTGAGATGGGTACCACTATGATTTTGACATGGCTTCTCTCGTTGAGTCCCGCAGTTCTGGAGGCCAAAACAGGTAAAGAACTTAGACTTGTTCCAGGGCACATAAAAAAAAAAAATTATAAAGACTGCTTGGAGTCCTCTCTGTTGAGTCCAAGAGCAGAAATTAGATTCAGGCTGGTATTGGTTTGGGCAAAAGAATAAAGGGGGGATTGGATGAAAGAGCAGAGTTTTGTTCTACTAAAATTATGAACTAATCATCAAAGAGGATGATTTTGTGGAGTTCATTTGGAGTTCATTTTGGTGCCACAGGGTCCTATTCATCTAAGTGCCTTGTGTCATTGTAAGAATTGTGTCTGTGAGTATGTAATGAATGAGGTATTCTTCCAGTTCCAGAAATCTGATTTTAAAATTATGGAAAGATTTATTTCTTTACTTATTTTCCATGTGTATTTTATTCCAGAGTATACGTGTGCACACATATGCTATATATTTAATATTGCTTGTATCATTTGGTTCTTCTTGGTATTATGTACAATTTAACAAAATATAACATGAAGTTAGGTTTTCACACTGTTGCACTGTGGCTAAATGATGGACATCTAAAAATTATGAGAGATTAAATACTTTCAGTTCAACTATTTTTTATGATCATAGAATTTTTCCATCCATAATCACTTTCTGAGTGGTTTGGGTGACTTTGAGTTAATAGCTCTGTGTACACCTTAGAATAATTGCTGATGACTTTTCTAATGAGTTATTTAAGCTTTGTGATGATAATTTATATTGCCACCGTTCACCTCATCAATTCTCTCCATCTGTCTCCTGCTTTTCTGGTGATAACTCATCTCACTCTGGCTGCTCTGGTTCTTCTTTCTGCTCTCTGCCTTTGTGTCCCAGAGCAGAGTATTTGCTGTATTTGTATAATCACAGGCTTTTGTCTTTTTGATACCTTTGAAGTGTGAGGCAGGATTCAGCCTAACCAATTTCATCCCCAGCTGATGGTTTTGCTCTCACAGTGATGACAGGCCTTGAATGAAAGCAAATAAAACTGGCTTAGGTCGGCTTTAATTTCCTAATCCCACTCTGACTTTTTGCCAGGTTTGCTGTTTCACCTCTCAAAAACCCTGTGAGTAGGGTTCAAAAATGTGTGTGTTCAAGTAGATATTTGAAGGAACAAGTCAGATATAAGTCAAGGGGCACTTTTATAGCTTTGCCCTTTGAAAGTCATACACATCAGGGCAAATTTAGTTTGGTCACCATCTTGACTGTACTTCTAGATCAATAGCAAAGAATTAGGTGCAGTGAAGAAATCCTGGAGCTGTTAACTTTTGAAATTTGTTTTGATTTGGATGACTTAGTGTTCAATAATAAGTTAAATATATACTTGGCAGCAAAGTAAAATATAACAAGTGCAGCTGCATGTTTTGATTTCCAGAGTGTAAATACTGCAAATCCAAAGTTACAACATTTATCTGCTTGCTTACACTTGATAGTAAAGCCTTTAATAAACTTCTTCACCAAAAACGGACCTCTAAAATCAGGATTTTCATGATGGTCGCACCACAATGTCTAAACAAGACATATAAAACTGAAAAGCAGATGGGCTTTACCTGAATGAATGATGTAATCCAGTAATCAGCTGGATATAGGATAGGTTATTTTATTTCAAACTGTAATAAAATTTTACTGGTATAGAAGAAATAAAGCCACTGAACTCCTATTGAAATTTTTATAATCCTGTTGAGACCATCATCCATTCTGGTGAATTCTTCCACTAAATTTACTCTTATAAGAATAGGATTCTTCCACTAAAGTTACTCTTATGAACTATAGGATTTGGTGAAGTGTGGGTCCTTAAACTTATTCCAAAAATTTATTTTCTTGCTTAAATCACTTGTGCTTAGCCTGCTGCCCAACTTTACTGCAGAGATCTCACATAAAACATACGTGGCTGATTTTGAGAACTGGAAGAGAGGAATAAAATAGGTACAAATTACCTCTCTCCACACAGTACTGGGCTGGGCAACACCTTCTAGGGACAACAGGGGAAGAAGGCAGAGTAGATACTCCTTCCAGTCCCTTCCAGCCTGTTTGCCTGACTGTTTTGTGCCCATGCCCTCTCTCCCAAAGCTCCGTATGTCTATCTGGTGAACGGAAGGCACCAATGTGAAGGTCGTGTTGAGATCTACTACCGAGGACAGTCGGGGACAGTTTGTGATGACTTCTGGGACCTCGCCAACGCTCAGGTTGTGTGCAGGCAGGTGGGATGTGGCAAGGCCATTGCAGCTCTAGGAAGTGCCTACTTCGGGCAAGGCTCGGGTGACATCGTGCTGGACAACGTGAGGTGCAGCGGGAATGAGGCGTCCTTGCTGCGCTGCAATCACACGGGGTGGAGGATCCACAACTGTGCCCACTATGAAGATGCTTCTGTTGTCTGTTCAGGTACTCCCACATTTTTCCCCCCCTGTCTTGTTCTTTCACTCCACTGACCCTGCAGAACAAGCATGGACTCATGTTTTTTCTCATTAAAGTCATGTAAAAACTGCGCTTGCTCATCCATGCAAAGCAATTAAAAACCCCAAGGATCAGATATACATTGCAGATATGCAGGACAATCTAATCACCTGGCAGAGGCATTAAGGAAACAGTTCAAATTTAGGGGCAAAGCTATGTCTGATAGGCAAAGTTTATCAGGGAGGAATGGGGTAAGGTGAATTCTTAATGGATTTGTTATGGGCAATAATAATTTCACAATGACAGCTCAGATTGTCATAGCTCACAATTCATTTTGCATTGTTTTCATTTTTCAAGTCTTCCTTTGTTTAGGTCCATTAATGCCTTTTTCCTTTGCAAATATTCATCCATTTGGACTACTCTCTCACTTTGCTGTGATCATTTTACTTTCCTATTATTTTTTAGGAGAATGTGGGTTATTTGTCTCTTATTTCCATATGTATTAACAACTGATCATCATGAACTGAGACATGGCTGATGACAACAGACTGTTCAGGTGTTTTGTATCTATATTGCAGTTTTCCACATTTCCTTAGAGAGTAAGAACCTGGAGAGCTGAATCCATTACTGAAGGAAGTGCTTCACCAGTGTTTTTCACTTAGAAGAAAAGAATAAAAATTGCTACCAGACCTGTATTAATCTATGTGTGATGTGTTCAGAGCCTTTTAAAATGACATTTATTTCTTGCTTGCATTCATAGCTCCAGTGCCTTCTAAGGGCTGGATGTATCCAACATCAGCCTGGTCCACTCCTGCCCTTGCACCAAGCACCATCCAAAGACCACCGCCCAGACTGTTCCTGGGGATGTTCCTGATCCTCTGCAGAAGGGCATTTACAATGGGGACGGGTCCAAGCCCTGGGGCTGCCAGCAGCCCCACAGCTCCCCCCTTCATACTAGGAACCTGTAGAGTCTCAGGCTGTGTCTGGGCTGTGGAGTCCTGGGGCTGGAAGCAGATGCCACTCCAGAACCTTACCCTGCTTACCATCTGGAAATACCACTTCCAAGAAAAATTTTAAATTGGCTGTTATCCACCTCCATTCTCTCCATTGACCCCAGATAAGAAGGACTATGCCATCAGAGTAATTGCTCTTGATTTCACTTCATCCTTGAGGATCTGGGCTGGTAGCTACCACACAGACATATCCATTGCACAGTGCTCATGTGTGGGGTGTTTTTCTTCTTTTCACAGAAGAGTCTGATCCAACACCAACAGAGCCAACATCAACAGACCCAACAGCCTCAGCACTGGAGGCGACCTCCACAGAAGGGATAGAACCCACAGAACCAATAGCATTTCTAAGAGAGACATCAATGCCAGCATCAACAGTCCTCACAGAGGAGACAACATCCCTTGGGGAGATGGCCACAACTGAATTAACAACCAGCACAGGGGAGGTGACATCCCCATTGCAAACAGCCACCATGGTGTCATCAGCCCCCAGAGCAGAGACGTCCCTCCTGGTGGAAGAAGTGCCAATGACAACCCTAGAGGTCACAACCAACACATGGCAAACAACCTCCCCAGGAGAAATGTCCACTTCACCAGAGATGGAAGTGTCATCCACTGCCCTACCACTGTTAATCTCACTGCCTGATATGACCACCACAGTGAGATTGGACACCACAGTGGAGGAGAGCAAAACAGGTAACGGTGTCCACTGTCACTCACTGTTCTCTTTAGTGCCCCTGGACTTCCTTCCCAGACCTGATTGCACTGCAGGGAGACTTCCAAAATGACAGGACAGAGTTCCATGCCCTCTTCCCCCATTAATTGTCCAGCTCTGCTTTCCGTGTCCATTCCATTCCACTAATTACCTCCTTAGCAGGAACATCCAGCCCAATATACTTGACCAGCACAGTGCCATCCAGTAGCATGCCAGAGAAGTCTACCTCACCAGAGATGTCCACCTCACCAGAGACAATCACCTCACCACATACGACCACATTCACAAGGATGATAACCTCACCATTGATGAGCACACCAGAGAAAACATCTATGAGAGCAGAGGAGAGCACACCAGGTAACCCTGTCATCTCTCACTCATTGCTCTTCTTAATGCTCCAGATCTCTTTACAGAGTGACCCAAACCCCTGGCACATGTCCCACTGGTGGATTTTGGTGCCATCCCTTGGAAGCAGCCATGCTGACCTCTCTTGGTAGATGTGGGGCAAAGCAGCAACCTTGGTGCTTTCTGTTCCTCATGAGCTGAGCGTATGCCAAGCAAAAGCCCTGTTTGCACAAAGAGAGCACAGCAAACTCTTGTGGCCTGCAGGAATAGGGTTTCAGAGAGGTGGCAAAGAACAGGACTGAGGGGTCACAGAGCTAGGAGGCTGGGGAAGGACTCAGGGCACTTTGGGCTGCTGTCTCCATGGGAAATGACTGGACAGAGCTTCACTCTCTCTAGTGGCATTAACGATCCAGACTTGTTTATCATACCAAATGCTGTGGCCACTGTAAGAATTACCTCCCTAGCAGGGATGTCCATGACAGTGCAGAAGATCCACAGCATGGATTGCAAGAGGGGAAGGGAGCCCACCAGGTAACCCTGTCCACTCTCACTCACTGTTCAGTGTGTGAAACAGCAAAGTCAAGACGGTCATTTCAAATGAGCGAAAGAGATCTGCAGGATGTTGTGGGAACCATAGGGCAGGGCTCCTAGAAAATGAGCTACTCTCATCTGCATGACATGTGCTGATCTGTTTGGAACCTTTGTCATTGACACCAAATTCTTCCTTTCATCTGCATCTCCAGCACCCACCACATCCAGGCCATACTCCACAGGTAATTCCAGCCCCCAGCCCCATTCCTGACCTTGCAGCAGCCCTGTTGCAGTGGCCCATGTGGGCAGAGCAGAGGGCAGGGCTGGTGTGAACCTGTCCTTGTGCCGTGTGCCGTGTGCCAGGGCCCAGCGTGCGGCTGTCGGGCGGCAGGAATGGCTGCGAGGGCCGCGTGGAGCTGTACGACGGCAGCTCCTGGGGGACGGTGTGTGACGACCAGTGGGACCTGCAGGATGCCCAGGTGGTGTGCCGGCAGCTGGGCTGTGGCCAGCCCGTGGCTGCACTGGACACTGCACACTTTGGCCTGGGCTCCGGCCGCATCTTCCTGGACGACGTGCAGTGCCGCGGGGACGAGCCCTCCCTCCAGATGTGCCAGCACAATGGCTGGGGCGTGCACAACTGCAGGCACGTGGAGGATGCCAGTGTCATCTGTGCAGGTGCGTGGCCAGCAGAGTCCATCAGCTCTCCAGCAGCTCACACCGGATGGGGTCTGTTGTCCTCCATGGGAAGCAGACATGCAGAGCCAGAGCAGATAGGAGAGCCTGGGGTCTTCTGCTGCCTGGTGCTGAAATATGTGTCATGCAAAATCCCCATTTTTGCACAAAGAGGTCAGAACAGGCTCTCCAGTCTCACAGGTGTAGGTGCTCCATGTGGTTTCAAAGAGTAGATTGGTGGGATTATGGCATGGGCTGTACCAAGGACACGTCAGCAGTGGCAGGACTTCCGTGCCCTTTCTTCCCTTTATTCCTTGAGCCTAGCACTTCCATGTCCATGTCCATGTCCATCCACTGCCACAAGTTTGCTGCCTTTAGTACCCTTTCATTCACTCCCTCTTTTTCCTTGCAGCTGCCAATCCAACCCCTCCTGCTCAATGGCCATACACAACAGGTAATTCCTTCCCACCCCCCATATTTCCAGTTTTATAGCGAGCCCCACCCTGGCACAGGAGGAGATGAGAGGGGGCCTGCTGGGCTGAGCCTGCTCACTGCAGAGCTGCTGGTCCATTCTGCCCATGGAAAAGGGTCTTGTCATTTGAGGGTTTCTGCCAAGGAGGATCTGATCTCTGCAGAATGGCAGCTGCAGTGGTGCTGAGTCCAAGCCCTGATCTGCCAGACACTCCATGGCTCCTGGCTGTGGGGTAGCAAGTACCAAGAGGATGGGGGCAATCCCTTCCCTCAAGCCCATGTGCTTGCCAGCCCAGGCCAAGACACAGGTGTCTGTCCTGATGCCAGGTCACAGCTGCTGCTGTTCAGCCATCAAGCAGAGGTGGCCAGTCCCTTGTGGATACCCTGCCAGGGCCATAGCCTCAAACATCTGCAAGGCGTGAGAGTGGTATGGGGGAATGTTGCATGATCATAGTGTGCAAAAATGGCTTTTTGGCAAATGCCCCCATGACCCCAGCAGCTCCCAGGACCCCCAGGCTGTTCTCATGGGATTCCTCAGCAGACCCTCACTCTATGCATCAGCATTCCATGCACCTGGGATCTTTGTTCACTCACTCCCCTTCCTTGGTCTCTTTAGGTTTGCACCACCACAGATCATGGTTGCTGTGACCAAACGCCCAAAACAGTAGAGGTGGGGGGGGGGGGCCTGTGGATGCTGGGGTGTTGGAAACCTGATGTTGTGCCGTGTGCCGTGTGCCAGGGCCCAGCGTGCGGCTGTCGGGCGGCAGGAACGGCTGCGAGGGCCGCGTGGAGCTGTACGACGGCAGCTCCTGGGGGACGGTGTGTGACGACCAGTGGGACCTGCGGGATGCCCAGGTGGTGTGCCGGCAGCTGGGCTGTGGCCAGCCCCTGGACGCCCCACAAAATGCACACTTTGGCCTGGGCTCCGGCCGCATCTTCCTGGACGACGTGCAGTGCCGCGGGGATGAGCCCTCCCTCCAGATGTGCCGGCACAACGGCTGGGGCGTGCACAACTGTGCACACGTGGAGGATGCCAGTGTCATCTGTGCAGGTGGGTGGCCTTTTGCATATCACTCTAAGTGTGTTCTGGGTTCTCTGGGAGCAGCCAAGCTGAGCTCCCCTGGTAGGGCTAGGGCAGAGGTGAGGCTGGGGTCTTCTGCCACCAGGGCTGAATCCTGTGTGATGCAAAAGGCACATTTTTACACAGACAGGGCACACTGGGTATTCCACACTTCCTGCTTTAGAGGCTAAATGAGGGGGCAAAGAGCAGGAGGGTGGAATTGTTCTTTGGGGAGGATGGGGCAGGACTGCGGACAGGCTAGTATAGGAATTGAGGGAAAGACAGAACCCAAGTTCTCTTCCCCCTTTAGTCCTACAGCCTGAATTTTCACGACCATGTTCATGACCATATCCAATCCATGTCCGTACACTGCCACAAGCCTCACTACCCTTTTGTTCACTCCCTCTTCTTCTTTGCAGCCGCCAATCCAACCACTCCTTCTCAATGGCCACTCACAACAGGTAGGTCCTGCTCACCCAACTTATGCCCAGTTTTAAAGTGAGGCCCAGCCTGGCAAAAGATGAGAAGAAGGGAGTCCAACAGTGCTGATCCTGCTCAGTGCAAGGCTGCTGATCCCCTTGGCCCATGACACCTTGAAAGACACCCATAGGGGTTGGTTTGCTCCCAAGGGTTGAAAAGGGTTTTTCTGAAAATGCCTCAGTGAATCCATGACTTCTGCAACCTGGCAGCTCCAAGAGGACACCAGCAGGCTGAAAGCTGTCTCTATGCCTAGAGTCTATCCTCAGTTGCAAAACCCCCCAATCCCTTACGGGTCTACACTAATCCAGTTCATTATCACTGTGGAAAAATCTGCCAAGGAGTTGGGAGGTTCGGGGCTACAGATGTCGAGCTGGTGTGAACCTGTCCTTGTGCCGTGTGCCGTGTGCCAGGGCCCAGCGTGCGGCTGTCGGGCGGCAGGAACGGCTGCGAGGGCCGCGTGGAGCTGTACGACGGCAGCTCCTGGGGGACGGTGTGTGACGACCAGTGGGACCTGCGGGATGCCCAGGTGGTGTGCCGGCAGCTGGGCTGTGGCCAGCCCCTGGACGCCCCACGGAATGCTCGCTTTGGCCTGGGCTCCGGCCGCATCTTCCTGGACGACGTGCAGTGCCGCGGGGACGAGCCCTCCCTCCAGATGTGCCGGCACAACGGCTGGGGCGTGCACAACTGCGGCCACGTGGAGGACGCCAGTGTCATCTGTGCAGGTGCGTGGCCTCCAGGGAACACCGGCTCTTTTACATATCATTCTAAGTGGGTTTTGGGTCGGACCAGAGCAGAGGTGAGGCTTCTGGGGTCTTCTGCTGCCTGGGACTCAAGCCCACGGCATCCAAAATCCCCATTCTTGCACAGACAGGGAACAGCAGGCTCTCCACAATTCCTGCTGTTGCCATCCACTGATGAGGCAAAGCAGTGGATGGAAGGATTGTTCTTTGGGGAGGATGGGGCAGGACTGGGGCCAGGTCAGGCTGGTGCCAGGATGGGGGAAAGGAAGCAAAGAGCTCCACCCTCTCTCCTGGCATTAGGCCTCCAGCTCTGCTTTTCATGGCCATTGCCATTGAACTCATCCAATCCCTAACAGAGTTATCCACCCCTCTGGAAATGACCACCTCAGCACCAGCCCCTGCCACAACCCAGGTGTCCAGCACAGCACTGCTGACCACCACAGAAGAACTGCCTACCTCAGCAAAGAGCAGCACACCAGGTAACCCTGTCCACTCTCACTCACTGCTCTCCCCACTGCTGCTGATCTCCAGAGCTCCTTGCACTGCAGGCAGTCTCCCAGCCCTGGGCCTCTCCAGTCAGGCCACCACAACCAAAAGTGAGGATGCAAAGAGCATGGGGAAGAGCTGGCAAATGGTGCAGCTGTGTTTTGAGTCCAGGAATTCTGCAGCTGTTGCTGCTTTAATGAAACTCTTGGCAGAGGGACTGCCTCCTGCTGCAACCAGGAGCATCATGCTCAGGGATCAATCTACCTTCATTCCTTCAATTCCTACATGGGTAGTACGAGAACTATTTCCTAGATATGCTCTGGCACTCGGGAGGTTGCTGGAGGATGGAAAGATGCTGCATTAAATATTTTGAGATGCATGAGAGATCTCTGTGTGCCTGAGAGTCCTGTGTGAAACAGCAAAGTCATGATGGTCATTGGAGATGAGCCCTACAGGATGTAGTAGGAATCACAGGACAGGGCTCCTAAAAAATGGGCTACCCTCATCTGCATGACATTGTGATGACTCTGTCTGGAACCTTTGTCATTGACAAAAAATTTCTCTTTGCATCTGTAGCTCCTGAGCCTACCAGATTCACAACATATTACACAGGTAATTCCAGCCCTCCAGCCCCATTCCTGACCTTGCAGCAGCCTTTCAGTCTCTCTGTCACAGTGGCCCATGTGGGCAGAGCAGAGGGCAGGGCTGGTGTGAACCTGTCCTTGTGCCGTGTGCCGTGTGCCAGGGCCCAGCGTGCGGCTGTCGGGCGGCAGGAATGGCTGCGAGGGCCGCGTGGAGCTGTACGACGGCAGCTCCTGGGGGACGGTGTGTGACGACCAGTGGGACCTGCAGGATGCCCAGGTGGTGTGCCGGCAGCTGGGCTGTGGCCAGCCCGTGGCTGCACTGGACACTGCACACTTTGGCCTGGGCTCCGGCCGCATCTTCCTGGACGACGTGCAGTGCCGCGGGGACGAGCCCTCCCTCCAGATGTGCCGGCACAACGGCTGGGGCGTGCACAACTGCAGGCACGTGGAGGATGCCAGTGTCATCTGTGCAGGTGCGTGGCCAGCAGAGTCCATCAGCTCTCCAGCAGCTCACACCGGATGGGGTCTGGTGTCCTCCATGGGAAGCAGACATGCAGAGCCAGAGCAGATAGGAGAGCCTGGGGTCTTCTGCTGCCTGGTGCTGAAATATGTGTCATGCAAAATCCCCATTTTTGCACAAAGAGGTCAGAACAGGCTCTCCAGTCTCACAGGTGTAGGTGCTCCATGTGGTTTCAAAGAGTAGATTGGTGGGATTATGGCATGGGCTGTACCAAGGACACGTCAGCAGTGGCAGGACTTCCGTGCCCTTTCTTCCCTTTATTCCTTGAGCCTAGCACTTCCATGTCCATGTCCATGTCCATCCACTGCCACAAGTTTGCTGCCTTTAGTACCCTTTCATTCACTCCCTCTTTTTCCTTGCAGCTGCCAATCCAACCCCTCCTGCTCAATGGCCATACACAACAGGTAATTCCTTCCCACCCCCCATATTTCCAGTTTTATAGCGAGCCCCACCCTGGCACAGGAGGAGATGAGAGGGGGCCTGCTGGGCTGAGCCTGCTCACTGCAGAGCTGCTGGTCCATTCTGCCCATGGAAAAGGGTCTTGTCATTTGAGGGTTTCTGCCAAGGAGGATCTGATCTCTGCAGAATGGCAGCTGCAGTGGTGCTGAGTCCAAGCCCTGATCTGCCAGACACTCCATGGCTCCTGGCTGTGGGGTAGCAAGTACCAAGAGGATGGGGGCAATCCCTTCCCTCAAGCCCATGTGCTTGCCAGCCCAGGCCAAGACACAGGTGTCTGTCCTGATGCCAGGTCACAGCTGCTGCTGTTCAGCCATCAAGCAGAGGTGGCCAGTCCCTTGTGGATACCCTGCCAGGGCCATAGCCTCAAACATCTGCAAGGCGTGAGAGTGGTATGGGGGAATGTTGCATGATCATAGTGTGCAAAAATGGCTTTTTGGCAAATGCCCCCATGACCCCAGCAGCTCCCAGGACCCCCAGGCTGTTCTCATGGGATTCCTCAGCAGACCCTCACTCTATGCATCAGCATTCCATGCACCTGGGATCTTTGTTCACTCACTCCCCTTCCTTGGTCTCTTTAGGTTTGCACCACCACAGATCATGGTTGCTGTGACCAAACGCCCAAAACAGTAGAGGTGGGGGGGGGGGGCCTGTGGATGCTGGGGTGTTGGAAACCTGATGTTGTGCCGTGTGCCGTGTGCCAGGGCCCAGCGTGCGGCTGTCGGGCGGCAGGAACGGCTGCGAGGGCCGCGTGGAGCTGTACGACGGCAGCTCCTGGGGGACGGTGTGTGACGACCAGTGGGACCTGCGGGATGCCCAGGTGGTGTGCCGGCAGCTGGGCTGTGGCCAGCCCCTGGACGCCCCACAAAATGCACACTTTGGCCTGGGCTCCGGCCGCATCTTCCTGGACGACATGCAGTGCCGCGGGGATGAGCCCTCCCTCCAGATGTGCCGGCACAACGGCTGGGGCGTGCACAACTGTGCACACGTGGAGGATGCCAGTGTCATCTGTGCAGGTGGGTGGCCTTTTGCATATCACTCTAAGTGTGTTCTGGGTTCTCTGGGAGCAGCCAAGCTGAGCTCCCCTGGTAGGGCTAGGGCAGAGGTGAGGCTGGGGTCTTCTGCCACCAGGGCTGAATCCTGTGTGATGCAAAAGGCACATTTTTACACAGACAGGGCACACTGGGTATTCCACACTTCCTGCTTTAGAGGCTAAATGAGGGGGCAAAGAGCAGGAGGGTGGAATTGTTCTTTGGGGAGGATGGGGCAGGACTGCGGACAGGCTAGTATAGGAATTGAGGGAAAGACAGAACCCAAGTTCTCTTCCCCCTTTAGTCCTACAGCCTGAATTTTCACGACCATGTTCATGACCATATCCAATCCATGTCCGTACACTGCCACAAGCCTCACTACCCTTTTGTTCACTCCCTCTTCTTCTTTGCAGCCGCCAATCCAACCACTCCTTCTCAATGGCCACTCACAACAGGTAGGTCCTGCTCACCCAACTTATGCCCAGTTTTAAAGTGAGGCCCAGCCTGGCAAAAGATGAGAAGAAGGGAGTCCAACAGTGCTGATCCTGCTCAGTGCAAGGCTGCTGATCCCCTTGGCCCATGACACCTTGAAAGACACCCATAGGGGTTGGTTTGCTCCCAAGGGTTGAAAAGGGTTTTTCTGAAAATGCCTCAGTGAATCCATGACTTCTGCAACCTGGCAGCTCCAAGAGGACACCAGCAGGCTGAAAGCTGTCTCTATGCCTAGAGTCTATCCTCAGTTGCAAAACCCCCCAATCCCTTACGGGTCTACACTAATCCAGTTCATTATCACTGTGGAAAAATCTGCCAAGGAGTTGGGAGGTTCGGGGCTACAGATGTCGAGCTGGTGTGAACCTGTCCTTGTGCCGTGTGCCGTGTGCCAGGGCCCAGCGTGCGGCTGTCGGGCGGCAGGAACGGCTGCGAGGGCCGCGTGGAGCTGTACGACGGCAGCTCCTGGGGGACGGTGTGTGACGACCAGTGGGACCTGCGGGATGCCCAGGTGGTGTGCCGGCAGCTGGGCTGTGGCCAGCCCCTGGACGCCCCACGGAATGCTCGCTTTGGCCTGGGCTCCGGCCGCATCTTCCTGGACGACGTGCAGTGCCGCGGGGACGAGCCCTCCCTCCAGATGTGCCGGCACAACGGCTGGGGCGTGCACAACTGCGGCCACGTGGAGGACGCCAGTGTCATCTGTGCAGGTGCGTGGCCTCCAGGGAACACCGGCTCTTTTACATATCATTCTAAGTGGGTTTTGGGTCGGACCAGAGCAGAGGTGAGGCTTCTGGGGTCTTCTGCTGCCTGGGACTCAAGCCCACGGCATCCAAAATCCCCATTCTTGCACAGACAGGGAACAGCAGGCTCTCCACAATTCCTGCTGTTGCCATCCACTGATGAGGCAAAGCAGTGGATGGAAGGATTGTTCTTTGGGGAGGATGGGGCAGGACTGGGGCCAGGTCAGGCTGGTGCCAGGATGGGGGAAAGGAAGCAAAGAGCTCCACCCTCTCTCCTGGCATTAGGCCTCCAGCTCTGCTTTTCATGGCCATTGCCATTGAACTCATCCAATCCCTAACAGAGTTATCCGCCCCTCTGGAAATGACCACCTCAGCACCAGCCCCTGCCACAACCCAGGTGTCCAGCACAGCACTGCTGACCACCACAGAAGAACTGCCTACCTCAGCAAAGAGCAGCACACCAGGTAACCCTGTCCACTCTCACTCACTGCTCTCCCCACTGCTGCTGATCTCCAGAGCTCCTTGCACTGCAGGCAGTCTCCCAGCCCTGGGCCTCTCCAGTCAGGCCACCACAACCAAAAGTGAGGATGCAAAGAGCATGGGGAAGAGCTGGCAAATGGTGCAGCTGTGTTTTGAGTCCAGGAATTCTGCAGCTGTTGCTGCTTTAATGAAACTCTTGGCAGAGGGACTGCCTCCTGCTGCAACCAGGAGCATCATGCTCAGGGATCAATCTACCTTCATTCCTTCAATTCCTACATGGGTAGTACGAGAACTATTTCCTAGATATGCTCTGGCACTCGGGAGGTTGCTGGAGGATGGAAAGATGCTGCATTAAATATTTTGAGATGCATGAGAGATCTCTGTGTGCCTGAGAGTCCTGTGTGAAACAGCAAAGTCATGATGGTCATTGGAGATGAGCCCTACAGGATGTAGTAGGAATCACAGGACAGGGCTCCTAAAAAATGGGCTACCCTCATCTGCATGACATTGTGATGACTCTGTCTGGAACCTTTGTCATTGACAAAAAATTTCTCTTTGCATCTGTAGCTCCTGAGCCTACCAGATTCACAACATATTACACAGGTAATTCCAGCCCTCCAGCCCCATTCCTGACCTTGCAGCAGCCCTTCAGTCTCTCTGTCACAGTGGCCCATGTGGGCAGAGCAGAGGGCAGGGCTGGTGTGAACCTGTCCTTGTGCCGTGTGCCGTGTGCCAGGGCCCAGCGTGCGGCTGTCGGGCGGCAGGAACGGCTGCGAGGGCCGCGTGGAGCTGTACGACGGCAGCTCCTGGGGGACGGTGTGTGACGACCAGTGGGACCTGCGGGATGCCCAGGTGGTGTGCCGGCAGCTGGGCTGTGGCCGGCCCCGGGGCGCCCCAGGGAATGCTCGCTTTGGCCTGGGCTCCGGCCGCATCTTCCTGGACGACGTGCAGTGCCGCGGGGACGAGCCCTCCCTCCAGATGTGCCGGCACAACGGCTGGGGCGTGCACAACTGCGGACATGGGGAGGATGCCAGTGTCATCTGTGCAGGTGCGTGGCCAGCAGAGTCCATCTGAAGGCTTTTGGCTTCCTCCACTGAAGGCAGGCACGCTGACACCTCTTGGCAGAGCTGGGTCTGAGTGACGTGGTGGGAGAAAGCAGATTGAGAGATTGTAGAGTGGGAAAGATGGAGCAGGACTGGGAGCACATCAGGCTGGTGTCTGGATGGGGGAAAGGCTGGACAGAACTCCATGCTCTCTTCCCCTTTTCATCCTGCATACTGGATTTTCATGTCCTGTCCTCATCCACATCCATGTCCATGTCCACATCCATGTCCAGGTCAATCCATTGTTCCAATCCTGCTGCATTCATTAACCATTTGTTCAATCCCTGTTCTTTGTTGCAGTGCCCCAGCCAACCCCTCCTCCTCAATGGCCACAGACAACAGGTAAGTCCGGCTCACCCAGCTTAGGCCTGCTTTTTAAGCCGGCCCCAAGGTGGCACAATAAGAGGAGAAGTGAGTTCAGCGGGTCTGATCCTGGTCGGTGCAAGGCTGCTGTTCCCCTATTCCCTTGACATCTCCAGGCTGCATGAGTGTCCCTCTCAGTGAATGAGCCACATGCAAGGCTAGCAAAGGGCATTTCTTCACGTGAGGCAGGCTCTTGTGCACCTCTGTCCCAGGGAAGATACAGCAGGTCCCCAGACAGGGCACATGTGACATCTCCATCCCCAGGGTCCTGGCTCAGATACTGGCCTCTCTTAGTGTTCAGGGTCGGCACCGCCGCAGATCATGGTCACTGTGACCAAACCTCCAAAACAGTAGGGGAGGTGCTGGGGGATGTGGATTCTGACTTGGAGTGACCCTAACCCCTGCCGTGTGCCGTGTGCCAGGGCCCAGCGTGCGGCTGTCGGGCGGCAGGAACGGCTGCGAGGGCCGCGTGGAGCTGTACGACGGCAGCTCCTGGGGGACGGTGTGTGACGACCAGTGGGACCTGCGGGATGCCCAGGTGGTGTGCCGGCAGCTGGGCTGTGGCCGGCCCCTGGACGCCCCAGGGAATGCTCGCTTTGGCCTGGGCTCCGGCCGCATCTTCCTGGACGACGTGCAGTGCCGCGGGGACGAGCCCTCCCTCCAGATGTGCCGGCACAACGGCTGGGGCGTGCACAACTGCAGGCATGGGGAGGATGCCAGTGTCATCTGTGCAGGTGCGTGGCCAGCAGAGTCCATCTGAAGGCTTTTGGCTTCCTCCACTGAAGGCAGGCACGCTGACACCTCTTGGCAGAGCTGGGTCTGAGTGACGTGGTGGGAGAAAGCAGATTGAGAGATTGTAGAGTGGGAAAGATGGAGCAGGACTGGGAGCACATCAGGCTGGTGTCTGGATGGGGGAAAGGCTGGACAGAACTCCATGCTCTCTTCCCCTTTTCATCCTGCATACTGGATTTTCATGTCCTGTCCTCATCCACATCCATGTCCATGTCCATGTCCACATCCATGTCAATCCATTGTTCCAATCCTGCTGCATTCATTAACCATTTGTTCAATCCCTGTTCTTTGTTGCAGTGCCCCAGCCAACCCCTCCTCCTCAATGGCCACAGACAACAGGTAAGTCCGGCTCACCCAGCTTAGGCCTGCTTTTTAAGCCGGCCCCAAGGTGGCACAATAAGAGGAGAAGTGAGTTCAGCGGGTCTGATCCTGGTCGGTGCAAGGCTGCTGTTCCCCTATTCCCTTGACATCTCCAGGCTGCATGAGTGTCCCTCTCAGTGAATGAGCCACATGCAAGGCTAGCAAAGGGCATTTCTTCACGTGAGGCAGGCTCTTGTGCACCTCTGTCCCAGGGAAGATACAGCAGGTCCCCAGACAGGGCACATGTGACATCTCCATCCCCAGGGTCCTGGCTCAGATACTGGCCTCTCTTAGTGTTCAGGGTCGGCACCGCCGCAGATCATGGTCACTGTGACCAAACCTCCAAAACAGTAGGGGAGGTGCTGGGGGATGTGGATTCTGACTTGGAGTGACCCTAACCCCTGCCGTGTGCCGTGTGCCAGGGCCCAGCGTGCGGCTGTCGGGCGGCAGGAACGGCTGCGAGGGCCGCGTGGAGCTGTACGACGGCAGCTCCTGGGGGACGGTGTGTGACGACCAGTGGGACCTGCGGGATGCCCAGGTGGTGTGCCGGCAGCTGGGCTGTGGCCAGCCCCTGGACGCCCCAGGGAATGCTCGCTTTGGCCTGGGCTCCGGCCGCATCTTCCTGGACGACGTGCAGTGCCGCGGGGACGAGCCCTCCCTCCAGATGTGCCGGCACAACAGCTGGGGCGTGCACAACTGCGGGCATGGGGAGGATGCCAGTGTCATCTGTGCAGGTGCGTGGCCAGCAGAGTCCATCTGAAGGCTTTTGGCTTCCTCCACTTGAGGCAGGCACGCTGACACCTCTTGGCAGAGCTGGGGCTGAGTGACGTGGTGGGAGAAAGCAGATTGAGAGATTGTAGAGTGGGAAAGATGGAGCAGGACTGGGAGCACATCAGGCTGGTGTCTGGATGGGGGAAAGGCTGGACAGAACTCCATGCTCTCTTCCCCTTTTCATCCTGCATACTGGATTTTCATGTCCTGTCCTCATCCACATCCATGTCCATGTCCATGTCCACATCCATGTCAATCCATTGTTCCAATCCTGCTGCATTCATTAACCATTTGTTCAATCCCTGTTCTTTGTTGCAGTGCCCCAGCCAACCCCTCCTCCTCAATGGCCACAGACAACAGGTAAGTCCGGCTCACCCAGCTTAGGCCTGCTTTTTAAGCCGGCCCCAAGGTGACACAATAAGAGGAGAAGTGAGTTCAGCGGGTCTGATCCTGGTCGGTGCAAGGCTGCTGTTCCCCTATTCCCTTGACATCTCCAGGCTGCATGAGTGTCCCCCTCAGTGAATGAGCCACATGCAAGGCTAGCAAAGGGCATTTCTTCACGTGAGGCAGGCTCTTGTGCACCTCTGTCCCAAGGAAGATACAGCAGGTCCCCAGACAGGGCACATGTGACATCTCCATCCCCAGGGTCTTGGCTCAGACACTGGCCTCTCTTAGTCTTCAGGGTCGGCACCGCCGCAGATCATGGTCACTGTGACCAAACCTCCAAAAGAGTAGGGGAGGTGCTGGGGGATGTGGATTCTGACTTGGAGTGACCCTAACTCCTGCCGTGTGCCGTGTGCCAGGGCCCAGCGTGCGGCTGTCGGGCGGCAGGAACGGCTGCGAGGGCCGCGTGGAGCTGTACGACGGCAGCTCCTGGGGGACGGTGTGTGACGACCAGTGGGACCTGCGGGATGCCCAGGTGGTGTGCCGGCAGCTGGGCTGTGGCCGGCCCCGGGGCGCCCCAGGGAATGCTCGCTTTGGCCTGGGCTCCGGCCGCATCTTCCTGGACGACGTGCAGTGCCGCGGGGACGAGCCCTCCCTCCAGATGTGCCGGCACAACGGCTGGGGCGTGCACAACTGCGGGCATGGGGAGGATGCCAGTGTCATCTGTGCAGGTGCGTGGCCAGCAGAGTCCATCTGAAGGCTTTTGGCTTCCTCCACTGAAGGCAGGCACGCTGACACCTCTTGGCAGAGCTGGGTCTGAGTGACGTGGTGGGAGAAAGCAGATTGAGAGATTGTAGAGTGGGAAAGATGGAGCAGGACTGGGAGCACATCAGGCTGGTGTCTGGATGGGGGAAAGGCTGGACAGAACTCCATGCTCTCTTCCCCTTATCATCCTGCATACTGGATTTTCATGTCCTGTCCTCATCCACATCCACGTCCATGTCCACATCCATGTCCAGGTCAATCCATTGTTCCAATCCTGCTGCATTCATTAACCATTTGTTCAATCCCTGTTCTTTGTTGCAGTGCCCCAGCCAACCCCTCCTCCTCAATGGCCACAGACAACAGGTAAGTCCAGCTCACCCAGCTTAGGCCTGCTTTTTAAGCCGGCCCCAAGGTGGCACAATAAGAGGAGAAGTGAGTTCAGCGGGTCTGATCCTGGTCGGTGCAAGGCTGCTGTTCCCCTCTTCCCCTGACATCTCCAGGCTGCATGAGTGTCCCTCTCAGTGAATGAGCCACATGCAAGGCTAGCAAAGGGCATTTCTTCACGTGAGGCAGGCTCTTGTGCACCTCTGTCCCAAGGAAGATACAGCAGGTCCCCAGACAGGGCACATGTGACATCTCCATCCCCAGGGTCTTGGCTCAGATACTGGCCTCTCTTAGTCTTCAGGGTCGGCACCGCCGCAGATCATGGTCACTGTGACCAAACCTCCAAAAGAGTAGGGGAGGTGCTGGGGGATGTGGATTCTGACTTGGAGTGACCCTAACCCCTGCCGTGTGCCGTGTGCCAGGGCCCAGCGTGCGGCTGTCGGGCGGCAGGAACGGCTGCGAGGGCCGCGTGGAGCTGTACGACGGCAGCTCCTGGGGGACGGTGTGTGACGACCAGTGGGACCTGCGGGATGCCCAGGTGGTGTGCCGGCAGCTGGGCTGTGGCCGGCCCCGGGGCGCCCCAGGGAATGCTCGCTTTGGCCTGGGCTCCGGCCGCATCTTCCTGGACGACGTGCAGTGCCGCGGGGACGAGCCCTCCCTCCAGATGTGCCGGCACAACGGCTGGGGCATGCACAACTGCAGGCATGGGGAGGATGCCAGTGTCATCTGTGCAGGTGCGTGGCATCCAGGGAACACCGGCTCTTTTACATATCATTCTAAGTGGGTTTTGGGTTGGACCAGAGCAGAGGTGAGGCTTCTGGGGTCTTCTGCTGCCTGGGACTCAAGCCCACGGCATCCAAAATCCCCATTCTTGCACAGACAGGGAACAGCAGGCTCTCCACAATTCCTGCTGTTGCCATCCACTGATGAGGCAAAGCAGTGGATGGAAGGATTGTTCTTTGGGGAGGATGGGGCAGGACTGGGGCCAGGTCAGGCTGGTGCCAGGATGGGGGAAAGGAAGCAAAGAGCTCCACCCTCTCTCCTGGCATTAGGCCACCAGCTCTGCTTTTCATGGCCATTGCCATTGAACTCATCCAATCCCTAACAGAGATATCCACTCCTCTGGAAATGACCACCTCAGCACCAGCCCCTGCCACAACCCAGGTGTCCAGCACAGCACTGCTGACCACCACAGAAGAACTGCCTACCTCAGCAAAGAGCAGCACACCAGGTAACCCTGTCCACTCTCACTCACTGCTCTCCCCACTGCTGCTGATCTCCAGAGCTCCTTGCACTGCAGGCAGTCTCCCAGCCCTGGGCCTCTCCAGTCAGGCCACCACAACCAAAAGTGAGGATACAAAGAGCATGGGAAGAGCTGGCAAATGGTGCAGCTGTGTTTTGAGTCCAGGAACTCTGCAGCTGTTGCTGCTTTAATGAAACTCTTGGCAGAGGGACTGCCTCCTCTGCCAATGCTGCAACCAGGAGCATCATGCTCAGGGATCAATCTACCTTCATTCCTTCAATTCCTGCTTGGGTTGTACCAGAGCTGTTTTCTAGATATACTCTGGTGTTTGGCGCAGGATCAGAAGAGATGAGAATGTGATCATTTGTAGTGGAGGCAACTGGGTGTTCTATGGAGCTGCTGGCCCTCTGTGCCTCGTGTCCTGTTTCTACTTCCCTGCCTCCCCATTTCATCACTCTGTGCCTCAAGGTGAGGCCATGTCCAGGCCCAGTTCCTTTCTTATGAACTGCACTTCTCACATGTCTCTTCTTCCTTCACACCCACAGCTCCAGTGGCCACCTCAACACCTCCACCAGGTAATGCTGTGCTGTGGCTCTTCTACCTTGGTAATTTGTGGTCTGTCTGTCTCCCTGTTGCACATTTCTGTAAATTTGTCTATTGTGTCTATGACAATATCACTGCAAGTGTGAGTGATCTTTTTCAAGCAAAATATAAAATGGATTTTCTTCTTTAATGTTACATCTTGTAGCATTTATATTCAGAGGTTGTGCTCACCTTCCTACAAAGACACTTTTAGGATTATCTGTGACAAAAATTATGTCATTCATGCTGGCAGGAACACTAAAGCTTTTTGCAGCTACGTTTGTTCTTAGGACGTTTCGCAGCAGCCTGAAGGGCTTATTTCAGTCTGAGACCAGACAACTGCACTTTTCTAGAAAACTTGCAACTTATTTACCCTCCAAAACCTTAGTGGAATAAAGAGAAGCAGCAGAGTAACTGATGAGAGACTGCCTATTGAGGAAGGTGCTTCCATTTCAACTGTCATGGCACCTCCCAGAATTGACCTCAACTCTAAAAAGGGGCAGAAAGCATCCAGGTATTACCAGCCCAGCCCGAAGAGGGTAGTCTGACACCATGGATGGAAATCTACCACTGAGGGAATTCCAAATCCAACACGAAAGCAAACCTAAAGCAAAAACAAATATTAGTTTTGACTCAGCTCCTGTAGTCTACCACCTGCAGTCAGCAGGGGGACCTACATTTCCACAGCTATGGATGAGGCACATATAGCTCAAGTACACTTTTGTAAGTAAATTCTTTCCCATTTCTTTCTGCAGCACCTTATTTTTGTGGTGGCTCAGTCTCAGATTCCTCTGGGGTGCTGCAGAGTCCCAACTATCCTGGAAATTATCCAAACGACGCTGACTGCGTGTGGGAAATACAAGTAGAGAACAATTTCCGTGTAACACTCACATTTAGAGATATTGTGTAAGTAAAACATTGATTCCCTGGGCAAATATCAAAGTCAAAACTTACTTGAGAAGTTTGAAATCTTATCTGAAACAACCAACCTTCCCAATTTTAAAGATACTTCCAATAACATCCACAGTTGGAAGACCAGATCAAAATCTGGATCAATGTTGCATTTTTTACTCACCATTTTCTGCTAAAGCTGCATAAAAGCCAAATTAAATTTGTGCTGAGAAAACATAAAATGCTGAAAGACTTTATCACATGTTAGACAGTGAAATCAGAGTTTCTGAAGTTTTCTTCTGAAATGGATTTGACAAGGTGCTGATGTTTTTCTGCCAGGATGCAAAGCAGGACATGCCAGCATGACTACATTGAAGTCTATGATGGACCTCTCCACTCTTCCCCTCTTCTTGGGAGATTCTGTTCTGGTTCCTTTCCCACATACGTGTCCTCTTCAAACATGATGAGTGTTCGCTTCCACAGTGATTCCAGATACTCCTTCAGAGGGTTTCAGGCTCACTACTCCTCCATTCCAGCAGGTCACAACACCAGTAAGCTCCTGGCCAGTGTTTCTCAACAGACAAGCCTATTTATTGCTTTTGTTTGTAGAATAAATAGATGTGTAAATTTAAATATTGTTGTGGAAACTGAATGATGTGCATGAAATACAGTGGGTTGGGGTGGGAACTGCCTGACTTCCAAATTCAGAAAAAAACTGCCTCTAATCATTACTAAATTCCTCTTCTACCAGCCATTCAGTGCTTGCCAGACTACATGCACGTAGTGGTCAGCAGAGACTACCTCCAGTCTCAGGGCTACTCAGCACAGAGGGTCACCCTGAACGACAACCGCTGCAGACCGACAGTCACGTCACAGGAGGTTGTATTCAACATTCCCTACAACAGCTGTGGGACAGTACAAGAGGTACACTCCCTGTTTTGGCTCTCAATTGCATATCTAAGCTTGGCAAGACTTAGAACTTAGATGGAACATGACAAAAGTGCGATTCCTGATTTTAAATTGCGTCTTTAAACAGGAGAACAACGACACAATCAACTACTCCAACACCATCAGGGTTGCATCTTCCGGGTACATAATCAAGAGGAAAAAGAACACCAACTTGCACGTCAGCTGCAAAATGCTGAGGAAGAGCTGGCAGCAGGTGATGTACGCTGCTGAGGACACCGTGGATGTGAACGAGTACCAGTTTGGAAGATACAACATGAACATCACCTTCTACGATTCCCCAGCGTTCCTGCGGCAAGTGCGCAGCTCACCCTACTACATCGACCTCAACCAAAACCTCTACCTCCAAGCCTGTCTTTACAGCTCAGACCCAAACCTGAAGGTGGTTGTGGACACATGTGTGGCATCACCTGACCCTCGTGATTTTAACACGCTGGCCTATTACTTAGTCAGGAATGGGTAAGAGCTTTCTTCAAAGCTAGAAGCACACCTGTCATCCACATTTATTTTAAATAATACAGCAGATCTGAATGGGGTTAGAACTCGTTATCAACAGACTGTGAAAAGCGGTCTTTGATTTTTTTATCTTTACAGTATGAGCCTGGGAATAAGAAATTATATTGAGACTTTACTACCATTTCATTTCACTTACTCCATCTTTGTCCTGTGAACAAAATACAAAAAAAAATGGCAATGGGAATTGTCATCCTAGAAGTTAAATATTTTTGTAAAACCAGGTCAAGCATTAGACTAATTCTTATGCCTTGTATAACACTGACATTACTAACAATCTGTTTGTTCCCTCTTCATCGCTTAAAGTATCCTTCTATTGGAAAAAGAAGAATTGCCAACACTCCAGCTGCTTCATAATACTTTAAAAAGTCTACATTTTTAAAGTGCATATTATGCTATGAAAGTTACATTTTTATCCCACTGCTTTCCTAGTACCCGACTATGATATAATTCAGTTTTAATCTGAATTTCACAGGAATTCATAATAATGAATCGAATAATCTGAATTTTAATTTTGCAGGAATGTGCATGTGCGCATACGTGAAGACTAATTCCCTTTTATTTGCTCCTTTCTAGGTGTTCTAGAGATTCTTCCTATGCCACGTACTACTCCCCTTCCAGCCACTTTGCTCGGTTCAAGTTTAACGCCTTCGAGTTCATGAGCCGGCACCCGTCAGTGTACCTGAAGTGCCAGATGTTGGTCTGCACGCTCGGGGACTACTCCTCCCGCTGCTACCGGGGCTGCAGCTCCAGGGCCAAGAGAGACACCAGCTCTGCTGAGGAAGAAGTGGAAGTGGTGGTTGGACCCCTTCAGCTCCGAGGAGGGGATGCTCCGAGTGGGAGCACCGCGAAAGCTGAATGAATTTCTCTCACGTTTGCTCCAGGACGACCAACGGGCTTCAAGAAAAGCCACAGCTCCGTCGCCTGTCACTGAAATCTGCTTTTGCCAACTTTGTCACAAAAAGGAAGAGATCAACACCTTGCAAGATTCTGCTTTCACCCACATTTTTAAAAAGTGCAACTTCCCAGGCTGTCCCAAAGGAGAGTTCCCTGTAATCCTTTTTAGTGCTATAACTCCTTGAATTGTGCTAATTAGCTCCAGGCTGATTGTGAATTTGATGGCACTTGGGGATATGGTTTATTGGTGGACTTACCTGTGCTAGTTTAATAGTAGGACTTGATAACCTTAAAGGTCTTGTCTAATCTAAATGATCCCATGATTCCACGGCAGCCAGCTGGGAGCAAACTCCCAGCTTTCTGGAGAAATATTTTATTCCCTCTGTTGTGTTCTGCTCATGAAGTTTACTTAGCTGACTTGTCATCCCTGCTAATATGAAGCCTGTCCAAATAGTTGAGAGCAATGAATCTGTGAGATTGCTTATTTCTGATTTTGATCTGGGAGCCATCCCTTTAACACTGGAGCTCTCTGTGCCTTGATCTTCAATATGCTGAGATCAAACCCCAGGAACTTTCATTTGTAGGGCTGAGCTCTTCTAGCAACCAGAATTGTGGCTATACAATATTCTAATTATTCTGAGTATTGCTTTTAGTGCTATATTTCTCATTGAAACAATGATGGGTCTGTGCTTATTTATAAAATGCAGAGATTTCCAAGCTAAAATTAATCTGTTTTGTGAGCAGTGTAATTTATAATCAAAGGAAGGAAGGTTTACAAAGCAATAAATCTATTTTGTCTCTCAAATTAATGTTTCTGTGCTTAAAAGATGAATGTTTTACTGTGTTGAAGAGTGCTGTCTGTTTGATGAAAAATTCCAAGTGATGGTCTGAGCCCCTGCTTCTGAAACACTACACAGGGCACTTCTAGATATCTCAATATAAAATTTATCTTAAAATAAACATTTAAATATCTTCACCTGTTGCTGACAATCCCCTCACACCAGTTGGGGCTGTCACCCTCCTGGCAGTTGTTGTTTCTGTTCTTGATGGTTTTCCTGCAAGGCTGGCACTGAAGGAGCTGCTTTCACATGGGATAATGTCAGAGCAAAGGTCAGCATCACTCACTGCATGAATGCAGGGCAAACCTTACACATTATGAGCCACCAAAATGCTTCACTGATGACAGCCTCACATGTGCCATTTGTGGGAAGCTGTGATATCTTTATCTTCAATAAATTCTGCTACAATGCCTTAGAACAGCTTTGTAATCCTAACACGTCTTAAAGGATTAAGAAACAATTTCAACTTTCATGCCACAACTTGTTTAGCACAATTATTTTATCATTTTTCTCCTCTTTAATTCTCCTCTCACACCATTCTAAAACCATTTCTCTAATGCCTCAAAATTCTGTGAGCTGGAGTGAAAATGTGAGAGAGACATCAAGAAATATTTCAAGGTTTATTGAAAGGAAGATTTAATTTGGTGAGAATGGATCATCTCTGGAAAGGAAATGTAAAAATGGATCTTACTACAGCAACTGGATTTGTGGCTATACAATATTCTAATTATTTTGAGCATTGATTAATATATTTTCCATTAAGTTTTAACTTCTCTAGATTTAATAAATCCAAATTCAAAATATACTGAGCTGTTAAAGATGTTTTGTTTGTAATCTTTAAGTATGAAATGCACAATCTATTCTAAAGGCTTGTTATATAAATTTTTAGCCTTCCCATTAACATACATCCTAAACCAGACAAAACCACAAATATCCAAGTGATTGAATCTCAGCCAGGAGACTTTTCAGCTCTCACCCAAATGTCAGTCAAGAGGTGAAAGACATTTCATATTTGCTTTCCAGAAGGAAGAGTTTTGTTCTATTTTTATTACTTTTGGTTGCTGATCACAAAAACTATTTAATTTTTTTTTCCTTCCATGGTTGGATGCTTTGTGGCTGTGAGGAGTTTGGCTTCTCAGGACATACCCAGCCTTTCAGAATGTCTTGTGCACATTTATAAATCAGACTGAAATATGCTGGAAATGCAAACAGCCAAATGCCACATAAACATTTATCACTGGTGCATGAAAACATGAAAAGCAAGACCTGGGATTTCTTGCCTTTCATGTCCTAGTTAAAAAATACAAAGAATTAAAGCCAAAATGTAAGCTGAAATTGTTTATTTGGCCTTTTGTTTTGGTTTTTTGTTTGGTTTGTAGGGGATCAGTGTTATGCCAATCTCCCAGTGAAGGCTGGTGCCTGCAAGCACAAGGGTGGCAAGAACCAGGAGCACGTGAAGGACACTTCCTTTCCTCTTTTTAAATGAGCTTTCTGGAGGCTGCTTATTTTTATCACCTCCTCTGCCCTCAGACAAGACACACTAACCATCACTTGGCAGATTTTTCCTTTGCACAGCTGTCTGACTTTGGTATTGGGTTATTTTATTTCCTCCTGGTGTGTCTGTCACGACTCAACCATGTGCTGGTTCAGTCAGCACTCAACTGATCATCTCAGCACCAATAAGAAATATTTGGTTTGCAGCACCATGAGAAAATCCCTTAGAAGTGTCAACCCAATGACAGAATCACACCCTACACGGGTTCTGGCTGGGGTAGTTAATCTTCTACCCAGCAGCTGGTACAGTGCCCTGTTCAGATTTAGGATGAGAATAATGTTGAGAACACACTGATGGTTCTGAGCAACTCTCACACTCAGTCAAGGATTTGTCAGCTCCTTGTGCTGCCCTGCCAGTGAGGAGCTTGGGGGGCTCAAGACATTTTATTTTATTTTATTTTATTTTATTTTATTTTATTTTATTTTATTTTATTTTATTTTATTTTATTTTTTTATTTTATTTTTTGTTTTTCTCCTATTCTCTCCCCCATCCCACTGGGAGAGGGGAATGACCAAACAACTGAAAGTGCTCAGAACTCTGACAAAACTGCACATCCCTGAGAAACACTCCTGAAGTTTTCTTTAATGGGAAGAGAACGGATCAAAAGCAATTTGATTTAAAATACACGTATATTTTTTAGTAAATAATTGCATGGGATCTATAGGTTCCTGACTTCATGCTGTTCCCAGTGCACCTAGTGCACCTATTTGGTCAGAATTGGGGTTGAAGCAAAGCTCAGAAACAAAGTCCTTGTTTGCTTGTTTGTATGCTGGATTTCCTGTCCAGTTTATCCTTCTATTCTAACTTTGGAGTATGGAGCAGGTCATTCAGCTCTGTAGTCCTCCTTCCCAGGAACCTGCCACAAAAATATTTATAACTGGGTATAAATGAACATAGGTTTGTTTCTGCATCTTATAACCCGCAAGTAGATTCATTTTTTATTTTATAATAACAAATCCTCAGGTAGATTGAGATTTCAAAAAGCCAGTGAGGATTTGCAGGGTATGGGTAAGAAACACCATTTTTCTGGTTTTCATTACTTTCTCCCCATGTTTTCCCAGGGAATCCCACAGATATCCATTGACATCAAGCTGAATTCAGCAGTTGAGCACAGCCTTCTGCTCCCAGTTCTGGCTCAGGGGTCCTTTAATACCCAAGCCCCACTGCTTGCACCAAATTCCAACTATATAACTAAAGGAATATACTCTGGAGATCATTTCATTAAACTGATTATTTTCTTAGTTAACTCCATCAGACTCGCCAAGCCACAACCAAGCTTTTTAAACAGGATTGCTCAAGAATCTCCCTATTGTTTTTTTAAAATTTTTTTGGCTGTTTTTATATAGATGGCAAAACCTAAGGAGACACTAAAACTCACACAGCAGCTTGTGAATATTAGGAGATCTCTCTCAGACTCAGGACACAAGAAGTCTATTTTAATGAAACCTCTCCTGGCTGAGGAAACTCATCAGTGACCTGGCTGTGCCACTGGAGTGAGAGTTGTTTCCATTTCCTAGAATAACACTTGGAGCACCTCTTTTGGCCTGAATCACCTGGTACTCATCCAATCAAATTTTCTCCTTTTTTTCTCTGAAATAAGAGGATTAGTCACAGGGTGTAATGTAGACATAAATTGTACTGCTTCTGTTCTAAAGAGCCTGCCAAGTCTGAATGACTGTCACTCTTTTTTCCTGTATTTTTCTCATCATTTCAGAGAGGTGGATTCTCTGTTTCCTCCCAGTGACTGACAAATGATGTTGAGATCTTTTGGAAGCATTGGGCATTAGTTACCACCTTCTGTTGCTAAGCCTGGATTCAAGCAGGGCTTTGTTGCACAAGAGATGATGAAAATTGAGATGTGTTCATGTGAGGGCCCTGTTCCTCCACACAAACTTGTATCTTTTACAACCTCAGCCATTCCATGACTGTTTGGCAAATCCAGGCCTTCTATCCCAAATGCTGGATGTTGATATCCCCAATTCAGGCTCAGAAATCCAAAAGTGTAACTCCAGCTGCAGAAGAGTGGCCAGAACCTGCTGCTTCAGTTTCCCTTTGAGAGCAGCACTCTGAGCACGTAAACACTTGGTCTGAGCCTTGCCAGCCTGAGACAAGCGCTCTTTGTTCCAGAAGCTGACTGGATTTCCCTAAGGAATGCATTGTTGGGGAACACAAGAGGGCTGCTCCCTGCCAGCACCACAAGGATTCATCCGGGCGTCACATGAGGCGCTGCCCAAAGGCAGCAGTGTCACTGCTGGGCTGACAGAAATCAAGCTGGAAATTAACTGCTTGAAACACAGGCTAGAATTTGGGCAGTCTTGAGAGGTCCCTGGCATTGCATTTTGAGAAAAAATAGCATTTTGCTTGCTGCAGATAAGGCAGTCCATTGCCCTGTAAATGCTTTCTCCCTGGTTCCTCTTGGACCAGTGGCTGCTGTGGGATATCCAAGGGGAGGGGTTAACCACTGTTCCCACAAAAGAGAAGGGCTTTCCACAATTATTAAGGTACTCAAAAAAATGAAGCTATTAGGAAGGAACTCCTGCAAAAAAATTTACTACAACATTTAAGAAGTTGAAAGTATCTCCACTCAATGAAATACTACATTGGCTATTGCTGCTCTTTCAGTTTCTTGCCTTCCAGCAACATTTGCTCTGTAGCATCAAACCCTATCAGATCAAATCCTTTGGTTTTACTTTGGTTTGCCTTGAATTTTTAGTTTAGTGACCACATTGTTTCATTTATACAACCTTTTTACTACTAGCACTTTAAAAATTCGTATTTTCCCCTATAGTCATAAACAAATGCATTTCAACACTGGTCTGACTTCTGTTGTAGACCTGTGTAATAGTCCTGGAACAAGGTGTGTTAATCTGCTTCTTATTGTTTCAATAATACCTTCAGCACCATGTGCAATACCCCATTTCCTTGCTTGATGTAGCTGTTACTGCAGTGACTCAAACTCCACCTAGAAGTGACTGATTTTTTCATTCACTCCTGGCAAAGGATCTGAAGAAAGAGATAAACTTCTTACATTTGTGTAATTGCATTTAATATCATGCTCTGATGTTTCAGAATTGAATTTGTACAGAGTAAAACACAGGAGGTATTCAATGCTTTTATAGAAGAACCTGCTTCAAGCAGCATAAAGCAGCCTGCATAAATCTCTGGTTCTGTCTTTCCATGAAACGCCCAGGTTCAGGGAAATTATCTTTTGTCTTTCAAATAAATGTCAGTGACGGAGGTGAATGGGTGGAACCAGTGCTAAGGGCAGGCTGAAATATTTTGCAAAAGAGCCTGGAGGGAACATTTGTGATGATTTCTGGGATTAAAGTGATAAAGCAGCTGTCTGCAACCAGCAGTTTTGTGGACATGCTGCATCGCCTTCAGGAGATGTGACTTTTGCTCACAGCCCAAGAAAAATTGTCATGGATGATGTGCAGTGCAGGGGGAATGAGAAATACCTGTGGGAGTGTTCTCACAAGGGGTGGTGTGGAGAGAAGTGTGACAGCCACTGTGATTCCAGTGCCATTTGCTTGTGTGCAAGGCAATACCTTTGCTTGCTCAAGAGGAGCCATGGTGACTTTTCAATTTTGTCAAATTCCAAAGTGCTCCCCTGGACTATAAAATACATTTATCCACAGCATTATTCCTCTCAATACCCACATTGTTACCAAATCTCTGTCCTATGCAGTGTTTCCCTCTTTTTTTCTTTATTTTTAATCCATATTTGACATGGCAAACTTCCTTCCAACTAAGGTTCAAAATCTTTTAGAGCATTTTAAGCAGCGTCACTCAGAGTCTATCCTGTTATATTACTACCACACTTTTTCAGTCACCTGCAACCTCCTTTAACCAACTCTATTTGCTCTCTACCAAGGCTTAGCAACAAAATCAACCCCAAGGCATATTCTGCCCTCACAGAACCAACAAACTTTCACACAGGAGACTTTTCCTGAACTTAAAGTCTTAATCCCACATATCTCACCTTGACAAAGCTTTTATTGAACACCTGAGGATCGTTTATTTGAGTGAGATAACCAGGATAAACCAAATGCAAAGGTTTAGAGTCACAACTCCTCTGCAGCTTAGGGACAGAAAGCAAGAGAAAGGAACCAGGGCTGTGTCAGATCCCTCTGAAGGACATGCCATGACCTTCTGGCCCTTCTTGGTCCTTACCCAAATTTAACCTTGACAACTTTTTTAACGTCCGCCTGATGGTAAAAGAAGTCAAAGTCTCGTTCTCCACTGATTTTTCAAGTTGTTAGCAAGGACAGTCAACTATTAATTAATTATCCAGTTGTTGGATACTTTGTGAAACAAAACAGGTTTTACAAAAAAGGTGAAGTGTTACCACAGAATCATGGACTATCTTGATTTGGAAACAACCCATGATGTTTGAGTTCAGCTCCCTGCTCCTCACAGGACTACAATTAAACTACCTGATTTATAATGTTGTCCAGGCACTTCTTGACCTCAGTAGGTTTGGTGCTGAACCAGAGGAGCTGCTGCAGTGCCCAACCACCCTCTGGGTGAAGAACCTCTTTGAAAAATGCAATTAATTTTACAGAAACTGTAATTGCTAGAATGTATATTTTGTATATTTCCTCCTCTGACAGCTTCTATGGGAACTGAAATGCCTGGCACTTTCAATTTCATATTTATTCAACCACTTCTATCTTGAAAAAAAATTCCCTACCATAAAAAATTGCTCTTTAAATTATTACTGATTTGCACCTTATTTAGTTTCTTCAGTAGCTTATGCATGAGGAAAAGCTTAAAATACAGTGTATTTTGACTACAGTGAAAGCAGTAATTCTGATTTACATGAGTTTTCATGAGGCTAACCATAGATTTTTAATATTTAATATTTTAAATATTATATATAATATTTAATATATAAATCTAATTTGCCACAGGACTGAAAGGATGTGACCTATTGAGTATGAAAAACCTCCTCACTGGATCAGGTTGTTAAAAGTTTCAAGTCTTAAAATAGGAAAAGTGTTGCATAAAACAGCATTTTTAACATTATATGTTATTTGGATTTACTTCACACAAAAAAAAAGCCCTAAGAGAATTTTTGCACTTCCTTATGAAACTCAAAGGTCCTTAAGTGATATTAAAATGCAAGGAGAAAAGGAAGTGTAGTTATAAGGAAGTCATGGTGAGGCTGTGCTGCTTTGGCTTGATTAACCTTGTGTCGTGGTCACCCTCGTCTCAATGAGTTGAACCTTGATTTTGCTCTATTAATTTAAATATTTCATTGAATATATATCAATAAATACCCACCATCATTTGTCTAACACAGGTAATTTGTTTCATTATGACTAATTTCATAACCACTACTCAGCTGGGAATAAATAACTTTGGCAGCCTACAGAGTCTTTCTTCTTCTCTACACTGGCAGTGAGCTACACTGCAAACTTCATGGGTCTCACTGCACTGATTTAAAAATTAGATTTTAAAAATTTAAATTAAATTTAAAGGCAACAGTAGTGACAGCTCAGTTGCTGGCACTCCAAGGCCACTCCCATGTTTGTGATGACAAATGTTCCAAGGGTGCTGGAGAAGATGGCACTGATGTGACCCTGCTGCTGAGGTCAAAGGGATTTGCTGGGAGCTGAGGAAAGCTCCCCTTTAAGACCATTGTCCACACGAAAGTGGAAAGCAGGAAAAGCTGCAGGAATGCAGCAGGTGCCAAGACAAGCAGGGTGTGTTGACAGAAAGCCTTACTGGGTAACAGGATGGAATGGCCCCTCCTGCCATGTGTGGGGCCAAGGTCACTGACACCCCTCGACTTCGGCACAGCCTTCACCCCTGACAAAGATTTTCCCTCACCGGGGCTTCCACAGGCTGATGTGACATCCTTACCCCAAGGGAAGTCTCCTCTGGCACTGGGAAGCTGGACTCAGCACTCAACACTCAGTTTTGTACAAACACAGTGGCTTCATACCTAAAGTTTTCACTTCACAATAAATTCACCATAAATACAGGCAATCGTTTTGCAGGTTATGTTATTGAGGATGTGATTTACTTCAGCTGGGATTTGCCTTTTGTCTATCATTCCTCAAAAATACCTCTCACTTCAGAACTTATTGGACTTCAGTGGAAAGGCTGTCAGAGAGAAAACCTGGCCATGTGTGGCCAGCAGGACCAGAGCAGTGGCCATCCCCTGTGCCAGCACTGCTGAGGCACCTCAGATTTGGGATCAGCTTCGGGTCCCTCAGGACAACAAAGACATGGTGGGGCTGGAGTGTGTCCAGGGAAGGGAACAGAACTGGGGAAGGGGCTGGTACGGAACTGAGTTTGGCACTGGGAACATTTCACAGTGGGAAAGACAGCAAGACACTGGGCATGGACTGCCCCAGATTGTTGAGAATGCAGTGGGTTCAGCAAAAAATATTATTTACCACATCAGAAAACTTTTCAGGAGTGCAATATGATGCTGAAAGAAATTACAAATACATTGCTATAGCATGGGAAAATATTGTGAGCTCACACACATCAGTGATTTCTGTTTTTTCCCCAGGGAATGAGAAATACAAATAATACACATACAGGCGAAAGGCAGTCATGCCTAGCTTATTCCTTCCAAAACACTTTGGTGGAATTCCTTACAGATCTGTGTACTTTTAAAGGGATTTTCTCAGGTGGAGTGTCTTTATGGGCGCCACAGCAGCTCTGTGGTGTTGGAGCATCTTTTCCCAGCCTGGTGCTCGCTTCCCAAGGACGGGGCCCCGCTGCCCTCCAGTGGCAGCAGCACCAGAACAGCTCCGCATTTTCCTTCTGCTTTTAGCCCCTTTAGGCCCAGATACTTAGAGAAATTATAACACTAAATAAAGTTATTTCCAGGGATGGGGGAGATGTGCCCGTGCAGCAAAACTTCACTCTGTGAAGAAAGACTAACGCTGAACTTCCAGCCCAAAGCTATTTCACTACACACCCTGTTTGTTCTCTAGGAGCACATTTTGATAGATTTCTTTAAAATGTTCTGGGGAACACCACTGCCCTTCCAAGACCACAAAGGTCAGCCCTACTGTCATCACTGCTGGTTCTTGGCATGCAGGATTTACCCTCTGCATGACCTCCTTGGGTCCTTACCTGTTTCATAAAGGAGACTTAGGAATGCTGAAAAAGCAAATTTTGATGCTTCTTAATATCTAAAGATTTTTGCATTCAGCCATGTTCCTTCCATGTCACCTTCTATCCCTATATCACGGCTCCAAACAGAGCTGTACTGTGCCATGAAAATAAGAGAAGCGTTCATGAAAAGAGAAAAATTACATTCATTTTAAATTCAACTAAGAAAATTCAGCTTTGGTTTTTTTCCTCTCTGTAGCTGAGTCCCTTCTCCCTGACAGGACAAAATGAGGCAGAGCTGGAGGCATCCTTCATGGTGGTGTTGACACCATCACTTCATGCCAGGGAGAAGACTGGAGGCTCTTTTATTGCTCTGCAGGCTGCAAGTCAGAGAGAACTGCAAATCTGAGACATCTTCTCCCAGGTTCAAGAGAAGTCAGGGAAAAAAGAAAAACTGCTTCTTACATGAGTAATTTTGGCGAACAAAGAGAATTTGTTTGAGGCTTACCTGACACTTTTAGGATGCTAATCTTTTGGCACAATCCTCACACCAATTAATCTGGTTAATATGGTTGTAAATTAGAAAATGTCTTAATGGGTGGCATGAGAATCCTTACCAAACAGCCTAATCTCCAAAAGTAAATCACTGCTTCCTGGAACAGCCATCAACACAGGGCCACAAAGGTGCCCAGGGAGTGTTTGGGAAGATCTCGGTGGCCAGCCCGGAACAGCTCCCTGAGCTGGATCTCCTCCTCCGGATGTCTGGATGTACCCTGTGAAAGGAAAATCCTCACTAAATCACTTCCTTGGCATCAGTCTGGAAGCTCAGGGAGGGGGATCAGGTTGCACAGCACCCGCCTTTGATGCAGACCAGAACCCATTGGGTATAAATTCTGCAGCTGTGCTGGGCTAGAACAGACCACCCCCAACAACCATGGACCTTCACGTGCGTCTCACCTGGCTGCTTCTGCTGAGCACCACTCTCCTGACTGAACCAGGTACTGCCTTGAAAAGATTTTTGGTATTATAGAACCGTTACTGAATTATTTCTGAAATGTTACAGAATTATTTACTAATACAGGCTGGCTTGCTGGGAAGTGGTGGCAAGGATTCTCCTCGAATATTGCTGATGAGTTTTGTACTGTAGAATTGATGGTTTGTCTTCTACGTCAAAGATTCAGTCCAAATCCATAGGTTGTATTTCAAAATGTGTGTTATTTCAAAATGTATGTATTTCAAAATACATAATACAATACATATAATATATGTAATATTATATTGAGATTCTAGATTTCAAAATATAACCAATGAAGGTTACTGACTGAAGAAGGCTTAAGAATATTCCTTTGTTTCTTTTCCACAAGGGAAATAGCTTGTGGAAGTTGTTTTCTAAATGTTCTTCATCCAATATTCTAGTTTTAATTAAAATTATTCTATACTGTCTTTTTTAAAATGTAGAGAAAGAGGGGGAAATAAACACAGAGCAGTCTGCCAGACCCAGGTGGAAATATGCTCTGCATGACATGTTCCTTCAAAGTTATAATCATGCTAGTTTGAATGGGATAATATCAGCTTTATCTATCACCATAGGCACCATGAAAAAAGTCTTGCCTTTGTGATTTCACAAAGTGATTAAGGGCTGGCTGTATTGAATTATTTCCAAAACAAGAGTATGATGTATTACTTCAGGGCTAATACATTTCCTTCTCTGCCACAGCAAGCGGAGCCTGGTGGAACCAGCCAGAGAGAGACCTAAACTCAATATGGAAAAAATTTGCCGACTGGATTAAAGAAAAATTGGAGAACAAAGGTAAGAGATGTGCTCCTGAGTGTGAATGCACCTGGCAGATGTGCAGAGTTCCCAGAGCCAGCTCTGGGTGAGCTGTGCCTCAGCAGCACAGCCAGCCATACCTTACCAGGGCGCAGCAGAGCCACGGGGATTCAAATTTACACACCACAAGTTTAGCTATAAATAAACAAATTGAGATTTACCTGTCAGCTTTTGCTTTAGTTCCACCACAATTACAGCTGAGACTGGCATCTGGAGGGGACCGATGAGCCAGGAGGGTTGAAGTTTATCATGATGGAAAATGGGGCACGGTCTGTGATGATTATTTCAGTATGAACAGTCCCAATGTTGTGTGCAGACAACTTCACTGTGGCCAAGCTGTCTCTGTCCTGGGACTGTCTTACTTTGGCCTCAGTGGAAAAGTTATCCAGTTGGATGATGTGCAGTGTAGAGGATCTGAATCCCACCTTTGGGACTGCCGGCATGCCGGCTGGGGCAAGCACAGCTGTGGACTCAATGAGGATGTTGGTGTCATCCGCTCAGGTAAAGATAAAAATAATAATGAAAAAAATATATAATAATAAGAAAAAACCTCCTTGGACTATGCTGCTTACCATAAATGCAAGAAACATCAGGGTAGAGCTTGGAAATCAGGCCAGGGCTGAAAAGTGGAGGTGGGGTGCTTCTTCTGTTTAAGTCAGAGTGACTGAGGAGCAAAAGGATGCCTTGCACAAAATAACAAGATTGGACAGCAAGCCCTGGGTATGAAAATAGTGAAAAGCAGGTAGTTCAGGACCACTTCACAGCCAACCCCCAAGATAAGAAAGACAAAGAGTAAGGAGAAGATAGAAGCCAACTGGTTGTGAACCAGGCATGTGTGAGTGGAAATAAAAATAATTCTCATCATAAATATGTAATATAAATAACTGCCCAATAAAGTAAATTTTTGCTTTTTTTCCTTTTCGCAGATGCAATGCACTCCACAGTTGCACCGACAGGTAAGGCTGAGCTTTTGGGACAGGAGTCCCAAAATTAGCTCTGTAAAGAGTCTCCCCAGTGCTCAGAGTCTAATTTTTAACTCAAGAAATCGTGTGATTATGGCTCCTTGGCAGACAGTTTTCTACAAATGCACATGCTCTGAATTACAAGTTATTGCTCCAAATTACTATTTATTCACCCACTGCAACATTATTTCTTTATATTTTCATTATTTCTTTGCATTGTTAGAAATACAAACTGTATTTGCCACTTACCCACTAATAATTAGTGAAAACATGAGGCAAATCTTTACACTCCAGGTCTAAGTTTCTGATTCTTTTTTTTTTTTTTTTTTTGCTGAAATAATCCTAACGCACTGGAAACCTTAAAGTACAGACTCTACTAATGTTTCTTGAGATTTCTAGGTGTTAATTATGCTCTTCATAATAAACACAGAAGAGCAGGTGTTAAAATGAAGTTTTCTACCATACAGAATCATGTGTATATATTTTATTATAAGTAACACAGAAATGAAAAGCTGGTTCCCAAAACCATTTCTTCTTAAGGTTTTAACACAGTAGCAACTGTGTTAATCTACCACAGAACCCCTGACTCCTGCTGGCAAAGGCAAGGTTAAAAAACAAGCTGCAAACGTCATGTGTGGAAATTTTGAGCAACAGATGGGATTTGTTTAAAGTAGGCAGGAGGAACACAAGTCTCCCAAATTCACTTACAATGAAGTGAACTGGAAGATGCTGTTCTGAGCCACATGACCAAAAGTTAAAGTCCAGGGATCTGACTTTCTTTCCCATGAAACCCAAAGTGTGAAGATGTCCCAGATCCTCACAATGTCTCTGCAGGTTGCCTTTGTTAATAAATATTAAACAGGGTGAAAGTAATTTTTTGTAATCAAAAATAAAAGGCTGTGCAATGACTCATTGTCCCACAAAGCCCAAATTTATTTACCTTCATCAAGACTTTCATTCACGTGTTCACTCCTAATTGCTGCCAATCTCTCTCTGCTTTGTATTTCCTCAAGTGGCCCCAGATGTGTCTTCTGCACCCACTCCTGTCACAGAAGAAATGAACACATTAGCTCCTGAAATCCCAACCACAGCTGATGAAGGTAAGAACAGCCATTTCACATGTGCTTTTTAAAGCAAAGCCTCTGTTAATTTGGGGTTTTCAGTCAAATTAAGATGAGACCACGGAAATCTGTAAATATTCATAGCAGACAATACAGTTGTCCTTTTGTGAAGGAGCAATCCCCCAACATCATCTTCACTTGAAAAATATCAGCCTGTCAGGACAGGCAGGGATACATACACTTACTGATTAATACCTCAGAGTTGTAGCTGTAAAGAACACACAAATTTGCAAAGAAAAACTGTCCAGATCATTGTCATTCTGTGTGTCCAAAGTTCATAAAAGCTCTGGAAACATTTAGGACCACAGACAGGCATTTGCACTCATTCCCCTCAGCTGGGGGATGAGTCTCTCCAGTTATTCAGCAGATTGATAATCATGGAATGGTTTGAGCGGGAAGCAACCCTAAAGATAACCTGGATCCAATCCTCTCCCATGGGCAGGGACATCACCCACTAGATCAGTTTTTTTTATTAAACCTGAGACCTAAATCAAGTCACAAGCTCTTGAAACCACTCTTAAGCTTTTAATTTCTGCTTGCAGCCATTTAATTTCTCACCCTTTCAGCCTTCCTCTCTTCCACCAACCCCACAGAGGAAAGCAGGACATCAGAAATCCCAATTACACCACAGACAGGTAAAGGGCACTTGCACAACATGCAGCATGTCAGAAAAACGTGGTTGGGACAGGACTTCAGTGGAGAAGCCAAAATATGCTGCAAAATCAGCATCTCTCAGTGCAGCTCATGTTTTTCTATGAATTTGGCCACCCTGCCACGGACCTGCTGCCACCAGCCAGGTGGGAGCTGTGAGTGCTGTGGGCAGAGCCTGCTGTGAGGATGGGGCACATTTTGAACCCACACCATGGAACCCGAAGACATCGAAATGCATCAAGAGCTGAGTCCAGCCTTACCCGAGTGCTCTTTCCCTCTTGTTTCCACGTTTCTTCCTTTTTCTCACAGCCTCTGAAAACACTTCAGTACCAGACGTGTTACCTGAGGCACTTGTAGCAGATGTGACAACCTCAGCTGCAGAAATCCTTTCCACGCCGGCTGAAGGTAAGGTACAGACACAATGCCATAAAATCCAATAACAGTGCCTGAGTTTGTTCCAAATAGATTACATCGACTGGATTAAACCAAATTAATAAACCTCAAGGTCAGTCAACTGCTAGCTCATTGACTCAGTGAAGAAGCAAGGCTGGGGAGAGAGGCTGAACCAGGCAGTCTTTAAAGGATGGGAAAAAAACAAACCCAAGACATATCCCTTAAATTACAAGGGATCCCAGACAAATTAGGCACTATCACTGCTATATCTAAGCCCTGATTTCCTATAAACAGGAAATGCTCTAGGTCTCAGAGGAAAAATATATAGTTAAAATGCAGATAATATTTAATTTCACCTTTTTGTTCTGTATCGAGTAATACAGCATTACTCTGGCTTATATGCTATGGGTCTTGGTGGGAAAAAATACGTTTAAAGTGCACATAAAATTTAATTTCACCTTTTTTTTCACAGCAACAGTCTCTCCTACTGATGCACCTGCAGATGTAGCCACTTGTAAGTAAAACAGTATTACTGTGGTGTACATGCTATCAGTCTTTAGGAAAATAAATATTTTAAATGCTCATAAAATTTAATTTCACCTTTTCTCTTTCACAGCAACAGTCTCTCCTACTGATGCACCTGCAGATGTAGCCACTTGTAAGTAAAACAGTATTACTGTGGTGTACATGCTATCAGTCTTTAGGAAAATAAATATTTTAAATGCTCATAAAATTTAATTTCACCTTTTCTCTTTCACAGCAACAGTCTCTCCTACTGATGCACCTGCAGATGTAGCCACTTGTAAGTAAAATAGCATTACTGTGATCTACATGCTATCAGTCTTTAGGGAAAAAAATATACATTTAACATACACATAAAATTTAATTTCACCTTTTTTCTTTCACAGCAACAGTCTCTCCTACTGCTGAACCCGCAGATGTAGCCACTTGTAAGTAAAGCAGTATTACTGTGATCTACATGCTATCAGTCTTTAGGGAAAAAAATATTTTAAATGCACATAAAATTTAATTTCACCTTTTCTCTTTCACAGCAACAGTCTCTCCTACTGATGCACCTGCAGATGTAACCACTTGTAAGTAATACAGCATTACTGTGGTGTACATGTTATCAGTCTTGAGGAAAAAATATTAAAAATGCACATAAAATTTAATTTCACCTTTTCTCTTTCACAGCAACAGATTCTCCTACTGATGCACCTGCAGATGTAGCCACTTGTAAGTAAAACAGTATTACTGTTGTGTACATGCTATCAATCTTTAGGAAAATAAATATTTTAAATACTCATAAAATTTAATTTCACATTTTCTCTTTCACAGCAACAGATTCTCCTACTGCTGCACCTGCAGATGTAGCCACTTGTAAGTAAAGCAGTATTACTGTGATCTACATGCTATCAGTCTTTAGGGAAAAAATATAAATTTAACATACACATAAAATTTAATTTCACCTTTTCTCTTTCACAGCAACAGTCTCTCCTACTGCTGAACCTGCAGATGTAACCACTTGTAAGTAAAACAGCATTACTGTGGTGTACATGTTATCAGTCTTGAGGAAAAAATATACATTTAACAGGCACATAAAATTTAATTTCACCTTTTCTCTTTCACAGCAACAGATTCTCCTACTGATGCACCTGCAGATGTAGCCACTTGTAAGTAAAACAGTATTAATGTGGTGTACATGTTATCAGTCTTTAGGAAAATAAATATTTTAAATGCACATAAAATTTAATTTCACCTTTTTTTTCACAGCAACAGTCTCTCCTACTGCTGAACCTGCAGATGTAGCCACTTGTAAGTAAAATAGCATTACTGTGGTGCATATGCTATCAGTCTTTAGGGAAAATTTATTTAAAGTGCACATAAAACTTAATTTCACGTTTTTTTTCACAGCAACAGTCTCTCCCACTGATGCACCTGCAGATGTAGCCACTTGTAAGTAAAATGGCATTATTGTGGTGTACATGCTATCAGTCTTTAGGAAAATAAATATTTAACATGCACAAAATATTTAATTTTACCTTTTCTCTTTCACAGCAACAGTCTCTCCAAATGCTGATCCTGCAGATGTAGCCACTTGTAAGTAAAGCAGTATTACTGTGATCTACATGCTATCAGTCTTTAGGGAAAAAATATTTTAAATGCACATAAAATTTAATTTCACCTTTTCTCTTTCACAGCAACAGTCTCTCCTACTGCTGAACCTGCAGATGTAACCACTTGTAAGTAATACAGTATTACTGTGGGGTACATGTTATCAGTCTTGAGGAAAAAATATACATTTAACAGGCACATAAAATTTAATTTCACCTTTTCTCTTTCACAGCAACAGATTCTCCTACTGATGCACCTGCAGATGTAGCCACTTGTAAGTAAAATAGCATTACTGTGATCTACATGTTATCAGTCTTTAGGGAAAATTTATTTAAAGTGCACATAAAATTTAATTTCACCTTTTTTTTTCACAGCAACAGTCTCTCCTACTGATGCACCTGCAGATGTAGCCACTTGTAAGTAAAGCAGTATTACTGTGATCTACATGCTATCAGTCTTTAGGAAAATAAATATTTTAAATGCTCATAAAATTTAATTTCACCTTTTCTCTCTCACAGCAACAGTCTCTCCTACTGCTGAACCTGCAGATGTAACCACTTGTAAGTAAAACAGTATTACTGTGGTGTACATGTTATCAGTCTTGAGGAAAAAATATACATTTAACAGGCACATAAAATTTAATTTCACCTTTTCTCTTTCACAGCAACAGATTCTCCTACTGATGCACCTGCAGATGTAGTCACTTGTAAGTAAAGCAGTATTACTGTGATCTACATGCTATTAGCCTTTGGGAAAAAAATATACATTTAACATACACATAAAATTTAATTTCACCTTTTCTCTCTCACAGCAACAGTCTCTCCTACTGCTGAACCTGCAGATGTAACCACTTGTAAGTAAAACAGCATTACTGTGGTGCATATGCTATCAGCCTTTAGGGAAAATTTATTTAAAGTGCACATAAAATTTAATTTCACCTTTTTTTTTCACAGCAACAGTCTCTCCTACTGATGCACCTGCAGATGTAGGAGAGTGTAGGAGAGTATAACAGTATTACTGTGGTGTACATGCTATCAGTCTTTAGGGAAATAAATATTTTAAATGCTCATAAAATTTAATTTCACCTTTTTTTTTCACAGCAACAGTCTCTCCTACTGCTGAACCTGCAGATGTAGCCACTTGTAAGTAAAATAGCATTACTGTGGTGTACATTTTATCAGTCTTGAGGAAAAAATATACATTCAACATGTACATAAAATTTAATTTCACATTTTCTCTTTCACAGCAACAATCTCACCTACTGCTGAACCTGCAGACGTAACCACTTGTAAGTAAAATAGCATTACTGTGGTGTACATGTTATCAGTCTTTAGGGAAAGTATATTTAAATGCACATAAAATTTAATTTCACCTTTGTTTTTTCACGGTCTCTCCTGCACCAGCAGACATTACCACTAATAAGTAATAAAGAGTAACTATGGCCTACATGCTATGGATGTCAGGGGAAAAATACATTTAACATGCAGAGAATACTTAAATTCATCTTTTCTTTCTCCCAGCAGCAGCACCCACTGCTGCACCAGCAGACACTGCCACCCGTAAGTATTGCAGTGTTGCTCTGGTTTACATGTTTAGCTGTCTGTCATGCTCTGACCATGTATTGACTATTGGCTGCCTCCCTGTCTCCATGATAATATACCCTCAGCAATTAGAATTGGAGATAATCCCAGCTGCCTTCCCTTTGGCTTCCACACAATAAAGGAGCAAAAGGGAAAGAGAAACAGAAAAACACTGGCCCCAATGAAAGGGAAGGGGCAGACACCCTACATCAACAGAAACCCAGATTTGCTCTTGGTCGTCCCATTCCCAGGAAATCAGCCTTCCTGCACTTCCCAGAGCTGCATCCCAGCCCCTGCACACTCTGGGATTATTTGCCACGGGAATGGGCAGCTTCAGTGCCCACCAAGGCATCCACAGCCCTCAGAGCACACGGCACTGGGCAGGCACTGCATGTCAGAAACGTTATCCCAGCAGCCCAAACTGGTGTTTAGCAAACAGCCCCAGGCTCCCAGAGCTGTGCCATGGTCAGAGGCAGCACAGGGATGTGTTTTCCTCCCACTGAGGCTGCTCCCACTCTGGAACACTGTTCAACCCCCAAGTGAGACCTGCAAGTCTCCTGAGGTTTGGGCATCTCTCCCCTGCCCAGCACTGGGAAAGCAGTTTTTAACTTGCAGTTTTGTTTCCTCTCATGTCTCTGATCAGCCCCTGCAGAAGACACAACACCTGGAGCAGAAGGTGTGTATAACTTCAGTATATTGGTAAGAATTTCAGGATCAAGCATCAGCTTGAGCAAAATCCTGCTCCACTCCCCCTTGACAGCCCTGGCTTTGCCCACACAATAATGGAACAGACACTGAAGTGTGGTTTTGTTTGCTCTTTGAAAGTCATGACCGAGCCCACAACAGCTGAAAACCCTGCTATTTATTTCTGGTCATTTCTTCAGCTGTGGGGAACAGTGTACTGTATTTCATGTGAGTCATCCATATATTAGAACACAGACAATGTTTAATTTCATATTTTCTCTTCTCACAGTGACAAGTTCACCTGCTGAATCAGTCCCTTCAACTCCTGAAACAGCAGCCACTGCCACTAGTAAGTGATGCAGATTTACCCTGGTTTATACCCTTAATTCCCTACCAAAGCTGGAATCTGGTGATGTGCTGGCAAGGCTCCCTGTCTCCATCGCATGCATCATCTCACAAAATTAATATCGAACTTTGGGGATAATTTTTTTGCCTTCCATACAAATCGAGGGACCTGAATTGTTGGCATTGATATGGGAGGAATACCTGCTCTGCTACAAGTTCTAAGGAACTGGAATTCACTGAGGCAGACACACTACACAATATAAATTCAGATTTTCTGTAGATCCCCTCACTCCTACAAAGCCAGCCCCCCTGCACTTTGAAAGCTAAATCCCCACTGGAAGCTGAGTCAGAGGGAATCATTTTGACATATTCAGTGGTGTTTGCTTCGAACCTTAGTTTTCCACAGTGGGCTTTATCTTTTGAAAAAACTGAATTGCAAATTCTGCTCACTAGTTGATAACGTTCTGCCTCAGTTGCTCACAGAGCAGACCCAGGGTTTCTTTTAGAGTCTGGCCATGTCAGCTACCTTTGATAAAAGGCACTTGTCTGCTTTGGTAAAACACTCAAGAAACTGAACTTCAGGTGCAAAGCAGACATTTGAACATGGGGTTATCGCCCCACACAGAGGGATAAACAGAATTAAATCCTGTTCCCATTAATGCCAGTAATATGTCACTTGTAGTACTCGTCCCCACATCTTCCTTAGTATGAAACCTTTGTCCATGACAATTCTATTCCTCAGAACTGTTGCTAATAATATTTCCTAGTCCCAATGTGTTCTGCTCATTGCAATGTTTATTAACTGATGGCATAAAAGCACGTATTTTCCTCAATCAGCTCACTTTTTACTTTTTAACCTTTTTTTTTTTCTTTCATTAAAAGCCAATTCAAAGACAAATGCAACAACTACAGGCTCAGGTAAGGTATTCAATTCTTTCTTCTTTTTAATGGCTTCTTTTCCTAAGGGCAGGATACTCTGGGTAAGAGATGTGAGCTGGGAAGGGCTGCCAGTTCTGGCAGAGGGGATCTGAGTGCAGGGCAAGTGGGAGAGGCTGGATGCAGAGAGATTGGGAATGCCACAGCTCAGCCAAGGATCACAGGCTGCTTATACAGAGCTGGCAGCAGAACCATCCTCAGTGGTGAGTGCCAAGGGGATGAGCTGGCCTAGGTCTGCATCATTTATAGTTAAAAACCATTTGAAATGTCCTCCTGTAGCCTGCCAGCTGCTGCCCACCCAGTGCCCTGTGCTCTGGAGGGCTCATAGGCAGAGACATCTCATGATCCTGGCAAATTCCCCCTCTTCCAGGAGAGAACAACACCAAGGAGTTACCTTGGGGTTAGTTGTAGGAGGGAGAAATGAGCTCACATCAAAGGGAGAGAAATTAATTTCCTCCCCACTCAGCTGCTATTCCAGGCCCACATTTAAATTTGCAAAGCAGGCCAGTATTTAAAATATGTATACAGTAAAAAAATATGCAGTAAAATACCTGCTGCATTCTGCTCTGTGTTTACCTATGGCTTATCAACAATCAATTCCTTCCCCTACAACAGAGCTCATTCCCCTACCTGATTACGTGAAGCTGATGTTGCTGAAATACCTAAATAGCATGTGCCAGCCAAGGAGACCTGGGATGCCAAGAGTAACATTGGAAGGGTAAATATTTATTCATGCATGTGAGATGCCCCAACCAAGCTGGGATACCCCGAACATGATTTCACACCATTTTTTTACACCCTTCAAATGCTCAGGTACAACTTGATTTGACTACTCAGTCATACCCATACTTCCAATTACTAATCACACTAAAATTTTACAAAGCACCACTATTTCTTGGAAACAGACAGACATTCTTGGTGCATATTTGTTGATCCAGATGTCCCTGGAGCCATTCTTGCTGGAGTCACTGATTTATGGCACCAGATGATGCTGGCGGGGTTTCAAAGACATGTCAGAGAGGCTAGGATGCTGGTGTTGTCTTGGCTGCCCAGGGAAATCCTTCATGGACAACTCTAAGCTTCCAAAAATCAAAATCCTTCTTTCTAGAACTGTCCTTTAGTTTGTTTTAATTAAGCACGAGCCATAGCAGAGTATGCAGTAAAATTCCACTACCTCATCACTGTACAGCTCATAATGTGATTTAATATGTATTGACAAAATTCCACGAGGTGCTTCACATGTGTGACATTTGTATGTGTTGTGATGCACATTACACCAACAGACATCCAAATTCCATGCAGTGGCATCCCTGTTCAGGAGCTCAGTGCTGTGAGTTGTGATTAACACCACAGCTGGACATTTTTGGAACAAAGTTTCTTGCAACCGAGGAAACAAACGGGCTTAGTGAGCATGTCACAATCATTACATGATAATTTATAAGTGGTTTTTTTTTTTTTTCCTTTTTCAGGTGTGTAAAGGACCCAACCTGTGGGAACCACCTTTCATCAGGCCAGAGGCTTGTCCAGTTCCGTTATGGAGCTGCTGTAAACCCTGGAATTTGCCTACGGTGCAAAGTATCAGGGTGCAACACACTCCCTCCTCTCAGACCCTTCCCAGGGAACAGGTTCCCTCCTCTCAGACCCTTTCCAGGGAACAGGTTCCCTCCTCTCAGACCCTTCCCAGGGAACAGGCTCCCTCCTCTCAGACCCTTCCCAGGGAACAGGCTCCCTCCTCTCAGACCCTTCCCAGGGAACAGGCTCCCTCCTCTCAGACCCTTCCCAGGCTCTGGGAGAAGACCCAGGAGAAGCACAAGCGACGGCGTCGTTATTGTCATCGTCCGCCAGTAATGACGCCTCTGACCGTGACATTATGCTGAGCACCTCTAGACCTGTTCATTGTGTTCCAAAATCTGCTGCTTATTTCTAAAAAGATACTAGTGGGTGTAAATCTAAAGGTATTTAATCTTAAATGAACTTGGGCTGCTTAATTTCAGATCTTTCGAATCTATACAGCAGATCTGTAAAAGCCTAAACTTCAGTAAATACTCTCAGTGACAAAAAATAATTGGATCAACTGCCTGGTTTTTCTCATCAAGACTTTGTTTCCCTTTCAATGTTCCTTCAGTTCTAATTGTGCTCAGTTCATATAAAACTCCACCACACTCATAACCCCGTGCTCTGCTTCTCACAGGTAATGATTTAAAAGGCATTGGGTTCTGAAGGACACAGCACTGATTGGCAGGGATCTACATGCCAGCTCACACATTCATTGCAGATTCACATCGAGGCACAAAATGCATGTTAACATTTGAAAATTCCTTGCAAGTATGTGTGTGGGCTTGAGAAATAAAAGGCTACACAGAGTAAATGCAAATTTAGCATTTCCAGAAGCCAAAGGGAATTCAAACCCTGTGCAACAACTTTAAACATGTATTTAGTGCCTCCAGACTCAAAGGCAGCGTAAGTACATTTCAGGATAAAGAGAGAGTTGCATTCAAAATCCTTAAAGTGAGTTAAAAATCAGAGAGTTGTTTTAAAGAAGGCATAGGTCTGAGATTAGAAGTACAGTATCATTACAAATGCATTATCAGTTTGCTTATAAAAGAAAATGGTTTTGTCAAAAAAAAAAAAAAAAAGACAATGGAAGAAAAGCACCTGGCTGTGTTTCAAGAAGGTCTTGACTTTATTTTCTAGTAAAGCTGGCAGAAGCCCTGCTTGCACAGCTGTGGGGTTTGTGCTGCCCATGTTGGAGCAGCAGCTCCTGAGGGAGCCCTGGCTGCTCCCACCCCCCCAGGTACCACCCTGAGCCAAGGCCAGGTAACAGCACACCTGGGCCACTGGCACGGGCACAGCCCCAGGAGCTTTAAGGACTGGGAACTCACTGCTGCACTGAGAAATACTCTGCAGTTCAGACCTTTGGTCCTTATGAGACAAAACAGGGGGAATATATTGGAACAGGTACTTTGTTAAAGTTGTGCCAAGAGGAATTGAGGCTTTCAGGGCTGTGCTGATCTCCTTGCCTCAGGAAGGAAAGGCTGATTCCTTTTTTCTTCTGTAGCTCCTAGTGTGGGGCTAAGAAAGTCCTGTCTGCAAAGTGCAATCTTCTTCTTTTAATGTGTGACAATCTGGCCTTGCTCATCCCTGGCTGTTTCAGCAATATATTCAAGACAACTCTTTTACAAAAACAGTTGCACTTCACAATCCTCAGCAAGGACAGGGAATTATTTGCCCAGTATAACCTAAAGGAAGAGATGTCAAAATGAAGGAGGGAAAAACCAAACTCCTGCCGAGCAGTGCTGAGAGAAAACTGCAAATGTGTCTCCCAAGGGAGTCTGTCAGTCCCTTCCACAACATTCCTGCTCATGCCAACACCCCCAGAAAGCCTCTGAATGAAATCTACTGGAAAATGTGCTCTGAACCACGAGAGCTGACAAAAGCACTTTAAAATTACTCCACACGGTGCCTGTTTAAAAAATGGGCCCACCTGTTACTTTCTCATTTTTATCTGTAAAAAAGAAACAGTGACTGACAGATTAAAGCCTCCCTCCACAATACCTTGTACTACAGGATGGTTGTGAAATAGCAGGAGGTATAAAAGGCAGAAAAGCCAAAGCCTGCCTTCCCCAGCTGTCCTCAAAATGCAGCTGCTCAGGCAGCTCTTCCTCCTGCCTCTCTTCACCGCTCTGGCTCTTGCTGAAAGCAACTCAACAGAATTCACAGGTATGGAAACCTGTTTATCTGTGATATTTTACTGATTTCTGCACAACAGGTCTTGTATAGGCAACTGAAGGGCAAAATGTTAAATCTCTAAAAGTGAATCTTATTTTAATGTGCTGCTGGCATGATAGTGGCACCTAAATGTGACTGCAACCATTAAAAATGGTAACTAATTAAAATATTCTATATATTCCACCCTATGGCAGTTGTTTTATTTTAAGAACTTGATTTTGAAGCAGTTTTACTCTGGAATGTAAATTTGCTTTTATAAATTAATACTATATTGGAATAACAGATATCAGGAGACTAATTGGGAAATGTTTGCTTTTTGAAAGACATTTGTTCATTTTCCTTTGCTCAATGAGAAGCAATAAAGAGCTGTTTGCTGCTCAGTCTGGGATCCCCGTTCTGTGCTCAGATCAGCAATGCAGCTGATTAAAGGAGGGTAGCTATTGCAGGATAACAAACTATTGCAGCAGAGCTGCTCCAGTGGTGTCTGACCACAGACCCCAGAGTGCAGGAGGGTAGGACTGACCTGCAATGCTCTTACAGAGAGCAGGCTTCATTTGTGATGGTAAAAGTCTCTCCTAAACCTTTCTGTTCCCTCTGGAGTCCATCAGAAACCCTGACCTAATTTTCTGGGGCTGCATGCACTCTAAAGAAAATTCTTCTGACTGCTTTAGACCATTATTTTTATATTTAATTTTAAAGTAGAAAGGAGATCTTATGCTCAGAGTGGATTATAAACTTTCTCCAATGTTCCCTATCCAATGGCCATTACTTCAACAACTTCATAACTTATTAAATAGTGTCAGTGATGTCAGACATAGTTGAGTTGTGGGTTTTTTTCATGAGTACTTACAGGTCCCAAGGCTGGAATTGCTTGTGGTGACAAACCTTGCTGAAGAGAGTTGCTGAGGTGCCCTGCAGCACTTGGCATTTCCAGCTGTGCTAATGGCTTGATGCTTTTCTCTGCTGCTAGGAAAACCAGGACAGACCATGGCTTTTTAATATTCTTTTACCATCTGATTCATCAGATTTCATAAGATGAAGTAATATAAAATAAATTTTTTAAGATTAGCACATTTTTCATATCTGTTTGATGATGGACTCTCCCAGTCTTTGCATAACAGAGGAATTAATATTTACTGCAAGAGAAAACTTGGGAGATATCCTTGCAAGCTGTTTTTGTGGTTGCTGCTGTTCAACAGGGGTGCCTCACTGTGGGGCTTCACTTCATGAGCCCAACAAAGCATTAAGGATTGAACTAAATGCAAATGCAAACTGCATCTGGCAAATCCAGAGGAATGCAAACCAAACAATTAGGGTAATTTTCTCACATTTTAAGTAAGTACTTCCTACAGATGCTTTTGTACTGTTTCATTTCACTAGAATATAGCACAGAAATGTATTGCCTCTAAATTCTTCTCTCTGTTGAATCTGTGTTGTGCCCTCAAATGAATCCCAGAATGGCTTGGGTTGGATGTGAGTTACAGCCCATCCAGTGCCACCCCTGCCATGACAGGGACACCTCCCACTGTCCCAGGCTGCTCCCAGACCCAGTGTCCAACCTGGCCTTGGGCACTGCCAGGGATCCAGGGGCACCACAGCTGCTCTGGGCACCCTGTGCCAGGGCCTGCCCACCATCCTTACAGAGAAGAACTCCTTCCCCATATCCCATCTATTCCTGTTCTCTGGCAGAGGGAAGCCATCCTCCTTTTCCTGTCCCTCCATGCCTTGTCCCCAGTCCCTCTCCAGCTCTCCTGGAGCCCCTTCAGGCCCTGGCAGGGGCTCTGAGCTCTCCCTGGAGCCTTCTCCTCTCCAGGTGAGCACCCCCAGCTCTCCCAGCCTGTCCCAGAGCAGAGGGGCTCCAGCCCTGGGAGCATCTCCATGGGCTCCTCTGGACTCACTCCAGCACATCCTTCTTGTGATGGGCTCCCAGAGCTGGATGCATCATTCCAGGTGGGGTCCCACGAGAGCAGAGGGGAAGAATCACCTCCTTCCATCTCCCATTCACTTTCAAGGTTGCACATGCACACTTTGGGGTCATGTTGAGTTCTCATTCACCAACACCCCCAAATTCATCTCCTCAGAGCTGTTCCCAACCCATTCTCCACCCAGCCTGTATTTGTGGGATTGCCCCAGCCCATGTGCATATTTATCTAAGAGCCTCTGTCTCTGCCAAGGAGCTCAGGTGATTCCCACTGTGCTTTTTCCAATAGATTTGCTCCTTCTTCAAGCTGTGAAACAGAAAGCATTAAAGTGTTTGATGGTCCCTCCACTGGCTCACCTCTCCTTGGACAAGTGTGTGATGACACAGATGCAGTCCCAGTGTTTGAATCATCCTCAGACAGTTTAACTTTTCTGGTAACAACCAACTCCATGGCTTTCACACGAAATTTGTCTACTACTACTTCTTTTCACCAGGATCAGGTAAGCCATCAAATAACATTTGAACTGCAGCAATGAAACATAGTAAAAGAAAATTAATCAGTCTCACTCAGGTCTTCAGGCCTCAGAGAAGAGTGGGGCAAAAATCAGTGAAAGAGGCACAAGCAATGACTTTGCAGAGATCCTAAAACATTAAATTTAACTTAGAAAAGTGATGCCCAAGGTGACATTATGGGACTTTACTTTTACTTCCAGACGTCTATGAAATGTACTCAGCTTGTAAATATTACAGCATTTACCCAGGAGAACTTGACCATCTGGTCAGAACTCCTGCCAAGCACAGACCACAGAAGCCAGTAAGGATTTTAATTTAAGAAGCTCCTTACTTTTTTTCTTTTGAAAGACAAGAATAGCTTGAACAAAATCAATCTTAGCTTGTGATCAGTCCCTTTGCTTTTGCTGACCTGGTGGCATGGTATTAAACTCTTAAAAAACTTAATTTTATAGAGTAGTTACCAATTCCCAATTCATGCTGCTCCAGTCTTTCATTTTGCTGATGAAAAATTCTGCCCTATTTCTAGTCTATGTTTGCTGAGGTTCCACTGGTTTGATTTTTTTTTTTGCTTTTGTCTAGCAAGTAAAATCTCTCTCATACTTGCAGATTTTGCACTTCCATACAGATCATGTATGGTTGATGTAGCATCATCATTAGCAGTTTTTCAAGAGGGCACCAAATTTATCCAAAAGGTGGCTCTCACTAAGCTGCTTCCAGTACCAAACTTAACTCATCTACAGCCAGCTCAGGTGTCATCACACTGAGCCTCACAGAAATAGTGACCACTGGCTCCATTTTGTAATTCCACCTGACCTCAAATTCCCTACAGAATTTCCATCTGTAGTACCTTGAATCATTTCCAAAGGACTGGAGTCCTAAAGAATCAATCCTGATAGCTACATATGTGGGTTTTTTTGGTTTGTTTTATTTTAATGACTCATTATATGACTTATTCTGTTATCAGTATTTCTCCTCTCCTTTTCAGGAACCGAAAATTGTGGGGGACAATTAACTGGTCCCAATGGGACATTCAGCAGCCCCAGCTACCCAGCATCTTACCCTCAATTCAGACACTGTGTCTAGCACATACAAGCACCAAAAAACTCAAAGATAAACTTAGAGTTCCAAGATTTTTTGTGAGTAAATTCTCTATTTATATTAATTTAAATATATATATTTATATATATTTATAAATGCTCTCTTTCTCTTTATACATTCTGTTTAAAGGCATTACTTTGCTAAGCACAGGAAGAAGTGCTTTTTAACTTTTAGAACATCTGTCCACTTTTAAAATAAAGGGTTTTGTTGACTGTTATGATAAAATTATTGCAAAGTGTTTCACATCCCTGTACAATACCCTAAAGCAGCTGCAGTGCCAGTCAGGGAAATGCAGAAAACATCTCAGGTAACCAACCACGAGGTGTAGGTCCATTTCTTGAGATATTCAGACTGCAGAATGCCCTGCAATAATTCATTATGAAATGTACAGGATTCCACAGGAAATCATTACCTTGACCACTGCTCTCTGAGATGATAACTCTGCACAGGGTGGAACATGCTCTGAGCATTCCTGGCCAGGGTCCATCTGTAATGCTGCTCTGGGAGAATCCACCCTCCACTGGTGAAAAATTGCAAGAATCTTCCTCTGTGATACACACAGAGGGTTTCAGAAACCAACCTCACAATTTAAAAATTCTTTTGAGAAACACAGTACACAGTAATTTTTATGTTTTATTTGGTTTTAACAATGTCTATTTGTGGTGTTCTGTGGTATTCACAGTGTTCTGTTCTCCATTCCATTACCTCAGCTGAGTGGAACTCTCAGACACTGCATCTGCACTGGATCCTCTATCCAGTACAACCCAAGCTGCACTCAGATTTCCCGGTAATGATTTTTCCTCTGTCTGCAGCCTGGAACTGGACAGAAACTGCCAGCTTGACTTCACAGCAGTCTATGATGGCCCCACCACTGACTCTGGACTGTTGGGGAAAGTGTGTGGGCGTGCCCAGCCCACGTTTGAGTCTTCTTCAAACAGCATGACAGTTGTGCTGTCCACAGATGACACCAACTCCTACAGAGGATTTTCAGCTCAGTATTCCACTGTTCCCCTGCCAGGTCCCATGGAGCCCAACAGTGAGTGCCCCTGCTACATGGAGAGGATGCAGATTCTTTTTATGATATGATTCTTCTCTTCCAAACATCCAAAAGAACTGGTGGTGGATACTGAGGAGTTAAGCCTTTTTATTGGTAGTCTTTTAACCCCCTTTACACACAAAATTCCACATTATCTCACCTATAGAGTGTAAGTTACTTCCTCACCCATCTGCAAAAGAAAAATAGTTCTTTCACTTTTGGGTGTTTTTCTGGCTGGCACCGCTTAAAATCTGAGGTTTTCCTTCTTTTGTACAAAACAGGCATTGTTACCATTCTAAGATGCAAAGATAAACTCCTGTTGTCTGGTTAGTTTAAATGGTTTTGTTGCCTAAGGTACTCAGGAATTTTCCTGGTCTGCACTGCCTGGTCAGAGTTTAGGTGTGTTGTAACTTCCTTTCCCTCTGAGCTGGGCCATATTTTCTTCATTGGCCCTGTATCCTGGCACGCCCATCTTCCCATTAATTGAGGTGCAAAGGAGTTTCTAAAGCCTCAGTGCCTGAGATAAGTCGATTTCCTTACCCAGCATTCTGCACCACCACTTTGATTCCTTTTCCCTTTTAAAAAGGCAGAGACCCTTCTGTGTTACTGGGTTTTAAATTAATCTTTCAGCATGAGTCTTATGGGATTTTGCTCTAGTTCTGAAGTTGAGCACGAAATTTTGGTGCAACTTCTGGATGACCTCAAGTGGGCAGAAGCTTTTTCACTGACAAATCCAGAATCATGTGACAAGTTCAAGGATTTAGACAAAATGAGAAATGACCACTGCAGTTTGTCCTAATGTGTTTTTTGTTTTGTTTGATTCTTTTTCAATGGCAGCAACCCTTACATGCTCTTCAGACAGCATGAGAATTGTTCTGAGCAAGTCTTACCTGGCCTCCCTAGGCTTTAGGGAAGCTTACCTGCAGCTGAATGATCCATCTTGCAGACCAGTTGTAACAGACTCAGTGATCTCCTTCCCACTGGCCAGCTGTGGAACAATTAAAAAGGTAAAGGGGATAAAAATATGAACAAGCTAACAAGAGCTTAGGAAAGATAAGAGTTGGTAAAAGCACTGTATGAATAGCATGCGAGTACGTTGATTTTATTTTCACTTAGCTCATCCCATTCCATGTTTCCTGTCTTGAGGTGCAAAGAACATTTTTTCCTCTTTAAGAATCTGATGATCAATGAACCTTTCAAAAGAAATATGGGAGATTCCATACAAATTAACCCCCAAAAGATTCCCAAGAGCTAGTTCATGGCACTGTTTTGATAAAGCTGTGCTCACTGGAGCACAGCTTTGGTACTTCCCACACTCCATGCACTATTCCTTAACCTTTTTGCTGCCTGGATTGGTTCAGTGTTTAGGAAAAAACAGGAGGAGAGTTGGTAAGATTTTTTTGTTTGCAGCTTGTTTCACATTTCCAAGCCTCTGATAAGCACAGCTGGGCAGGTGTGTAACTTTAGCTACAATTCCTTCCAACTGCTCTGCTGGTGCAATCCCAGCTGAGCCCTTGCCACGGCTCTTTCCCCAGGATGAAGGGCACAGCATCACTTACACCAACACCATCTCCCTGGCTCCAGCTGGCAACGTCATCACCTGCCAGAGGAACACCGAGATCACTGCACAGTGCAGGATGAGGAGCAATGAAACCTTGGAACTCATCTACACCACAACAAACAATGCCATCCAAAACCTGGCTGCTCGGGGGAGGTACAACGTCAGCATGGCCTTCATTTTGTTCTCCAAAAAAAAAAACGAGTCAGATTTGTTCTCCAAGCCCATACAATACTCCCCATACTACATAGACTTGAACCAAACTCTCTTTGCTGAAGTGATTCTTCATTCCACTGACCCAAATCTCCAGGTGTTCATTGATACCTGCACTGCATCTCCACAGCCTGATTTTGGATTGCTGGCACACGACCTAATCAGGAGTGGGTAAGGCTGATTTTATTACAGTCTCCTCATATGTGAGGAAATGGGACCCAATGTCAACTGCACTTCTTTTATTATTCTCTCTTCCACTTACCTTCTTTAGTAGGCTGTGATTGGAAGTGAGATAATTTAAATTTTGCAGATAAATTTAAAGGTGTTCCACACACAGATGTAGGAAGAACATGCACCACATCATGGTGGGCAAAGGCAAAAAAGCACACTGTATGGCCACGTGTAAGAACAGCGCCCTGGTTAAATGCTGTAGCTACAGTTCACAGCACTTAGCCAGAATGATTATTCTAAGTGGACTGTTTTAACAGATCTGTACATCCTTTTGCAGCTGCAATAAAGATGACACTGTGGAAACCTACCCAGCATTTGAAAACCATGGAAGATTCAAATTTAGGGCCTTCAGGTTCCTGAGGAGCTTTCCATCAGTTTATCTCCAGTGTGACGTTGTGATCTGTGACAGCAACACCACCAACTCTCGCTGTGCCAGAGGCTGCATCTCCAGGCAGAAAAGAGCCACCTCTCCATACACATGGAAAACCAATGCTGTGGTGGGGCCCATCCGCCTGAAAAGAGATCTCAGGGCTGCTGAGCACTCAGGTAAGAAGGGAAAAATAAAAAAAAACGTATATGTATGTGTGGACGTCACTCAATTTTATTGTTGGTACTCCAGATAATAAACACAGCTGATTTACTCTAGGCCAGGTTAAATCCTCCCACTTCATGCACAGAACAGGAATAAAAAGGACAATCTTGAGAGCAGAAACCAAAAGCACCATGCCTTTAAATCAGAGCTGCAGAGGTGCTTGTAAGACAAATAAGCTTTGGTGCCATTTGCAGTCTGATCTACGGTAGTCAAGTACTGAGAGCAAAGATATAAAAGCTTGTATTACTACTCCTGCTGTGCTTGTTATTCTCACTTTTCTGGAGCCCAAAGCTCCACCTGAGAAAAGCACACTGAGCCACTTGCTTTCAAGTATCAGAGCTAGGAAATATTTAGAATTAATCTTGCTCTTAATAGTAATTAGAATATTTTCTCTTTTTTAAAAAAATTAACCTTTCTGAACTCTTGCACCATTTTAGATATGTTCCCATTTATTTCAATAGTGAAAGATTTTGCATCCATATGTGTGGAAGTGAACACATCTGTAATTCAAGGGCAAATATTCAAGTGCAAATGTTATAAAACAGAATGAGTTCTACTGAAGAGCAGATAGGAAACTACTGGAATCACAAGTTGCTTTTTTTTGCCCAACTTTGCTTCAGCAAATGTCTCAAATCTCTCTCATGGTGACAGCACTGCTTGGCAGAAACTTGGCTGCAGCAATACCAAATAACTGAACATCATTATGTTCTGTAGGATTGCTTTATTACCAACTTTTACAACTCTTCAGTACTACACATTCAGGATTTGAACTCTCTGTGGATCATGTAAAACGAAAATATCTGAAAAAATGCTTTTTTAATTCCCAGTTAAATCATACTGTATTCTAAGCTTTAAGCACTTTATTTTTCTCTCTACACAGAATCCCTCACTGAAGTAGAAGCTGAAAAAACACCAAACCTGCAACAATACACCTTCTACACTCTGGCATTTGTGGTTTTAATTTCTAACATTCTCATTGTGGTAGCTGTGACACTAAAACATCACAAACACCAGGGAGGATACAGCTATCAAAATGTCCAGAGGTCATTTTAACTACTTCTGGAGATTTTTATTTCATGTCAACTGCTATTCATATTTGTCACCCAGAGAGAGAAGAGGGAAAAGATAAAAAATCATTAAATTGACAGCACTGGAACTCAAAAACACTCAGAAATCCATTTCAGCTTCTTTTGTTATCAAATAAAAAATCAAAACCCAAAACTGTCTCAATTTAATACTCTATCTCAAGTCACTGAGTTAAAGAAGTGTGTCTACCTTAGGACAGACTTTATACTTTTACAGGTATGAAGTACAAGATAATTAAGATCCTTTTGTCTTAAAAAAAAAATCTTCTCTTTTTGAATCACTTCGAAACTGCACCTGGCAGGAGTTAAGATCAGGGCCAACTGCAAGATGTCTTTACAGAGCAGATTATCCTCTCTTCCAAATCTACTTCTGTGGGTTTACTACCGTCAGGATCTGACAGTCTTCAAAAGACATCACTTCTCCTGGAGAAGAAAATACCAGGTAGAGTAAATAAAGATACTGGCTTGTACATGCTTATGCTGCTTTTGAGTCAACACTTGCTTCTCCATCAATAGCTTTTGCCAAAAATGTTAGTGCACCCAAATGAGGGGGTTACCGTGTAGTCCCTACATCCTCCAATTTAAATGGTGCATCCTAGAATCCAAGAGTAACAAACAGAATGAAGTTTGAAACTCAGCCTTCCACAGAAGAGAGATTTGGAGTCACGTTCCTACCTCCCCAAATGACAGCAACACTGATCCCAATGGGTTAAAGGACATGTGATGCAGTAAGGAAAACTCCTGTGGTCTTCGGAGCTACCCCAGCACACCCGGTCAGGGAAGAACAGCCACTTGAGAGGAACCTTGGATGAAGTACTTGCACTTCTTAGGATAATGAAACCTGGATAAAGTCTGCCGAGTTCACATTCATTTCACTTGTTCCTACACACTCAGCTAGTTTAGGAGGGAAAGAAGTATCAGAGTCTTGGTTTAGGTATCTCTTAAGGAGCCTGGATTCCTAATTTAGGTGCTTGCACAGCCAACAAGGTTTCCAAAGAACCCAGGCTGGGTTCACACTTCCCCAGCTCTCTAAAGACAGCTCCATAAACTGCCCAAATTAGGCAATGACAATCCAACCTTCCTTTTAGAGATGGAACAACAAATGTCCTCAACAGGAGTGCAATAAAGCAAAAGAACAAACTGCATTCTGTTCTACTGATAACACATTTCATATCAAAAACTAACACAACCCAAAAAAGTGAGCTGACTACATGTAGGTGAAAAGATAAGCAGTAACTCGGTTTATTTAGAGTACTCCACTGTTCAAACTGGAACTGAGGGACTGTTCATACAGCTTCTAGCAATGCTCTTTAAATAAATAAGCCACAAAGGGCATACAAAACTCTTATATTTAGGAAAAAGCACATATTCTTAAGATCTTTCATAAAACTAACAAGTGTGCACAACAGTGGATAGAATTACAGTAACAAAATGCAAGTTAACAACACTGAGGTTCTTCGTAATTTTAACTGCATAAATACTAAGATTTGTGAAGGGTAATTACTCTAGGCATTCACATTGAAACCCTCTACCTCTCTCCATTAGAAAACCCCTCGTTAGAATCATAGTGTGCTTCGGAAATTTTGTTTGGTTTTGAGTTCTGTACCAAGTCCATCAAGAGAAACATTTTACTGTCTATGTGTGTCTGAAGAGCCTGGATTTGGCAGTCAATGTAGTCCATTAGTTTTTTCTCCATCAGATCCAGGTTTTTTGAAATGATCTTTTCCAAATAGGAGCAAATAGGCTGTTGTTCCACTCTGTAAGAAGAGCAAAGATAAGAATAAGTATAATCTATTTCTTAATGGCAAGGGGCAATATAGAGATCTGGGCACCTGAATATCTTTTAAATGCAAAAATTCATTTATTAGGTAATGAACTTTGGAAGGCATTAGGTTTCCAGCACAAGCAAAATACCCTCCCTGTCACACTTTAAATCTTTTTTTTTTCATAAACAGTGCTATTGTATATAGTCATCTTCTTTCAACCTTGTTTTTTCAAAGGCTCAAATATGCATTACTGAGCTTAATTACATAAAACAAAATCCACAAAAGTCAACAATATACACAGAGTTTGTATTCTGTCAGCATGTCAGACTGTCCTTGTCAGCAGAAGTGCTTCAAGAGTTAACCAAACTGTGCAACTCTCTGAGTTTGCATCTACATCTTTAAAAATACTGGAGCTGAGCTATGCAGTCTCCATTAAATCCTGATTCCTACGTCTCACGAGTTCCACTATTGTTCCTGAGGTACCAAACTGGGTGACTGTGACACCTGCACTGTAAATGCCAAAAAGTGAGGAGGAACAGGAAAATCAGTGGGATGATACAAATTATCATCAGTGGGATGATACAGATTGATCTTTCTACAGCAGAAAGATTGTGCCACATTGCGTGAAAAAGGAAGATGTGAGAATTTAGGGGTAAAAGTAATCAAAATGAAAATATAGTAGATGAGAAAGACAAGCTAAAGTATAAAGAAACATCCTTTTAAAATTAAATTAAATGGAGGTAGAGCAAAAAACAGTTTAGTAACAACAAATGATGTGATTTTTTCTAAAAAACTCCTACAAAAAAATCGCAAAATTGAAAATTTGTGATGTTCATCACCACACAGCCTTCAAAACCACGTATTCTAAGATTCACTATTGCTGCTAATGAGAAGAAAATGCTTACATTGCACATTTTGTTTAAATTTGTCAGTAAATAGTCAATACTACTTTGAGAGATTCACCAAGCCTAACTCACCCAGCACTCTGAACACCTTCTGCTTTAGCCACTGCACTCTTCCCAAGGTGCCTCTGTCCATCCTTGAGCCGAAGGTGATTCACCTGAGTGCACAAATTCTGAAGAAAAGGAAGAAGCACCTGTGGGTTGGCCACGTTTGAAGTTTCACCTTCTTGCTGCTGCACTTGCAAAGATCCCATGACCTTCCAATCATTCCTGAGGTCAACTGCATTTTGCTGGGTAGGAAGTCTTTCAGAATCCAAAGTATTCTCTCTTTCAGGTACCTCTAAGTTCAGATCACGAGTTATTTTTAAATCTTTATAGACGGCTTCACTTGTTAAATGATTTTTAACAGGCAAAGTTTCACTGGCTGATGGACTCATTGATGACTGCAGAGCTGCACTGTGCATTCCATCTATTGCACGGTCACCTCCAAAGTCAGAATTTCTCCCCACGATCCAACTGAGTTTGTCTCCAAGAGGGAAGCTGTTCTGATGGGGAGAAAAACCCATTTGAGTATTTGAGATTTCAAATACACTGGAAATTATACAGCAATAACAACAGATACTTTATAACCCAGCATTCTACTACTCTGAAAGATTTTCAAAGTAGTTTTGAACTAAATTCCTTGTAAATATGAAGCGTTAATTATCCTGTCAGTGTCTAAGTAAGACTGACTTCATTTTTACCATGCTGTATCTACAAAATATGAATTATTAACATCAGATGATTCAGAATTCTGTTGATACAGCCCACTTTGCAGGATTAGGATCTAAAGTAAATGTTCTGTGACAGCACATTCCTTTTAGTGGAAGGTGGCATGGTTATAATGACAATTAAAGAGACAAACCAGCCCATCTATCTACACCCCAAACATTCCAGGGAAAATGCCCACCATCCTTGACCAGCAGTAACAATGGAAAGAGGCAAAAGGAGAGCAGGCTGGCAGTGAAACTTAAAATTACAACAATGCATAATAGTAACAACAACAATAATCATCATCATCATCATCCTGGAGAACACAATCTTTACTCATTGCACTCATCTGAGTGGCAACAGATAATCAGGATGAAAATGGCAGTAAGTGTGGATTAAAAGTCCCCAGAATCTTTTTAGAGCATTCCTAACTGGTAAAGTGCCAGTTTGTGTTTGTGGAAAAGTGACTTACTTTCTGCTGACACCGGACCATGTCCATGAGCTGCAGAGCACCTGGAGACAACTTAGATCCCATGGATTCCATTATAGTTTGCACTCTGTCTAGATCTATGCTTGAGCCTAGTGAAGGAAAATCAGTTGCTAGTTTTGCAGACACTGCTTTCACTTCTAGAATTATTTTACTGATGAGTACTCTGTGTTTCTCACCAAAGGAGAGCAGCTATTGCAAGAAGGAAAAAAAATACTTTGGTTAGGGGAAAAAACCATTTCATGTTTTCTTTGTACATAGGGGACAATGCATTGTTCTTGAGTCTTAGCAAAAACTATGATGAACTCTTTTCCAGGGAAATTAAGCCAATTTCTCCTTGCTATTATTCCCCATAAAATTCTGACTGGAACAGAGGTGCCAGAGTACCCCAAAGATAAATAAAGTTTTTCTAAGCATTTCACACGATTTTCACAAGCTTATTTAACCCTAGAGCTGACAGTTCTAATCACAGATCTGCAGTTTATCTGGTTTATGTTTTTTTTCGCTAAGACTAAGTTATCTGTATCATACAAAGTCTTCATGGAAAAAAAAAACCTGATACCAATTTAAATACCAATTTAAAAGGAGCACTCTGCCATCAAGACAAAGTACCAGCCAACAGATTTTTAAGTGATTATGTGAAGAGATGAAGTGTATAAAACCAAGAATTTTACTAAGAGCAATGCAATTTAGTCGACTAAGTGATTAAAAAGATAGAAGAAAAATAAAACAATGCTGTTCAACTCCCTACCTTAATTCTACAGGATGCTGCAGGGCATTCAAACTTAAGGTACTTGTGGTATAAAGTAACCTCTTCAGTTTCACTAGAAAAATAAAATAAACAAGCAGTGACATCAATTTACAAGGTACTTTTTTTGTAGAAATACACTGTATTAGTAAATATTTAGATAAGACACAAGACTGACTGGAACACATTTCTAATGTAGATTTATGGTTTCCAACAGCACTTTTAGTTTCTAGTTTTTAGCAGCTTTTTACTTTCTACTAGCAGCTTTAATGTTTATATGCAACTTGGAATGAATCTTATAATTTACATAAAAATTACTTGTATGTGTGCTTGCACTGTGCACTAGAGAAGCTTTTGAGTTTCAGTACATTATTCACCCATCCTGCCTCAGGCTCTGAGTTGACTGGTTTCCAGTTAGCTAATTAAGCAGCAGATGTGCCATGTAATGACTTAAAAACAAAACAGAAGCATTGCTTTATTTCCCCCAGCAAAGCATGGAAGGAAGTATTGACGGGATAAAAAAAACCCTTCTTTTTTAAATCTTCTCTCTTGTTCTTTGAAATGTGACATGACTACTTATCAAAGAGACTTTCATAGAACCCCAGAATGGCTGGGTTGGAAGGAACCTTCAAAGTTACCCAGTGCCACCCCTGACATGGCAGGGACACAATCTACTACTCCAGGCTGTTCCAAGCCCTGTCCAACTCGGCCTTGGGCACTGCCAGGGATCCAGGGGCAGCCACAGCTGCTCTGGGCACCCTGTGCCAGGGCCTGCCCATCCTCACAGGGAGGAATTTCTTCCTAATATCCCACCTAACCCTGCCCTCTGGCAGTGTGAAGCCATTCCCCCCCATCCTATCTCTCCAAGCCCATGTCCAAAGTCCTTCTCCAGCTCTCTCGCAGCCTTTCTAGGCAGTGGAAATGGCTCTAGGGTCTTCTGCAGGCTGAAGCACCTCAGTTCTCTCAGCCTTGTTACAGACATCAGGTCTCGAACAGCAGGAGCTCCTCACAGACACACGCGGAGTACGAGGCTGCCCGCAGCGTGTGCGGACCCAGCCCCGCCCGGGACCGCCACTCACCCCGGGGCCGGGCGGGTGCCGCGGCTCTGTCCCCGGCCGGTGCCGCAGTACTCCTCGCCCACGTACACCTCCATGTTCCGGGCCTGGCTCACGATCCCCACGGACACCATCTCGGCGCCGGGCCGGCACTGCAGCCGCAGCTCGCAGGGCTCCTCGCCGCCCTCCCGCCGCTCCGCCACCACGGCCTCGCTGCTGCGGGGGGGAAGCGACACGCGTTGTCCCGCCAGCCCCGCTCCCGCCCGGCCCGGCCCGGCCCGGCGCTCCCTCTCGCCGCCCGCCGCACTCACCAGGGCTCGCCGTCCCCCGCACCCCGCCGCAGGCACAGCGCCCGAGCCAGGCCGCCCGGCGGCGCGCAGGGCCACGAGCACCGCGCCGACACACAGCGCGGCTCCCGGCCTCCCTCCTCCGCCTCCTCCTGCGCCGCCGCGCAGCCGCTCGACATCGCGGAGCCGCGGGCAGCGCCCGGCCGGGACAGCCGGGCGGGGCAGCGGCACCGACCGACCCTCAGCGGCGGCGGCGGCCGCGGCCGGGGCGCGCCTGCGCTGCGCGGGGGCTCCGCGCGTGCGCGCTGGGCAGCGGCGGGGCAGCCTGAGGGAGCGCGGGGAGGGAGCGGAAAAAGGGGAACGGGGAAAGGGGAACGGGGAGCGGGGAGCGGGGAAAGGGGAATGGCACCCTCAGCACGGGGGAATGGCACCCTCAGCTCGGGGAATGGCACCCTCAGCCCGGGGGAACGGCCCCCTCAGCTCGGGGAATGGCACCCTCAGCCCGGGGAATGGCCCCCGCAGCACGGGGGAACGGCCCCATCAGCACGGGGAATGGCACCCTCAGCCCGGGGGAATGGCACCCTCAGCTCGGGGAATGGCCCCCGCAGCCCGGGGAATGGCCCCCGCAGCACGGGGGAATGGCACCCTCAGCACGGGGGAATGGCACCCTCAGCACGGGGGAATGGCACCCTCAGCACGGGGAATGGCATCCTCAGCCCAGAGGAATGGCACCCTCAGCCCAGGGGAATGGCACCCTCAGCACGGGGAACGGCCCCCTCAGCCCGGGGGAATGGCACCCTCAGCCCAGGGGAATGGCACCCTCAGCACGGGGAACGGCCCCCTCAGCCCGGGGGAATGGCACCCTCAGCTCGGGGAATGGCACCCTCAGCCCGGGGGAATGGCACCCTCAGCCCGGGGGAATGGCACCCTCAGCCCAGGGGAATGGCACCCTCAGCACGGGGAACGGCCCCCTCAGCCCGGGGGAATGGCACCCTCAGCTCGGGGAATGGCACCCTCAGCCCGGGGGAATGGCACCCTCAGCCCGGGGGAATGGCACCCTCAGCCCGGGGAATGGCACCCTCAGCCCGAGGGAATGGCACCCTCAGCCCGGGGGAATGGCACCCTCAGGCCGGGGAGCGGCACCCTCAGCCCAGGTGAATGGCATCCTCAGCCCGGGGAATGGCACCCTCAGCCCGGGGGAATGGCACCCTCAGCCCGGGGTAATGGCATCCTCAGCCCGGGGGAATGGCACCCTCAGCCCAGGGGAATGGCCCAGGGGGCGCAGAGAGCCGGAGTTAATTCGCGTGGAAAACACCGCTGAGATAACCGAGTCCAATATATGACCCAGCATCACCGTGCCAGCCATACCTTGGCTACGTCCAAGCTTTCCTTAAACACCTCTGGCTCCCGCACCTCCCTGGGCAGCCCATTCCAATGTCAAATCACTCCTTCTGAGAAGAAATTCCTAGTAATGTCCCCCCCAAACCTGCTGCGGTGCAGCTTAAGGCAATATCCTCTTGTCCTGTCACTGGTTTCTTGGGAGAGGAGGCTGACCCTGAAGTTGTGCCAGGAGAGGTCTAGGGTGGATATTAGGAAAAGGTTTTTCCCCCACAGTGTGATCCAGCACTGAACAGGTTCCTCTGTTGGACTCGATACCTCAAAGGTCTTTTCCAAGTGAAATGATTCTTGGATTCTGTGAAACTTGCTAATATGTCAAAATTCTGAGCGGCAGGATTCTCCCGAGCTGTGTCCTGATAGTGCACCACACAGGAGAGAGGCTGTGAATACAAGAGGCCATAAATAAAAGATGAGTTCATTTAATTTTCAGTAGGATCTCACCTTCTGGAGCTGGGGAATGCTGCTCCTGAGGCTGTGGCAGACACAGACCCAGGGAATGGGGGTGTCAAGTTCTGCTTCCATCAGTGCTCGGTACAGGAATGTTCGGGCTGTTCTCAGTCTGTGACTCTCAGGAAATTGACCTGAACGGACTTTGACAAACTAATGCTGCAAATACAGCCAAGCCTTCTGCTTTTTGTCACTTAAGGCATTGTTTTATAGGATTTACCAGCAATGGAAAACTGAATTTTTTCTGCTTTAATCAAAGAATTCATTAAAATTAATTAATGTAAATGTCTGAGTGTGTTGTCTCAGCCTCATTTTTGTGTTTCTAAATGTGTGTGATACTTCTGAAATGCACTGCAAACTCATTCAGTTTTAGAAGCGTTTATTTTCTGCTCTTGGTGACAATGTGGTTACGTGCAAGGTGACTCTGATCCTGGAAGAGCAATGATCTGCACAAAATTATGGACTTCTGGTGAGGAGAATTGTGTTTAACATACAAGGGACTGGGTAGAGCCTCTGTTTTGGGGATTTTCATGTGTTCATATGCATTATACTTTAAAGTAAGGATGAAAAAATGGAAGACAAGAAGGTGAAATTGCAAAGAATAAATTGATTCACACTAGTTTTTTATTGAGCTGGCAGTAGCCAGGATAAGCATCCTAAACACTGTATTTGTCAGTAGCAATATTTTGTGTTTCTAATCTCATATGATCTCTCTGTGGGATCAAAGTCCTTTAGAATAAACCAGTTTGATCCTGACATGGGACTCTCCAATCAGCATTTAAGAATGTGCTGCTTTTTATTTGCATTAAGCTGTCTGACCAGTTTTCTCACAAGCCTAGTGGATTAAATTTTACTTCCCATTTCCTCAGCAGAGATGCAGTATCAGAGAGCTTTTTCTGTTGTTTACCTTCGGAGCAGACGGTTCTCATTCTTCTGGTTCCCTGCAGAGCAGCCAGAGCCAGCTCAGATGCTGGAGTAGTTTCTCTGGGAAGTCATGTTAATGCACAGCTTCTTTTTGTTCATTTTTGGACTATTTTTTACTGGAAAGCCTTTTTGGATAAAAGGTAAGCTTTCTTTTTTTCCATATTCAGAAAGTTTCTCCAAGTCTGCTTGGACCCTGATTGTAATGGTGCACACCTTTAACACTGAGCCACAGCTCTCCTTGTGCAGCCCTGCTCATTGAGAGAATCTTGGAAAAGATTACATGTTGAAGCTTTTTATAGTTGAGCTCTTTGTGGGGTTTTTTCCTCCTGGATATTGTAGGTATGTAAATCCATCATTTTCTGTGCAGGACATTGGTTGTGACAACTGCAGTTGCTGTCACTCTCATCAATAGCAGACACTGTAGAAAAATATTTCTTCTTCGCTGATGTGAGGGAAATTCCTGCAATTTCATTGGAATTTTTCATTAACTCATCTCCATTTACAATTTGGCTTCACATTTTAGATTTAAGTGTAGCACCTGAAATGTTTCTTGGAAACTGGTATTTTTATGGCATGCATCAAAGATGGTTTCCTGCTTTCAGGTGTCAAAATTTGAATTGTTAAAAGAGCATCTCCATGGTTAGTTCAACATACACTTCACTCATGAAACAGAATGGATTTTGTGATTTAGATAATAAAATTGTTGAAGATTAAGAGCAAAATCACAATATCAAGTGCTGATACACTTTCCAGACCGGTTTGTTAATATCAGCTTCCACATTTTGATTGCAATTGCAGCCCGTACTGTTAAACATATGCTACCTGCACCTAGCTTTTAAAAATCCTGATGCTATCTAACAGGTAGAGATCACCATTACACTGGAGAAGCCTCCTCACTTTGAATGGCTGGTTGTGTGACTTTTTGCAATTATGAATTCCTTTCACAGGAATGGGGAAGCTGAGGGTGACTTTGTACTACTATAAATGTGAAGAAATCTCTTTGTTTCCTTATAAAAGAACAATTTAATAAAGAAGAAACCATTTCCATTGTTAAAACTCATGTTATTGTTGATTCTGTTTAAAAGCAATGTTGATCAAACCAGCTGATGAGCAGACAAGAAAAAGGAAAATTAATTCAACTTTACACAATTTTTTAAAAAGTCACTGGAGATTGTTTTTGTCTTTATAAAACCACTTACCTGAAACCAGATACTTGGCAGCCTTCTTATCTTTAGCTTCCTGCATTAGCATGTTGTTCTGGAGATAATTCTGATATCATGAAAAGGCTACAAACCTTTTGCAAAGATCTGACTGTTGCTAGAACAAACATAATGCAAGATTAGGCAATGGCAGGAGGCAGCGTGGTGAGCCACGTTTTCTTCCACACAGGAGGTGGACAAATTATCCAGAGGACAACTAAAAGTGTTCTTTATTCAGGACAAGGAGAAAGGAGAAGGCCAGCTGCACCAATTTTCCGTGGTACATCAGGTTAAAAGTGTCAGTCATGGAAGAAAAAATGACGAAGTCACAAAGTTAATAACCCAGAGTATGAGAGAATTAAGATTTTGTTTAAAGGCTTGGATGGCTTTTCTTTGTGTGCTCCAGAAGACCCCAGCTTTACTCTAAAGTAACTTTTTTTAAAGTCAGTTTGATCATTCCTGAACTGTTTCACTCTTTCTCCATTTCTGGCTGGATCAGAGTAGGCTTTTGTCTATCACTGCTGTGCAGGTGCCAACATAATGCCTTATCCTTTCTGATTCTTTACCAGTTTCAAACTTTATTTTCAGGTATATCTTCTGAACACACATCCCGACTTTCTACATTAGAAATAATCATTCCTCAAAGTCTGACAGGCAGAGAGAAACATCCCCCATTTTCTCATGAGGTTTGTTATTCTGATTTTCTTTTTTTCTGATTATTGCTGTTTTTCAAAACACTGTCCTTCATTACACACACACACAGTGGATGGTATATGTAGTAAACACAACAGGTATATAGAGATTTTTGTAATGAAACGTGCCCCCCGCTCTCTTTTCTGATTCTTAGTGTTTTCAACTAGTTTTAAGTAAATTTGTTCCCACAAGGGCCTGTGATTGTACTCTGAGCGCCTTCCAAACTTCTAATCCTGTTAATGGCCTTGTAAGACAGAAGTGAGAAGGGACATGAAGCATATTTTCATTTCTTCTGAGTCAGATTAGATGTTGAACTTGAGCTAACATCCATGCTGTCCGTGCTCTGGTCTCTGGATAATAACCAGAGGATTTCAGCCATGTAGCACCCAAAGGATACAAATGGTCCCACAGAGTGGCACAGGTTAAGAGATGAGTTAGAAGAGAAACCTGAGCCTTAATTCTTCAGTTCTGAGGTAACTTACCTTTGTGCCAGATACCGAGTTCATTTACTGAAGTAACTGTTAATGAAACAACATTAGTCATCTTTGTGCAAACCAATTAGGGGATAAAAGACTGGGAGTCGTTTATCTGATTTACAGAAGGAGTGTCACAAAGCATGATGTGGTACTTAGCAAAGAGTGCATTCATGGACTGCGCCCTCCCGCCTAAATGAAAATATAGATTCATGGAATTTACACTTTACATAAGAAAGAATGCTCACTTTGCTGCTGACAGTTTGAAATGTGGAAGCCTGAGAGTTAGGAATCTTGAGGTTTTTTACTTAAAACATACACAGTAGTTGGGCCTCTCTTGTCAAGCAAAACATGGAATAAACAAAACCCAATAGAAAAATCACCTAATTAAGTCATATATTTTGTTCTGTTTTCAGGAGCATTCAGATGACAATCTTTCTTACTCAGTTAAAACCAGAAATGGAACATACCTCCTAAAGCTGAAGAAAAATAAGTATGTGATAGAGTGTTCTAAGGAATTGTCTTGTTTCAGGGTTAGTTGCATGCAGAGAAGCATTTTTATACTGGAAAAAATCAGAAGAAACCATTTAAATGTCAGATTGTAGCAACTACAAAACAACTCTATTAAATACTGTTAAATGTAGTGTCTCTGTTATGGTAATATCTTGCAAATAGAAGGGATTAATAGTTTTTCTAGTTTTGAAGAAATTTATTTTGATTACTTTTTTATTAGCAGTGCAAGACAGTACATTTAAGAAAATCCTTAGGAAAAATTATAATTCAGTTCAATATTAGTTTTTTATTAGCAGGTCAGAGGGGTTTTAGCTCTGTTGTATTTTAAGAAATGTTTCTGTTTCTCTTGTTCCTCATTCCTGAGCCTGTGATAGGCCAGGTCCTTATGGAACTGAGTCCCTCTCTATGGATATTTTAGTTAAAAGAAATAAGTTTCAAAATAACTTATCTTCCAAAAATTCCAGATAATTTTAAAGTATTTTGCTTCATGTGCTTGGATTTTAATAGTAATTTAGCGCTGAGTGTGCTGCTAACAGAATGTATCATTTACCAGGACTCTTGACTTGTTTCTTGTTTCTAGACCATTAAAAGAGCAGTAATTTCTTTTTGTTTCCAGAAAACTTCTTAGTGATGACTTTAAGCTGTACACATATGGGGAAAATGGGAAACTGCAGGCAACACCATCCAAAAATGAGGTATTGTACATAATAAAACATCCCCTTTGTGTGAGAATTTTCTCTGAAAAACCAGGGAAGCCAAGAAAAAATATATTTGCTGGGAATGAGACTTTTGTAAGTTTTCACAGTGAGCATTTCTGTTTAACAGTTACCAGTGGTCTAAAGATGAGGTTCACGAGGGACTGGGCTGTTTGTGGGGTGCAGCACCCCGTTCCCCAAGGTGTGAAAGGATTTGCCAGGAGATTATGCCAAGCCTGAATTTGAGCCACCTTTCCATAATATGCAATTTAAAGTACAATGGCAGCATCAAAGCTCTATAGTTTTTACATCCAGTATCAAACAATCCTTATAAATACTTCTAAATTTAATTTCATCTTTAAACTGCTCACTGAGACTTAATTGGGTGGTTTGTGCATGAAAGATCTTCTCAGAGCAGTTCTTAAGCAGGATGAGCAATGTAGATTAAAATATTAAAATATTTTACATTTTTATAAAAATTTTATAAAAATATAAAAGATGGTGATGGGTTAAACTAAAAAGTTGGCTGTGTTCTAGAACCTAGGGATCAAAGGCTACTGCAGGTACTCATGTCAAGGGATATTCTCCTCCAAGAAGGTCAAGATTACTTTCCAAGTAGGGAGCTCCGTACATTTCTAATAGCCATGCCTGATGTCATGCAAATAATATAGTTAGTTAGAAAATAAGTTTGCAGTTGAAGGCAGCCACCTTGTTGTGTCACTAATTATGTGAGTTTGTTGCATTTCAGACACACTGTTATTATCATGGCACTGTTGAAGGAATTGCTGACTCCACACTTGCTCTTAGCACATGTGATGGCCTTAGGTATTTTCTCTTCTTATTTTTTTTAATATTTCACCTTTTGATGAAGCTGAAATTCATTATAGGTTTTATAGTTTCCCTAAAATCCAACTTTTTTCCCCTTTTCCAAAATTCCTTCACAGAAAAAGAATAACTTTAGAGAAATTGTAATAAATATAGGCAGAACCTGGGCATGACCTAAGGCTTCTAGTACTTGATGTGAATGTCGTGACCAGAGATACCTTTGTAGAAAAAAAAAATCTTACCTTGGTGAAGCTTTTCTTGAACTTAAAACACTCCTGCACACAGCTTTGTCTTATGAATGGACACATTTCAAAAGACAAACTATTTCCATGAAAAAAATGTTGTCCAAATTTGAATTGTTTTTTGTGTTTCAAATACAATAAAATCATAAATGGGATAAAATTCACTCATGTATCTTTCAAGTGAAGTTTCACAGAGAGTTGTCACTCACAATAAATTAGGACATGTCCTGGCAGTCCTTTAAATGAATAGAGATAAGGGCTGAAAGGGACCCTTTGCATCATCTCTGTGCCCACAGTCCAGACTCATTTACCAACAATTTGGCTTCATTCTCTTTTTTTTCCTTCCTTTTCTAACTGATTCAAGAAGCCCAAACTTGTTGAGTATTTTAAATACGTTCTGTTTTGTCTTTTATTGGGCATTTGAACTTACCCTATTAATATGATTTTAAATAATAATTTATTTCAACATAATGTCTAAGTATCCAGCTGTTATTCATTCATCTAGTCATAACCACGAGGGAAAAATGATGAAATAATGTTTCATTCTATTATGATTGTTAGGGGAATTCTCTACATTGGAGGCAAATGGTACGGAATGGAGCCCCTCAACACATCCAGCACATTTGAACATGTGCTTTATGAACTGGAAGATGAGCAGAGTATCCTCTTCCACTGTGGGGTGCTGAATGGCAGCCTGGAGCATCAGATGTTTGTGAAGCAGTCTGTGGAATACACATTTTCATCAAACAGTACCGCCAGCAGGGACAGGCTCCTCAGGGTAAATATATTTCTGTGTCTCCCTTGAGCTGCAGTCCAAGGCATCTCCAGGGCTCTTGCTCTGGCACAGGTGGGATTGGCCTGGCAGGACATTTCCTTGTGGCCTTCATTTTCATGGACACCAGGCTGGTGGGAGCCCTGCTGAGGAAATCCTGGAACAGAAGATCAGCACAATGGGGATCTCACACAGCTCACGGAGCAGAGTCTGGCCAGGACAGCTGGGGGTAGGACATGAAATGCACAAGCTGCCATTCAGCTCATGCATCCCAGTGGCTGACCTGGTGTGAATTACTGACACAGAGATGTTTATGTGCTAATCTAGTTACAAAATGCAATGTTGCAAACTCATTATGTTAATTCACTGTGTTTTCTCATTTGCAGGAGAAGCGAGCTGTCCTGCCCCAGAAAAGCTATGTGGAATTATTCGTGGTTGTGGATCACAACAGGGTAATTATATCATCCAACACTAAATACATTTTACTCTTTTGCTAATTTTTCTCCTCTGACATTGTTATGGTATTTTACAGTTTTTGCTGAAGAATTCTGATCCTGCTGCAGTGCAAAAGGAAACAGTGGAGCTGATTAATTATGTTGATGGGGTAGGTCAGATAAGTTGCCTGCATTCAGTGGTTTCTATTTTATGATAGTGTTCAGAAGAGCAGCTTTCTTTCCAAAAGACATGTTTAGGTACTTCCATAAAGTAGAGTGGTTTCAGTTATACTTCATTTTATATTCTAAATATTTTTATTTAGTTTGCAATTTATAAATATTTTATATTTCATTTATAATTACAAATATAATATATTGAGTTTCAAAGTAACTGAAGTTATGTCCTGGTCTCTATGTTCAGCTTATTGTTTACTCAGTAGTCATGAAGTCATCTTTCAGAATTCCATCAGAACAGCTGAGGGATGTTAATTACAATTTTTTTTTCAGATGTATAGAGCATTAAACATCCAGATTGTTTTGGTTGGATTAGAGGTTTGGACAGATGCTAACCACATATCTGTAATGGATGGTTCAGCTGGAGATGTGCTGAGTAGATTTGTTTCTTGGAGACAGAAAGATCTTCTGAAGCGCTCAAGAAATGATGTTGGTCACCTCATAATGTAAGTTTGCATTCAGTGGGAAAACCAGCCATGCTGCCAGTGTTAATGTATATGATTTGGGGCTTGTATATTAATTAAAATATACCTAGAGTAAAATCCTCTGCACTTCCAAAATGGTTTAACCTGGGAAAATGACAAGAAATTAAATGGATTCTTAAGAGTTAATCAACTGCAGGGTGACCTCCAGAGGTCACTTCCCACCTTAGCCTTTCTGTAATTGAGTGCAGTGACACAGCAGACTTAAGTGATTGATCATTATTTTCAAGCTCTTATTCAGATATTCATTATTAATTAGAATGAAACCCTGCTGTGGTGATAAATTCCCTCTTGACTTCAGGAAGACCAAATTTTGCCTTGCAATATTTCTTTCCAACTTGTCAGTGTCTTTTAGTAGAAATCATGAACTTTCAACCCATTTTTTAACACCACCTCTAAACTGCTCTTGTTGCAGAGGGAGAAGCTCTTTCAGTGGATCCATTGGAATGGCTTTTGTGGGTACTGTGTGCTCACATGTCCAGGGAGGGTCAATCAGCACTGTGAGTACATCATAATTTGGGTATGGAAGAAACTGGTCCTTGACCCACTTGGTCAAATCACCCTGGTCTTGGAGTTAGCTGATTTCTTTCATGGGGTCTCTTATGTAGAGACTTGTGCATATTTTATACCTTTTTTTTTTCCAGTACTTCCCAATTTATTTGTCAAATTCCAGCCCACTTGGCTCATTTAATCTTCAACAAATTCTTTTGGTCATCTTTTGTGATTCATCAAATTCAACACTGCATAATCTCATCCTTATACTGTTGAAGTTCATAACCACAGAGGTGCTGGGATGGGAATGCAGCTACAAAATAATGGTGGGGTTTTTTACTCTTTAAATAAATAGAAAGTGAACAAAATGCACTGCAGTCTCAAGTGTCTGGAATTCCTCACAATAGAACTGTAAACAGGCAAAAAAAAATTTTAAAAATTAGTACAAAAGTATTTTTTCTCCATCCTTGGGGCAGAACCAGTAACTCCAGAGGTTCCTGTCCTTAAAGTATGGATGCCACAACATTGTGGACAATCTCAGAAGCAGATTCTGTTCTTTACCTGTACATTTGTTGTTGAAACTCCTTTGAAATCAGTGTCTAACAGTGTAGAGAGAACAGAACAGAATCACACAGAGTAAAACTTCCAGGGGTGGTCCAGACCAGCTGCCAACTTATTATCCAGAATATGATCCTCAGGGAAGGGGTGGCAGAATCTGGCCCTACCTGAAAATAAAGTGACAGACTGTCAGTCCTTGCTGCTTTCACCTTACAATACAATTTGGTATTCTGCCTTCATTGTCCCTGAGAGCTTTGTGGTGGGAGTAAATCTCTGGGTACAAACAGTGTTTTCCATGGTTTCACTTTTTTAAACTTGATTCTCTTTATCAGCTCAATCATAACAAAATGTTACGGCACGCCACAGTGGTTGCACATGAGCTGGGGCACAATCTGGGAATGAAACATGATGACAAGAGGTGTCCTGCATCCTATATCATGCACAGCACAGATAAGTAAGATTTCCAGTTATTCCATTTTACTAATTTATTTTGTTTGCAGTGACTATGCCTTACAGGCTGTGAAATTCCTATGAATCTGGAAGAGCTTTAGTGGAGGGGAGTTGTTTGATCACAGAGGGGGATTAACTGACTTAGTATTTGACATGATTTTAATTTATATGAGATTTTATCTGTTTTCTGACCCAATCATTCTTTATTTGTAACATTCCTAAAAACATATTTGGAATTAATTATTTTTTTTTAATAACAGCACATTCCTGGGGTTTTCACCCTCTTGAGAATGCTTTACATGTACTCACTGGGTTGGTGCAAATATGCAACAAATTATTTAACAGTTAATTAAAAAACCAAAAAACTTTTTGGCTTATGTTTCCTTCAGTTCATTTATTCTTTGGCTTCCCCTTAAGAGGAAAAAATCATAATATTTTATTTATCCCCAGCTGTATTAATAAATCAGGGTAACTGAACACCGGACAAAACTACTCTAGGAAAGAGCATTCCTCAGTTCTTAGGGACTCCAAGTTAAGATGAATGTTTTCCTGAGAATATTTTTTAATCAAACATTTTTAGACTCAGTATAGCATTTCTAAGGCCTGTTTCACACAGGACACCAGAATAGATAATCTGATGGTCTCTGGCCTCTAAAAGCATTCATATTATAATAGTATTTTAAACTTCTAGTACTTCACTTTAATGCAAATTAAAATAAAAATTAACTCTTTCATTATCTCCTAGCATTATTAAATACAATATTTATTATGGAGCAACAATATTTTAAGATCTTGAGTTGTATGTTCTCCTGTAAGCAAAATATTGATAATAATACAATATTATCCTTTCCAGTGGATCCAGGAATTTCAGCACCTGTAGCGCTGACGATTTTGAGGCCTTTATTCTAAATGGAGGAGGAAACTGCCTTAGAAATCCTCCCAAAACAAGTAATGTGTACAAAGAACCTGTCTGTGGTAATAATGTGGTCGATAAAAATGAAGAATGTGACTGTGGCAAACCACAGGTAATGCATGAAATTGACCTGGATACTTGTTGTATATTAATTATATTATTATATTAATTATATTATATTATATTATATTACATTACATTACATTATATTTCTATATAATACTGGCCTAATTGCATTATTATCTGAGGAGTTTTCCTTGTAATTTTGCATTTTTGCAAGCAATATCAAAATAAATATTAGTCAAAGTTTAAAATCATGCTTCGATTTTGATGTGGACTCACTTAAGGGCTATTGGACTCCACATAACATTGAGGCAAAGAGAATGCTGAGAAGGAGGTGAAATTCAGAGCAGAGTGTGTGGGAGCATCACTGGGTTTTGTGCTGGTTTTAGCATCATGGATGTTTCTGTTCCATGACAGAGACTGTTTATCTATAGAACATGTACAGGTTTTTTAACTGTATTCCTTCAACTTTGCCTACACAAAATGACTTTTAAGAGTCACATTTGCATTGTCAAAATGTCCCTCCAAGAATGGGAGGTATTGGCTCATTTTTCAGAAGGTAAAAGTGTCTCAGAAAAGGCAGCAGTAAATCAAAAGGCTGCCAGCAAGCCCTGGTTCCATTGGCAACCCATCACAGAGGTGTTTTCTGCTGACTTGTACAAATAAAACACAGCAACGATGTCTGCTGGTTCTTTTTAAAGCAGGAGAACGTGAGAATGTGACACAGATATTTAAACTTTGGCTTGTCCATCCACGTGGACTGGTGAGTACTTTGCTGGCTGTATAAATAAAGCAGTATTCCCCTTTCAATGTTCTCAGGAATGCTCCAACCCCTGCTGTGATGCTGCCACCTGCAAACTCACACCTGGCTCACAATGTGCTCAAGGACTGTGCTGCAAAAACTGCAAGGTAGGCAATGCTTTATTAAACTATATTGTTACTACTCACTGAGATTTTTTAATGCTTGAAAAGAGCTATCCTAGTCCTCTTGACACATTTTCAAATGACATTCACCAGTAAGAGAGCATGTAAGAAGAAAATTTGTCTTCCTTACAATTAGTAAATGTTCCCAGCTGTCTTTGTTTCACTCTAGAGCGTCCTCTGTTGCAATACTAAAAGTGTTCTCCCTCTCTGGTCCTAGTTTAAAGTGGCAGGAGCAGAGTGCAGAGCAAAGCAAGATGTCTGTGATCTCCCTGAGTACTGCAATGGAAGCACTGCCTATTGCCCAGATGATGTTTACATCATGAACGGGCACCCATGCAGCAGCAGCAAGGCTTATTGCTACTATGGAGTGTGCCAGAGCTTTGATTCACAGTGTGAATCTATCTATGGCAAAGGTATGGTTGGCATTTAATGTGAACCCATTTGTAGGCTCCTGATAGACACTTCCAAGTTTTCTTTCTGGTATTTTTCAGACACCTTACTGAGATTCACTATTTTTTTTTTTGTACAGGGGCACGAAAAGCACCTGATATATGCTTTGAAAAAGCAAATATTAAAGGAGATAGGTTTGGAAACTGTGGGATGAAAGGTGGAGTGTACAAGAAATGCCCTATCCAGTAAGTCACCACCAAATAAAAACTAACCCTAAAATCTTCAATATAAAAAAATAGATATTTATTCCAAAGCCTTAAAGTGAGAGAGTTAAGAGAATATTTTTTTAAAATGCAAGCTGAAAAGTTGGAATGGATTTGCACTGATACTGATTTTTATCTGTTCTCCTTGACTCTGATATCCTTTATTCCATACAGGCACAGTCTGTGTGGGAAGCTGCAGTGCACATCTGTCAGTCTTCAAAACCTCCCAGCCTGGAGCGTTGTCAATAACGCATCCGGGGTTTTATGCTGGTCCTCTGACTTTGACCTAGGATCAGATATCCCTGATCCTGCCCAAGTTCATGATGGGACAGCCTGCGGAGAGAACAAGGTAAGAGGAATCATGGCAGCCTGACAGAATATATTCCAGGTGGAAGGTTCTGAACTTCCAAAAACATTCCCTGGCTCTCTTGTTCATATGCCATAACACAATAAAAATCTTCTGAGATTAATATATGTAAACAATTAATTAGCTCTTCAAAAACTGGAATGCTACATTATCAGTCATTCAAATTACTCCATCAAAATGCATCCACAGAGTTAGGCAAACCTGAGACAAAAAAAGTTATAAAATTCTGAAATACTGAATGTTGTATCAGTCCTTTTTCTTAACATGTAAGTGAAAGCTGCAGACTTGTAAACATATACAATTATATAGTATATTTATAAAAGGATGGGTTTTTTAAAGTTTTGTGTTTGCAAGACACTAATTAGTTGTTGCAGGCCTGTTTAGGTTTTGAATGTCTTGATGCAAGATATCTTGGCTACAGCTGTGATGTAAAGCAGAAGTGTAATAATAATGGGGTGAGTAGATGGTGCTTGGTGTCCTGCTTCTAGACTGTGCAAATTCCCTGCATTTAAGCAATAACCAGCAAAGCAAAGCAAGTGGCTTTGCTTTTTTCTGATCTGTATTAAAAGTTAAATCCACTTATTTTACCTGTAATTCATGTTGCCAGAACACTGCAAACCCCTTAGCACTAACATTGAGAGGCATTTCATCTGAATTTCCCAAGGGATTTTTTTTTTAATATTATTGAGCTGATGAATTGCAAAAGAAAAATATTCCTTTGAGGATGACAGTCTGGTAATTCCTGATTTATATATGTCTCTGTGAAAAATCAAAATGGAGTCCAAAGGTTGTAAAACTAAGAAGGTTTCTGGACTGTGATTAATTGCTGGCAAATAACACAAATGTTAACTTAGAGAGAATTACCACGGGGTATCAGAATCCCTCAGTGGTTTGGGGTGTTGTGGAGGGGCAGAGCTTATTCCCAGTTAATATTTCACGTATCTCTATGCAATACTATGCAGTATTTTTTATTTCCACATGCAATTCCATGCATGGAACTCCAAATCCATGCCAAAGGTTTGAGTGGCCACTCTCAGGGTGGTGTTGTTTGACTAATCCCCGTGTTTGGGCTGTAGGCGTGTGACAGCAGTGGGAGCTGTCCCTGCCTGACTCATGACTCCCTCTTGTTTGGGCTGTAGGTGTGTAACAACAACGGGAATTGCCACTGCAATCGGGGATGGGCCCCTCCATTCTGTAACCAGTCTGGCTACGGTGGCAGTGTTGACAGTGGTCCAGCTCACACAGGTAGGACACTGAAACTGGCCCTCATTCTGCCCCAAGGGCTGCGAAAACAATCTACTAATAACATAAAAATAATCCACTAATAACATACTCATGTTTTGTTCTATTGCATGCGAGCCAAATCATGGACTGACTTGAAGAACAAACATTATTATTTGATAATGAAGTAGCTTTTGCTGGCCTTTTTACACAAAATGTTCTCCATCTCTTTGTCTAAAAGCTAAGTTCATAATCTGTAGTTTTCTGAGGAAAATCTGTGTTTCTTTCTGCAGAACTTTATTGGATTTTACTAAATTTCTACTTTGGGAAAAGGAAAAATTGTTTTGTATTTATTAAAAGTTTAGGAATGCAAAGCAAACATGCAGAGCAGTTGTGGTAAGCAAATACAAAATGAATTTGTCTGCCTCAGAATTATTGAAAACATTTCATGGAAAAGAGAAAACATTGCATATACATAGGGTGGGTAGGGCAGAAAGAACTTGTAATACCACAAGGCCAAATCCTACTTTTCTGATTGCAACATGTTATAAATTTCAGTGAAGTTGTTAATTTTGTTCTACAACAATTTGAAGATTGTACTTTTTAAAACAAACAAAAAGGCTTTAATGGCTTTTAAATGATTTTAAATTCCATGGTCTCCATTTTTTTTCCCTAGATACATCACTTCGGGATGGGCTGCTGATTTTCTTCTTCCTGGTGCTGCCTGTAGCCATCCTCACTGCAGTAGCAGTATTTAAACGTGATGCAATAAGGAGAAAACTTTGCAGGAAAAGCAGAGGACAGCACAGGTATTACAGGTGCTATTCCAACATGAGAAGGTGCCCCAGGTCAGTGCAGCAAGGCAGGTGGATGCTTTATCTGCACAAAAAAATCCACACCTCCTAAAGTACAGGACTGCCCTGCTAATAGCAGCAGTGGGGAGTTCAACAGCACATCCCCTGCTCCTTGGAAGTGCAATCCAGACACTCCAGTTGTCTGTTCTCAAGCATTTTTTCCCAAATCCATTGCACTTTCCTAATTTTTGTTGATAATGTTATTGTATGGACACAGGGGCAAAGCATATTGAAACTGCCTGTCAAGTCCAGAACAAGATGGACTCAAAGCAGAATCCAGAGCTCTGAGCTGTAGCTTTGTCCTTGGAAAATGCTGCATCCTTGAAGGATTTCCTGATGATGTGGTTTCTGTTTCAGGGATAACAATGGGCAGGAACTAAAGCAAGGCAACAGAGCAAGTCATGAAACAGGAAATAATCAGGTAAAATAGATGGAGACTTGGATTCTTTCACGTTGGGTAATCCAAACTGCACAGTGCCTTTTCTGCACCACAATTAATCATGACTTTGTGACTTTCTGATACATTGAAACCACCTCTATTATTTCTTAGGCCAAACACTGGAGATGCTGCTTAGCCAGGCTGTGGGTCTAGTTCTGATAAAACGGAATAAAAATTATCAAAACAAAATGTTGCAAGACAATATGAAGAAAGCCCCAGCAAATAAGAACCACTTCTAAAATGACATTAGCTTTATACTGAAGAATCATATACACTTTGTGTTTTCTGCTAATCTGATTTTCTGCAATGTTTTTTTTCCAGCCTGCTGCATCAAGTCACAATATTTTTACCATACTGCATTTTCCTGGCACAAGGTTTGTAGTGTTTAAAACCTTCTTCATCTTCCCATGTTTATGTTGCTGTAAGCGAAGTTATTGATGTCCTGTGTCCTGCTTAGGGGGATTTTTCGTGCAGAATCGTGAAATAGATTAAAGATTAGATTTAATTAATAGATTAAATAAATTTAAATTAATTAGATTAATTAATAGATTAATTATATTTAATTAATAGATTTTTTTCATGCTGCATCAATCATAGATTAAAGGATTGAAAGAAAAATGTTGGCATAAACACAGGTAGATGCTGCAAGGGAGAGGAAGGGGCAGAGAGAGATAGGTGAAAATGCTAGAAACTGTTTAAAAATGGTAAAGAACCAGTTTAGAAATGTCAGGTGTCTCAAGTCGTGAAATACTAAACACAATGTGTTTTCCACACTGCAGGCAGCCAGTCCAAACCCAGCTTCCTGCAGTTTCCTCAGGACCTCAACGACCCCCAGTCCCACCCAGACCAGATGTCTGAAATGTTTCTTGGGAGCCCTCAACCAATTCTGACAAGTAACTGGCCTGAAAAACAAATTAAAGGATTTCAGTGCTCTCCTTGTGCAGCCAAAATGCCTTTGGAAAGCACGTCCCTCCTGGAAGGCCTGGGTGCCAAGGGCCACTGAGCTCAGATTTGGTGACAGCCCAGTGTTTTGCTCCTTGCTGCTGGCTGTGTTTGTGCCTCCTCTACCTCACCTTTTATCAGTCAGACCCTGAAGTTCAACGTGCACAGGACTGAAGCTGGGAGAGTGTCAGAGAACAGGACTGTTCCACGCTGCTGCCTCCCTCCCTCTCAGGCCACAGAGAAGTGAATTCAGCTGCTCACAGACACAATTGAAAGATGGGAGATCTGCACTTCACCTCCTGGGCCGTCCTCTCCTTCCTCAGGATGCTGCCAGGGCCTGTGGAGCCAGGTTTGGGGACAGTCCCTGTGCCCTGCTCTGACACCTGCCTGCCATCAGCCCTACCAAAGCTGGGTCCAGAGCCCACCTCTCACAACCCACCAGCTGTGTCTGCTTCCATTTCAGGTAGTTTATAAAAGTTACCTCACCTGGGGACACCAGAAACTCTGTAGGTCATGTCCTGAGTCTGAAAGAACCCATCCATCTCTGTTAGACAAAATATGGGATATTGGGAAATACCTCTACAGCTCCACAGTGGTTCAGTGTTTACTGGGTGTCAAAGCTTGGCATTTTTCCTAGAAACTGATTTCACTACAAAAGCAACAGAGTAAACTTTTGTCATTCTAAATGGGACAGTTAGAAACCAGCACTGATTTCAAAGAGGATGTGTGGAGTGACATAGTTTTCCAAATAGGCCTCCTTAAAAAGTCTCTGTGTAGGAGATGGGTGCAGGAAATCCAGGGAAAAGTCTCCACCAGAAGGGAGCAGCAGCTGCAGTGCAGAGAGCACCTCGCTGCCAAGAACAGAGCTGTGGGTGTGGATCCACCCGTCCTTGGGGACTACAGCACTCCCTGCCTGTGCTCATGCAAATTTCAGAGTACAAACTGGGCAAAAGAGTGAATAAATTATAGGATTGCCTCACCGAGAGAATATTTCCAACACCACAGATGGCCACATCACTGAAAAACTGGAAAAAAGAACCCAAAAGAGATCGCTGGCAAAAAGTCTGTGTCTTCCAGGGAAGTGTCCTCTTCCTTAATCCCTCAGCATCTCAAACTGTTATTATTAAATATCCCTGTCATTTAGACCTCAGGTGTAATATGACACTGATTTTATTTATTACATTACAATTTAAAATCAATCCTCAGGGGCAGCACACTTGGTTGTATCTTTGTTTTGTGATCACCGCAAAAGGCACTGCTGGGCACGTGGGGATGGCTCAGCCTTTGATGCTCCGGGGGCACTAAAGAGAATTCTCGTGCTTATTGTGACACCAGAATGGGGTAAAAAACAGCTAAAACCAGAGCCGGGTAAAACCTGGGTAAAAAATGAGTAAAACCAGAACCAGGTAAAAAGTGGGTAAAATCAGAATTGGGTAAAAGATGGGTAAAACGAGACAAGGGTAAAAAATGGGTCAAACCAGACCCAGGTAAAAAAATGGGTAAAACCACAAACAGGTAAGAAATGGGTAAAACCAGAACCAGGTAAAAAATGGGTAAAACCAGAATTGAGTAAAGGATGGGCAAAACAAGACACGAGTAAAACCACAAACGGATAAGAAATGGGTTAAAGCAGACCCGGGTTAAAGGGGCCCAAAGCAGACCCGGGTTAAAGCAGACCCGGGTTAAAGGGGCCCAAAGCAGACCCGGGTTCAAGCAGACCCGGGTTCAAGCAGACCCGGGTTCAAGGGGCCCAAAGCAGACCCAGGTTAAAGCAGACCCGGGTTAAAGGGGCCCAAAGCAGACCCGGGTTAAAGGGGCCCAAAGCAGACCCAGGTTAAAGGGGCCCAAAGCAGACCCGGGTTCAAGGGGCCCAAAGCAGACCCAGGTTAAAGCAGACCCGGGTTAAAGGGGCCCAAAGCAGACCCGGGTTAAAGGGGCCCAAAGCAGACCCGGGTTAAAGGGGCCCAAAGCAGACCCGGGTTCAAGCAGACCCGGGTTCAAGGGGCCCAAAGCAGACCCGGGTTCAAGCAGACCCGGGTTCAAGTAGACCGGGGTTCAAGCAGACCTCGGTTCAAGCAGACCCGGGTTACAGCAGACCCGGGTTACAGCAGACCCGGGTTCAAGGGGCCCAAAGCAGACCCGGGTTAAAGCAGACCCGGGTTACAGCAGACCCGGGTTCAAGGGGCCCAAAGCAGACCCGGGTTACAGCAGACCCGGGTTCAAGCAGACCCGGGTTACAGCAGACCCGGGTTCAAGGGGCCCAAAGCAGACCCGGGTTAAAGCAGACCCGGGTTACAGCAGACCCGGGTTCCAGCAGACCCGGGTTCCAGCAGACCCGGGTTCAAGGGGCCCAAAGCAGACCCGGGTTACAGCAGACCCGGGTTACAGCAGACCCGGGTTCCAGCAGACCCGGGTTCCAGCAGACCCGGGTTCAAGGGGCCCAAAGCAGACCCGGGTTACAGCAGACCCGGGTTACAGCAGACCCGGGTTCAAGGGGCCCAAAGCAGACCCGGGTTACAGCAGACCCGGGTTCAAGCAGACCCGGGTTACAGCAGACCCGGGTTCAAGGGGCCCAAAGCAGACCCGGGTTACAGCAGACCCGGGTTACAGCAGACCCGGGTTAAAGCAGACCCGGGTTACAGCAGACCCGGGTTACAGCAGACCCGGGTTACAGCAGACCCGGGTTCAAGGGGCCCAAAGCAGACCCGGGTTCCAGCAGACCCGGGTTAAAGCAGACCCGGGTTACAGCAGACCCGGGTTCAAGGGGCCCAAAGCAGACCCGGGTTAAAGCAGACCCGGGTTAAAGCAGACCCGGGTTACAGCAGACCCGGGTTACAGCAGACCCGGGTTACAGCAGACCCGGGTTAAAGCAGACCCGGGTTAAAGCAGACCCGGGTTACAGCAGACCCGGGTTCAAGGGGCCCAAAGCAGACCCGGGTTACAGCAGACCCGGGTTCAAGGGGCCGACCCTGGCTCTGTCGTTTGCGCCGAGCCCGCCAGGGGGCGCCCCGCGGCGCGGGCCCGGCGCATGCGCACAGCGCCGGCGGAAGCGGCTGAACCGGCAGCGCTGGCGGCGGCGGAGCAGCGGCAGCGGCAGCGGCGGGGGAGCGGCGGCGCTCGGGTGGCGCTGTGCCTGCTGTGCGGGCTGCCCGCGGCCGGCAAGTCCAGCCTGGCCCGCGCCCTGAGCCGCCGGCTGCCGCAGCGGCCGGGCTGGGCCTGCGCGCTGCTCGCCTACGACGAGCTCATCCCGCCCGAGGCCTTCCGCCCGCGCGAGCCGTCCCCATTGGTCAGTGCGGCTGCGCTCATTGGCCAGGCGGGCGCGCGCGTGTTGCGTCACTGCGTGCGACCGCGGTTGCCAGGCAACGGGACGCGGCCGGCCCGGGGCCGGGCCCCTCACGGCGGGCCCGGGGGGCGGGAGCGCTCGGCAGCGGCGATGCGGGGCCGCGATCTCTCGCCTTCCTCTCTCCACAGCTGGCCGGCTGGAAGCAGAGCCGCCGCGAGCTGCTGCAGTGCCTGGAGGGGCTCCTGCGGGCGCTGCTCACCGGGGCGCCGCTGCCCGGCCCCGCGCAGCCGGGCTGGCAGCGCTTCCAGGGCTGCTGCCGCCGGGAGGGGCTGCTGCCCGCCGCGGAGGGGGACGCCGGAGCCGCCTCCCGGCCGCTCGTCCTCCTGCTGGATGACAACTTTTATTACCAGAGCATGCGCTACGAGGTGTACCAGCTGGCCCGCAAATGTAATTATTCCTTGATCTTCGGCATGAGGATGTTTGTAGGAAATTCAGGGCACTCCAGCTGCCTTCTTTCAAGTGCTCTCCTGGAGCGTAGGTTATTCTGATTGCTGGATGCTTGTGATAGAGTAGCAATCAATGTAACTTGGTTACTGCCTTATTATAAGTTGGTAGGTCGTGTAAACCCCTTCCTAGAGCAGCCTTAAAGCCCCTTCCAGTACATAAGGAGGCTCCAAGAGAGCTGGAGAGGGACTTTGGACAACAAGGGCATGGAATGCCAGGGCAGGGGAAATGGCTTTCCACTGCCAGAGGGCAGGGTTGGATGGGATATTGGGGTGGAATTATTACCTGGGAGGGTTTGAGGCCCTGGCACAGGGTGCCCAGAGCAGCTGTGGCTGCCCCTGGATCCCTGGCAGTGCCCAAGGCCAGGCTGGACACTGGGGCTGGGAGCAGCCTGGGACAGTGGAAGGTGTCCTTGTCCATGGCAGGATGTGGAATGGAATGGATTTTAAGGTTCCTCCCAGTCCAAAGCATTGCATGGTTCTGTGTGTTGATCTCAGACATTTCTTGTGCAGCCTTGAAGGTAAAATTCTGTTCCCTGTCCAGGTTTGTGTCCATGTCAGGCTCAGAACCAGTGCAGAACCAGTCCTCATTCGTGTAGAGCCTTTCTCCTGCATGCTGCTCTCAGAAATTGTTACTTGAACTGTTTAAGATAAAATTGTCTGGTTCTGTTCTTTTTAGATTCCTTGGGCTTCTGCCAGTTATTCTTAGAGTGTCCAGTGGAATGCTGCCTGCAGAGGAATCGCCTCAGAAGTGATCCTGTGCCTGAGCAGACAATACAATTAATGGCAAGGAAAATAGAAATGCCAGATCTCAGGAAAAACACCTGGGAGCAGCACAGCCTCATTCTGAGTAGTTCTGATTGCATCTCAGAGGATGAGTATGTTACTGACTGATCCTAGAGTTTTCCCTAAGTGCTATTTTCAGTGGTAGAGGTTTCTTATTGTATCTACATGATGCGTAAAAATTTTGTTTTTTTACATCACCAGTGGTGATTTTTGGAGGTCAGGCAGTTACACAGAATCCAGGCCTGTTGGGAGCTCACAGCCACCAGCCTCTGCAGAGTTAACCTCAAAACTCACAGCATTCCTACCCTGTCACTGCAAATCTGTGCAAATTGTCTGGAACACTAAGGCTAGAAATAAATAGAATTGTAATTGTTTTTAATTTCAGATTATTTCACTGATTGCCTTAAAAAATAACTGAAATCTTGCTTTTCTTTTTTATTTCCTGTGGCATAATTAGAAAAGAAAAGAAGTGTTATCTGTTGGCTTGCCATGGTTTACTCTGTTTGTTTTCCTAGTGAGCAGATCATGAACTTGCTGGCCACTGCTTTGGAAAATCCAGAGAGGCCAAACGAGGAGGACACGGAGCAGAAGGTAGCACTGCTGGGCTTCAGGACACAGCTTTGGCTGCTGCCTGAGCTGCTGCTAAAGTGTTGTTCTCAAACAGCACTTCAAAAGTCAAGTCAATTCAAAGTGTTTGCTTGTTTTCTTCCTTGCTGGTGGCCCTGGCCAGGAGGCAGCTCGAGCCATCTGTGCAGCCAGTGCTGTCCATCGGGCTGACCAGGCGTGCAGGAGAGTCATCTCTGAGGCCATGCAGGATGCCAAAGGTACCTCTTCTACCCATCCCACCTATCCTAGCTGCCAGCTGGCAATGGGAAACAGCCCCTGAAAGTCCCTTGGGATAAACTGTTCAGGAATCCTATCCCAGCAGGTGTGCCTGAGGCAACACCTTCACAACTCTGCTCAGTGTTACTTGTAGAAGTTTGTCGATTTAAAAACCAGAATCATATTTATTAACTGTATTAATTACAGCTTTAATAATCCCATTTAGTACAGAACAGCATTTTAGAGGATTTAATACTGTTTTGGGACACATGCCAATAAGGACAGGGGCTTTGCAGTCTGCACTGGTTTGCTCCTAAGATTTATACAAGGAGCAGCTCAGTGTCCTTTACTGAAAAGCTCAGCTCTCTGTGCCTGTGTTCAGGCTTCCCTCTGTGACCAGGGACAGGAGGGAATGGCTGGAGCATTGTCAGGGGAGGTTTGGGTTGGATTTAGGGAAAGGTTCTTCCCCAGAGGGTGCTGGGCACTGCCCAGGGAATGGGCATGGCCCCAGGGCTGCCAGAGCCCCAGGAGTTTGGACAGCCAGGGATGCCCAGGGTGGGATTGTTGGGGGGTCTGTGCAGGGCCAGGAGCTGCACTGGATAATCCTGTGGGTCCCTTCCAGCTCAGGATATTCTGTGGTTCTGTGATTTTTTTCTGTAAGCATGAAGTTAAAAGTTCAGCTTCAATTTTGTTTTAGGTAAAAGTGTTCTCCCAAGTGAGATGAAGAGCCTGGCAGAAGAACTCAACAAACTGAAAGCAGAATTTTTGGAAGACTTAAGGCAAGGAAAGACTGTGAAAACCCAATATTCTGACCCGGCTACAAGTGTTATTTCTTCATTCCAACATGAGGCAATCAATGTAGTAAATAAATATATTTTAAAATAATGAAATAGAGAATGTTGGGTGTTTAGGAGTCCCAAGTGTTTCAAATGCAGTACTCTGAGCACTGCTGCTGAGAGATCTGAGGTGTAGCTCCATTCCCTGGAGCCCCTATTCCTCCTCTCCCCATGATAGGAAGAGAAACAGTTTAATCAAGTCTAACCAAGCTGTTCTTGGCTGTGGAAATCAAGCCAAGAGCAAACCATCCTGAGATTTAAATTTCAGGGAATCAGAAAGGGTTAACCCAGGAGGAACACTTGGGAAATCAGCAGCTCCACCCATGGAAGGATATGCAATTAAGAATTGACATGGGACCTAATTAGAAAGTGTTATTTTATTCATATCTTACAAAAGCAAAGCTTCACAACATGAACTACATGACACAGAGTAATTTCAGAATTAACCTTGTCGTCTCAGAAACGTTCACTAACATTAAAATTTATTTTACCACTCTAACAGGTTTCATTTTTGCATAAAATCTGCTCTTTACACTGAAGTACATATTATTAACAAAGTAGGTACTTAGAAGCGCATACACAAGGATTGCTCAATGAAAAATGCTTTAGCAGGAGAGAGCTTTCCTGCAGCAGAACATCATTTGCTGTAGATTTTCAAAGCTTAAAATGAGTAGAAAACTTGCCAGTGAAGACTTCTAAATTACATTCCCTTTGTCAAAAAGAAACAAAAAGCAAACCCCCAAAACATTCTGGAACAAAACAAACAGTAGTAGATTATTTGGCTGGAAAACAGTGCTGGAAAGTGTCCCAGCACTGAGTTTTATATTAAAAAGCCAATCAACACTTTATGTCTAAATCCTCTTCATCTAAACATGTGTCTGTGAAAAAACAACTATTTTTCCTATTGCCTCCTTCACAACTGAAGAATTAACTGAGATAATGAAGATGTTCAAATATTCAGATGTTCATTGGAATATTCAGTCTCAAAACAGTAAATGTGTATTAAGAGTGCTATAAATAGTGCATGTTAAAAATGTTCACAAAGCTATAAAATAAGCTATGACAATAAAAACAAAACCCCCACAAAGTTCATGTTTTGCAACTACAGAACTTAACAGAACCGAGCTATGGAAAAATTCTATCTCCTTCCCAAAGTTCCATTAATAACAGTTAAAATGCTAATCACCCATTTCCTTGTAATGTGAGGATTTGGGTTTTTAAAAAAACCACAAAACAACTGAGTGCAGTGTAGCACATGGAGGACTCAATATGAAAAGTTCTTTTAACTAAGGACTCAATCCCAGAATCCTGGACAAGTCTCCCTCACTGACTCTGGGTAAGGCCTGCTTGTGCAAGGGATCATTCGGAAAGAATTTGCCACTACCAGCTCTGGTCTTTAGATTATAGTCAATAGTGTGTATAAATTATGAAAAATAGGAAAATACACCTGCCAAAGCTCCTCAGCTGGCAGAAGGGGACAATGATGTCAGGGCAGGCACAACCGACCACACAGTGTGAGTGTGTTCATGGAACATGAACAGTCCTAGTCCTGGGAGGACACAGGGATCCACCGCAGGGATCTGGGTGCAGAGCCAAGGGATGAGCACCAAAGCTGCTGCTGCTGCCCAAGAACCCCCTGCAATGAGGAGTTTGCCCAAGGAAACAGGGAAAAGAGTTTTTTCATTGCTCAGCCGTTCAGAGATGTCCCAGCTAAACTTTCCCTTAGTTACTCAAGAGCAGAACCAATGGTATCCAGGCAGCAGCAGGAAAATCCTTCCAAACAATGATTTGCAAGGCTTGGGGATAGATTATTTCACACTGAGTTCTGTTATTAAGAGCATACATTCCCCACAGTGGGATCCCCTCCTAAACAAGGGCCTCTTCTCCATGAGATCCTGCAGGCTTCCTCTTGCTCCCAGCTCCTCCATCAGTGACCTATCCTGAGTTCTGTTCAAGGCCATCGTGGTTCAGGAGTCCTTTCTCTCAATCACCAAATGAGAGAAAAGCCTCTAACAATGTTAACAGTGCCAACAGAAGCCCCAGAGGGTCAGAAACCACATCTGGGCACATGGAAATTACTCTCCCTACCATACCAGCAAGGAAAAAACCACAAGCCAAGGAGCACTTGGCTGCTGTGGTCACTCAGTACTGTAAGGTGCTCCCTGGAGCACCACCATTCCACGACTTTCCTTGGAAATGCCAGAGCTTAGGAACAGGAGATTGCATCATCTATCAAAAAGGCAAGGAAAACCACTTTCATAAATTACTAATTGTAAAGTCTTCAAGAGGAATGTCTCTTATCCCAACATTAGATTTGAGCCAAACTTAAATTGTAGAATTGTTCAATGTGTGATCCAAAGAGAGCCACCCTTTCTGCCCTCTTCGATTGGAAAAAAATTTTGATTCCAAAACCTGTCCAGAAACAGTAACTTCTAACTGGATTCCAGTTCAGTCAACTTTTACTCCTTAAAATAAAATAAAGGATGTTTACACACACAGACTTGCAGTTTTACTTATAAAATAAATCTAAAAAGTATAAAGCAACAATGCTTTTTTTTTTGGAATTACAGAGTGTCCTGATGAAAAATGCAAATTACATTCTGTCTTACAAATCCAGCAAAACAAATTCTGAACCAGGCCTGAAAACAAAACAATTTTTAGGAGTGACAGAGTTATTGCTCATCTTCACTACACTGGAACCACTCCAGTGGCAGTTTTCTGACCTCATTACTTCAAGACTGCACAGCTAAGAAAGAACCCAGTTCCTCAAGCACAGAAATTCAACAGTAGGTCAGTCAGGTAGACAGAAACACATCTGGTATCCAAATTTCTATTTAATTAAAATCAAAATTACTTCTACAGCTAAAGTTCTTACACAGGTGGTTTTCCTACATTGATCTCACCCTGATCACTGTAAGTTTTTCCATTGGTTTCAGGAAGTTTTAGCTCCCATAACAATATAAATTTGAATAAGCCAAGCATTTGCTATTGAGATTCCAACCTCCGACTTGTGAAACATTAATAAAATCTCCTTGCTTTTAACAAAACACAGTTTGCTGATAGGAAAAGGGGAATATATAAGGGAAGCTTTAATGTGTCTCAAGTAGGACAAACCAAGGTAAAAGTGCATGTCTAAATATGGGAAAAGTAACAGTTCTTCCTTTATTTTTAATATCTCAAATTCTTATCTAGCACATAAAGTTATTATTCATTTTAATTAGATGTTTTACTCAGGTTTATGTTAAAGTGCCTGTCCTGTAACCTGAGGGTTTCTAAAGATGAGTGTACACTATGAAACAAAATAAACAACTTCAGTTGCCATTTGCCATCCACAATTCCTAAAAACAACTTCAGTGCAGTCAGCCAGTTTTCCTTTGCATCCTGCATGGAGCCCAGAAAAAGCCAGAGGTCCTTCCCCTTATTCCCAGCACACCCAAAGGACATCAAACCTGGGAGAGGGGACAAACCAGGCCTCCAAGTCAGCTGAAATTTACAATAAACTGGATTATACCACTCTCAAAAATATAGGCAACCTCCTAGTTGTAGTCTGGCCCAACATAAAACTGAACAAAGGAGTTTCATTTGTAAACTTCTTGTTTGTTTCTATCAGAACTTCTATCAGCAGGACAGAAGTCTAATTGTGCAAATTTTAAATATCTGTACAACTCAGTTTAAGGCAGTTAGAAATCTCACAGAATATATATTAATTCTACAGGCTCTTCATTATGTCTCTAAAAATTGCCTCCTCTGAAAAACAATGACATGTAAAATTTTGTAGAGTGTAGGTAAAATAAGGTATCTTATTTATAACTCATGAATGACAGGCTTTTAGCTCTTTTCCTTCCCTACCATAATTTCATTCGCAATAACCTGTTATCTTCTAGTTTTGTGCTAATAGTTAAATTAGTGTTTAAGTCCTAGCATGAAGAGTTTAGACGATATTAAACAAAAACTTATTATCAACCTTCATCAGATGAAAGCAACTTTTACATCAAGTTTAATTTGTACGTGAAAATTGCTTGTGTTTGTTTGAGTAGCCAGGTTTTTAAAGATTTCTCCAAAGTCATAGAATGGCTGGGGTTGGAAGGGACCTTAAAGGACAGACACCTTCCACTGTCCCAGGGTGCTCCAAGCCCTGTCCAGCCTGGCCTTGGGCACTTCCAGGGATCCGGGGCAGCCACAGCTGCTCTGGGCACCCTGTGCCAGGGCCTGCCCACCCTGCCAGGGAACAATTCCTAATTCCCAATATCCCATCTAACCCTGCCCTCTGTCACCATGAAGCCATTCCTCCTTGTCCTGTCTCTACATGATGTGTCATTGCATTGACCTTTTGTATTTTATGGATAATATATCTTGTGTTGCCTAGTAAACAATCTGGGAATTACATCCTATGGTTCAGGACACATGCTCTGCTTCTCCACTTGCAAAATGTTTATTGGGATTAAGTGCAAGCAACTTAAATTTAGCAACCACAGCATGTAAATGCATTCCAACCCTTACAGCACTCTTGGCTTTTTTTGAAAGGCTACATATGAAACAGCAACTGAATCTGATACAAGATTTCCCTGGCAAGTTTTACAAGAACACAGAAATCAATTTGACTCCTCTATCAAATTGATTAATGTGAAAATTCCTTATGGGAATGTGCAAGCTTTCCATCAGCAAGTATGAAAAATAGACTGTAATATGTTAAAAAACTAAATGAAAGCATGTTCTCAGTCAATGTTGATTATGTTGGCCTCTTGCAAAGTGGCAAGCGAAGTCGTACTTGTTTTTACACTTACACCCACAAATGTTACACTGGAAAGGATTTTCAAATCCATGGCATCCCATGTGGATGGTGTAAAGGATATTGTCTGCAAAGTACATGTCACAGTGTGGGCAGTGGTGCAGGAGCTGAGGGTCCTGCACTGGCAGGGCTGGAGCTGGAGTACTTGGCTGGCTGTTGCTGATACTGGGAGTACTGGTGTGGGCACTGCGGTCACTGCTGGGCCCTGCCACGGGGCTATAGTTCCTCTGATTGTGTGTGGGCCGGGAATCAGGGCTGGTTGGAGAGGAATTCTGAGGAATATTTGCTGACACAGCTGAAACTACTGCAGGTGCAGCAGGCTGCTGTATCATGAAAGGCTTTTCGTCTTGACAGGAAACGACGTCAGGAGAGGCTGGATTTTGGTTTTCAGGTGGCAAACTGGACAACTGTCCTGCTAACGTGGAGAGCTGGTTTAAAGGATTATCCACCATGAGGTCTTGTGGATCTCTTGGCAAGCCACCACTCGGAGTGGATTTTGTCATGTTCTCATACGCCTCAGTCTGGATATTGGGGATTTCATGGGTGAAATCATTAAGATAGTCTGGTTTCTGCACCACCATGGAAGGCGGACTCAGATTAATTAATGCTCTTCTGCTGTACCCCAAATTGCTGGTCTTCTTCTGCAGAACCCCCCACATTTTCTTGCTGCTCAGGGAAGACCTCGTCCCCTTGATGGGCACCATCTTGTGCTTGCGCCGGCGGTGGTGGGACAGGTTGCTGCGGTCGCTGCAGCGGAAGGAGCACAGCTCGCACTTGTAGGGCTTCTCCCCGGTGTGGGACCGCATGTGAGCCTCCAGGTGACGCTCGTAGGCCGAGGCAAAGGGACACAGGTGGCACCTGTGTGGCTTCTCCCCTGGAAAATCAGAACAGGTTAGCCCACAGCACCTCGGAGCGCCTGGAAAAGGCTTTGTGTGCAGCACGGAGCGGCTCGTTGTGAGCCGCTCGTCCAACTTCAGTCACCGCCAGCCTCGAGCCCAGCTGGGCATCCTGGGAGAGTGGAGAGCACTGGGACAGCTCTGCCTCACCCAGGGATCATCAGCACAAGGAAAAATCCTGAGTGGAACTAGCATAACACACAACCTGCCTGGGAACTGCAGCAGCAACGCCAAGGACTGAGTGCAGTGACGTTTGCGTGGTGTTCTGGGTCCAAGCTCTCCCTCACCCATGGGAGTGCACTGGGGAACACAGGAATGTCTGTACCACCAAAATGTCACTGTTCCTCATGATAACTCTGAGGGAGGGATCCTTCTGGGACCTTCCAAACATCCCTACTCCTAAACATCCTGGAACTGCCACCTAAATAACCCACGCACACAGGCAGCCAATCAAGGACTGAGCTTTGAAAAAGGATCCTGCAGCTAAAGAGTCGTAACAAAAACCAAAAACCAAGTATTCCCTGGAGAGCTGTGTGCTCTTCCACATGGGAGATGGGATGATGATCAGGGAGACCATCATCTCCTTTGCACATGCAGAACTTTGTTCTTCTGTCAAATGAAATTCATAGATACAAAGTTTTCTGAGTATTTTTTTAAAAGTTAATGTGAGTAACATAATAACAGGCCAACACTTTTGTAACGCAGCACTTTAGGACTTCTGGTTTTCCCTTGATAGACTGATCTAGGAGTTACAGATCCAGGACTGCAATGTCAGAAGTGCCCAAAGGTTCTGATGTGTGTTCAGGTGCTGAAATGAAAGATCATCTTACTCTTCCTATCTCGAGTGACAGCTCAATTGCTAAATCCCTGTCATGTGACTGATGAGCATTCCATAGTTTGGAATCACAGACTGGGATACCAAATAGATTTCTTTTATTCCCCCTACATCACTGGCTCTCCAAGAGGAAAAAAATCCATTTTTGTGCTACCTCTAAGTACCTTCTTTGCACCAAGTAAAACCATGACTTCTCCATGAGCATCTCTCTGTACTCATATATATACACACAAGGATGGGTAAAGATCTGGAGACTTGATAAAATGCCATGAGAAGATGGACAAACTCCCTGCATTCACACAGAATTTGCCAATCTGATTTCATTCTAAACTGGTTACACAGAGATAAAAGTTTTGCATCACACGTAGCACAACACAGCTGGTGAACTACTCATTATCTGCTCTGAGACTCAGCATGAAGCCAATCCCGCAGCAGGATGCATTTAATAATAATAATAATAATAATGATAATGGTTGCATGATCAGGCCTGGGTCACAATTCCTTTGGCAGATGTCCAGGATGCTGTACCTGCTTATTTACACTGCTCTGAGGCTCTGAGTCAGCTGCCACTTCCCTACTTTAATGCTGACTCATCTGAGCCTTCACAGCACAAGCAACCCATCTCCCGGCCCTCTGCCAGCCTTCCAAGCCAAACAACACTCAGGCCTTGGATCTTCTTCCCTTGAGTGAAAAAACAAACCAAACCAAACCAGGAAAACCAAACCATAGGAACTCTTTTCTTGTTCTGGAAGACATGGGAGGAGAATTTAGCAGGTCCTTCAGAATCTGAACATCAGAACTCTCTGATTTACGGTTGGTTGCCATTTCCTTCCCCATTATGCCCTGTTGAAACAAGCCAACACTGCAGGGCCAGTGCAAGGAGCCCCAGCTTTGCCAAAATCCACCCAGGGAGCTCCTGTGTGGAAGGAATGGCTCCCAGCAAAGTGAGGATCTGACTAACTGTACCTGAGGAGGGCTACAATCACATCCCAGTTACAACAGGAGAGTCCCAAAACACCACCTACCCAACACCGCTGAAAAGAGACACTTGGATGTTTTGGGACAGTCCATACCAGACTGGAAACCTGTAAAAACTTTCATTCTTTGCTGGTCACAATTCTTTCTGCTCTGCTTAACACCATGACGTTGTCTGTATTGGTGTGATACACTTGACAGAGTTCACAAGCACCTATGTTTTTGTTTTTTCTCATTTGCCATGAAGTTGGAGGCTTCAGAACACTTTAGGATATTTTAACCTTTATGAGAGTTTTGTTTTCCAGGTTTATACATCCAACAGTGGCCAATGCTCCTTAACAAGCCACTGTTGATAATTTTTCTGTTCACTACTGATATCAGTCACTAACTTGATGGCGTGTCCTCACATTTCAATATTCTACCAATAACTTTATTCTTATTACTATGCCTTGTACTTCCACATCTAGAATGTTGTGCAGAACAGGAATATTTTCATGGCTAAGCAACAGAGGAAGAAAAGGCCCTATAAATCTCTGAGTAGTACAATGTATATTTGTCACTTTTCTCATCAGCACAGAAAAACTAGAAGATATTTTTAGGGCCCTTCAATTTACATTGAAGCTTTCATGCTAAACCTTACTCCCATATAGTTACTTATAATAATAAATGTCAGCAGGGATTTGCACAGTTTAAACAGATACCTGGCACACCTTTACAAAAAGAGACTATAAAAACCCACCAATACCCAGTTATTGTTAAGAATTCTCACACTGCTTGAATTTGCCAACTGCTGACATGGAAATCCCAACGTTGAGTAAATCCCCCAAGGCCTCCCAGGCAAGCAGAGCAGAAGATCCCATACCTGTGTGAATCCTGATGTGCTCAATGAGCCGTGCTGTTCCTTTGCTGGCATAGTTACAGTATCGACACTTTAACTTCCCATCAAAAGTCCTTTCAAACCCATCCACCAACATTCCTGAGTTTTCATCCAGTGAAACTTCAACAGAAGGATGATCCAGACCATTCTGATCACCTTCTGTCCCAGCTGTGAACAATGCAACACAGATCTTAATGAACAATCTGTGGGACACCATCTGTCACACTGTGAGCAAATGCCAAATTGCTTTTGCTTCTCTCAGCCCTCGGTCTTTAAATATAGAGAATTATAAAAACACGCCCTGACTAAAACAAAGTACATACACATCCTTTGTGACACGAAAATGACTATCAGAAATGCTTCCATACTGCTGCAGCATTACCTGGACTGTGAACACTGAAGTCACTCTCAAAAAAATCAAATTTACGGTACTGGAATCAGCTCACCTCCCTGGAGAGTCTCTACTTCCTTGTCACCAGTAACCGATCCAGAAATCATATTGACATGGTGAGTCTGCTGGGTCAGATATTCCTGAAAATCTTTCACAAAATCCAACGGTTCTGCCTTCTTTTCCCCCATATTGACTCTTTCGTTTACAACCTCTTGTGCCTAGAAGGGAAATGGTTTTCAGAACACAAGTGTCATTGAATTTGGTTGCATTCATAGTAACAAGTTCAGGTTTTGGGTTGGATTTTAAGTGAAGAATTACTTTTATCACACAGCACGTGTGTCGTGGTTTAACAAAGTCTGGTTTTCAGATGAGGGGGTGGGGACCTGGCAGAGCCAATGAGCTGCCTAGTTTAAAGAGCCAATCAGCTGGCTAGATTTGAAGATTGACATCCAGTTAACCAGTCAGCAGGCTAGTTTTAAAGATTGACACTCATTTAAACCACTGAGAAGAGCTGAACACGCCTCTATGGAAACACATTTACGGAGGGGCTAGCGCACGAGCACTCTTGGCTTACGGCCTCTGAAGATGCCACTGGCTTGGCCTGGCTGGGCTCACGTGGCTGGGTCAGACCAGGCCTGGCTGGGCTGGGATCACACAGCTGGGTCAGGCCAGGCCAGGCCAGGCCAGGCCGGGATCACACAGCTGGGTCAGGCCAGGCCAGGCCAGGCCTGGCTGGGCTGGGATCACACAGCTGGGTCAGACCAGGCCAGGCCTGGCTGGGCTGGGATCACACAGCTGGGTCAGGCCAGGCCCGGCTGGGCTGTGATCACACAGCTGGGTCAGGCCAGGCCAGGCCTGGCTTGGATCACACAGCTGGGTCAGGCCAGGCCTGGCTGGGCTGGGATCACACAGCTGGGTCAGGCCAGGCCAGGCCTGGCTGGGATCACACAGCTGGGTCAGGCCAGGCCTGGCTTGGATCACACAGCTGGGTCAGGCCAGGCCTGGCTGGGCTGGGATCACACAGCTGGGTCAGGCCAGGCCTGGCTGGGCTGGGATCACACAGCTGGGTCAGGCCAGGCCAGGCCTGGCTGGGATCACACAGCTGGGTCAGGCCAGGCCCAGCTGGGATCACACAGCTGGGTCAGGCCAGGCCTGGCTGGGCTGGGATCACACAGCTGGGTCAGACCAGGCTGGGCTGGGATCACACAGCTGGGTCAGGCCAGGCCCGGCTGGGCTGGGCTTGCACAGCCGTGTTGGGCCAGGCCCGGCTGGGCTGGGCTCTGGTCGGTGCACTGCTAGGCTGGGATTTCTGCCACAACCAGGCCGTGCTGCCGGCACTGTCCCAGCGCCGTGGGCGACTGCTTGGCCAGAGTCAGCATGGCTGGGCTATCTCGGCATGGCTCACAAATGAACTCTGTCTGCTCAGCTGCTTTTAGGAGCCATGCTGCAGGCAGAAGGACTGTAGGAATGTGCCCCCTGTTGACGGAGTGAACAAGTTACCCTTTGTCTCCCTAAAAAGGACAAAAGCCACAAGTTTCTCTCCTCAATTTGGTTAAAAGACACCTCATAGGACCTTGGGGACTTCACCTCAAACTTAAGGATAGCTAATTGGACAGAAGCCAAAAAGTCCTGCCTAAGCATTCACTAGAAAAAGAAGACAACAGAAGAAGTAAATCACTTTTGTGAAGTGTTTTAGCAGGAGCAAGAACCTCTTGCCCTGGCTCGGTTTTTCTCTGTAGAGAGCTTTTTTATTTTGCCTTTTATTAAAATTTTTTGTTTCCAACACTGTCACAGGAGCCATCCTGCTTCTTTTATGCCACCTGAGGTAGCATATTATACCTGAGATATCAGGGGTATAATGTTTGTCTAGGAGAGCTTATGAGACCTGGCTTAAAGAGAAAAAGCTTTAAAGGACAAAAGGAGCAGCAGTTTTGTTTCTTTTTCCTGACACCCCACATGAAGGAAAGGTGCAGGGGTGGCGCCGGCGGCGAGCACATGATCAGCAGTGTCACACAGCGATTCCTCGACTGCAGAGCCTGGACAGGGTCAGCCTTTCAATGATACAGAACTCTGTAACTGTTTCAACTGATAAAGCTTGAGAACAAATGAACATACCAGCACCAGTTCTCAGTCAGGAAAAGGAAAGGGTGAAGACAAGAAGAGAAAACAACATGGACACTGAAGGCAGTAAAGGAGGAGTCAAATTCTAGATGGGAGGGGATTGAGGAGATGCCTTGGTCTTGGGCTGAAATTCTTTTGTGATGCTATGGTGAAGATATATTTTTGATCTATCAGACTTTGTTTTATCCCTGTAGTTCATGAAGTGCATGGGGAGATGCAGCATTCACCCACAGCCCCTGAGAGAAGGACACTTGTGCTAGAGCATGTGGATGCTGAAAAGGTGTAATTCAACGAGAAGTTTGACCAGAGAGAGATGAGAAACTTTGCCCCAGGGACAGAGTAAGAAAATTCTCTGTTCCCAAAGATAAAAAAGAAGAACTTCTGTTTTGATGCTAGAACAGCTCATCCTTAAATAGTACCCCATAAGTTAACATGGCCTATGAAAGCAGCTTTGGGAAAGCTGCAAGGCATGGGAGGGACTTTGACACTGCAAACAGATTCTCCTTTCCTGGGTGGCTGATTCACTGTGACCCTGAAGCCACAAGAGAACTGCTTCTCATGGAGAAGTCTCCATGGCATGGCAAGAGAGACTCCACTCCCTAGGTGGACTGAAGAAAGATTATTTTAGAGGTGGTAAACTGACTGAAAGGTCCAGGTTTTGTCTCTTTACATTGTCTGTGGGAAAGAAAAGAGGGTGTGGGGGGAGGAGAAGTGTTCTGAAGCTTTATTCTTATTGAGTAAATAATTCATGTAATAAATTATTTTCTTATAATTTTTTCTTTTAATTCTGTTAAAAAAGTTTTCTTTATACCCTTTAAAGTTTAGAGCCTGGTTTGCCCTCTCCCTCCTAATCCATATCTCACAGCAAGAAATGAGTAAATAAATCATTTTTAGTGCATGCATAGGCATTTGGCCAGCATTAGACCCACTACAGTGAGTCAAAGAACAAACTGACAACCATAAGAATATTGGTTTTTGAATTTTTAACTCATTAAAAATAACCAAATACAATTTATGGGGAAATCGCTTTCAGTAATAGGTGAACAACATAATAGTAAAACAGTAAATAAAATTTTAAAAAATACAAAATAATAACAATTAACCTGCCTTTTTAAAAATAAAAATAATGTTCATACCTGAATTTTAGTTCCCTGCTAAGTAGCAAACATGCTCCAAAATGTACCTCAACACGTCAGATAAAAAGCAGAGAGCACAGCTTCTTCACTTTCCCTAGAAGGAATAAAAAGGAGATGTGAGTCCATTAGTCTTCCCAATCCCCATCAATTAAAAGAAAGAAACATGAAAAAGATTTGTGTTTGAAAGATAGGGCTCTAACACTCTGCTGCTCCAAATTTTATTAAAATAATCAGACGGCCCGTAAAAGTTTTTCAAAGACTGCATCCTCTGGATGTTGCCTGAAGGACACTTCTGACTCACTGACTGTTTTCCAATAAACATCTGGCTCCAAAAACCCCAGACTTCGGTCAGTCAATTATGGGAACTGCAATGCTGGGAAATAACTGCATGTTGGTGATTAGCAAAGCTGGAAAAAAGCCTTAGACAAAGCACTGTTTCACAGCTCTCCCAAAATTTGACTTTCCTATCCTGAGTAAAAGTCTTAATCCAGTCCATTATTTTGCACTGAAATGATTAAAATATTCCCCAGAAATCAGTGGTCAGGCTTGTTTTGGGGAGTGCAAGTAACAAACCTCTATAAAGTCTCAATTCACAATGAATTTGGGAAGACAGAGCTTGGGACATATTTGGAAGGAGAACAATGAGTCTGTCACATTATTATTTCAGAAATAATTTACAATGCTACCATTTCAATAAGAATAGTCCTTATTTTTAATAGCTACTTAGGTTACCTACAGGAAGTCAAGTTTTGAGTTCCAGACCACATTTAAATATCTTCTGTGTATCCAAAGCTACTTACAGATGTTTGTTCATTTTTGGCACCCAGATGAGGATGTTCTTTCACATCTTACCTGAGCGTGCTCAACTCCCAGCATTGATTATCACCATTAAGTCATTTTGGAACACATCTTTATGTATCTATCTACCTACCCTCTTCCAGGTGTCACCAGCCTCCTGTAGACTTAAGTTAATTTGTGTTCTATTTGTTGGTGTCTCCTGCAATAAAACAAAGACATCAGGATATGAATTATAATATTAAAGATACCTCTGATATTAAAGATATGAAGAGAAAAAGAGGACAATGTGACACAGAATCCTGACCAAGCCAACTTTCCAAGAATTATAATAAGAAAAAACAATTTAAAATTAAACCATTCAAAACAACATCAAAGGTTTGTGTTATCAGAGAAGAATCTGTCTGTGTCTTTGGGTAAAGCACTAAAACTTATTCCAGAGAATCACAGAATAGTTTGGATTAGAAGGGAGCTTAAATCCCACCCAGTGTCACCCCTACCATGTCAGGGACACCTCCCACTGTCCCAGGCTGCTCCAAGCCCTGTCCAGCCTGGCCTTGGGCACTGCCAGGGATCCAGGGGCAGCCCCAGCTGCTCTGGGCACCCTGTGCCAGGCCTGCCCACCCTCACAGAGAGGAATTCCTTCCCAATATCCCATCCAACCCTGCCCTCTGTCAGTTTAAAGCCATCTCCCCTTGTCCTGTCACACCAGGCTCTTGTAAACAGTCTCTCTCCATTTTTCTTTTGTGTCCTTTCCTGTACTGAAAGGCCACAATTAGGTGACCTCAAAGCCTTCTCTACTCCAGGCTGAACAGCCCCAATTCTCTCAGCCTTACTTGATTGCATTTAATTTTGAAAGAAAATGACATAACATTTTATAAACAGGTTATGGATCAACTGCACAAAACTTCCTTTCTCTACCTCATCCTTTTCTTTACACCAGTGTAGGGAAGTCACCACAATTTAAACACGACCCAAAGCTCCCATTTGTGTGCTCAAACCCTTCTGTGATTTTACGTGGTATTTTTTTAGAGCTACACAGCCAGCAGCTCTCCTTCTCAGGGGAGAATGACGCACATCTGATGCTTGCTGTGTCACTCCTGCAAACCAGAAAATGCAATTCTAATGATCAGAAACTGAGCAGCCCAGCTCGTGTTTCACACAGGGATGGGCTGATGACACCAGGTGTTACCCGAGCTCTGCTGACACAACCACACCTCCTCCAGCTTCACACCACCAGGAGCAGAGCTCTGGTTACTCATTTTCTACCCAGAACAGGGGTCACAGCACTGAGGTGAGCTAAGTTTGCTGTCAAACAACACGCCAGGATGAAATATTCTGCCTAAATAATGCTGCTAAAGAAAGTAGTTCATGGAGTACACCCAGCAGTTTCACACGCACAGTCAGAACTAATCCTGTAGTAAAGAGCATAAAGTATCTATGAAGACAGGTATGCAGGAGGAGAATAGAATTACTGTGAGCATATCTATGCATCCCACCTTCTTCTAAAGAATCCCGGGGAAAAAATGGGGGTGTTCTCTGTTCCATCTTTTCTGTAGCAAATGAACGAAAGCAGGAAGGATTCCAACCTCCATCCAAGCCCTTCCAGGTCCTCCTGAAGGAGTTTTGACCGTGGGGAGTGGGAGTGAAGCACAGCGTCAGTGGCCACCCATGACCTGTCATCAACCCTGAACGCCCTTGGTCGATCCAGCGCCTCCTCCTCCAGACCAAGCGAGAGTGGGAAGTGGCTCGGCCACAGGAAACCTCCCAGAAACCCGCGTGGCCTGTCCAGGGCTCCTCGGGACAAGAGACACGGAGCTTCTGGAGAGCAACCAGTGAAGGGCAGCAAAGATGCTGAAGGGACTGGAGCATCTCCGTGCCCAGGAAAGGCTGAGGGAGCTGGGGCTGTTCAGCCTGGAGAGGAGCCCCAGCTGGGAGGGCCCCCAGCCCTGGGTGTCCTGGGTGTCCCTGGGTGTCCTGGGTGTCCCTGGGTGTCCCTGGGTGTCCTGGGTGTCTCTGGGTGTCCCTGGGTGTCCCTGGGTGTCCTGGGTGTCCCTGGGTGTCCTGGGTGTCCCGGGTGTCCCTGGGTGTCCCCGGGTGTCCCTGGGTGCAGGGAGCGGCAGAGCAGGGCCCAGGCTCTGCTCCGGGGGCCGGCAGTGGCACCAGAGCCACGGATGCACAGCAAGTTCCACCTCAACGAGGAATAACTTCTTTATTGTGAGGGTGACAGCGCTGGAACAGACTGCCCAGACAGGGTGTGGAGTCTCCCTCACCGGAGATACCCCAGAACCTGTGCCGTGTTCTGGGATGGCCCTGCCTGAGCAGGGAGGTGGCACCGGATCGATTCCTTCCAACCTCACCCACTCTGTGATTCTGTGACTACACTGACGCTGCGATTACAGTAACTCTGTGATTTCTGCCATTCTGTAATTTCTGTGGCCCCCGGCTCCACATCAAGGGAACAGCCTGGCGGCTGCGCCGCTGACCCGGCCCCGCTCCCGGCGGGGCAGCGCGGCCCTCCCCAAGAGCTGCCCCCCGCCCCCGCCGCCCGGCTCCGTCACGGCACAGGGAGGCCCCGGAAGGCGAAGGAGGGAGAGAAGGGGAGAGGGAAAGGGACGGAAGGGCAGGAGAGAAGAGGGAAGGGGAGGACAGGCAGCACTCACCGCCGCCGCCCCGCGCCGCTCCCGCCTCCCGCCGCCGCCATGTTTGTTGTGCCTCCCCCCGGCGCGGCCCGGCCTGGCCCCGCCCACCGCAGTCTCGCGAGACCCGCGCGCGCCGGCGGGCGCGGAGGAGGAGGGGGGGTGTTTGCTCTGACGTCACGAGGGCGGTGGTTCTGACGTCACGGGGAGGGCGCCGAAATGGCGGCGGCGGCGGCGGGCGCTTGGCTGAGGGGCTGCGCGAAGGTGACGCCTCAGGGCGGGACAGGGACGAGGGGAGCGGGGACAAGGGGAAGCTACACCGCGTCCTGCTGGGCTCCGGCAGCTCCCGAGCCCGCTGCTGTGGGGTGCGGGTCTCCGGCCCGGGGCTGGGACATGTCGGGGTGCAGGGGCAGCCCTGCCAGGCGCGGGGGTGCTGGGGGAAAGTCCTGTTCTCCTTCCGCCCTGCGAGTCTGTGTGTGGAGCGGCGGTGCTGGGGTCGGTGCTGAGAAAAGCTCTTGCCGTGGCGGTGGGGAGGCGGCTCGGCCTGGCAGCGGAGGCGCTGGGAGGTGGCGAGCAGCTAAAGGCTCTCACGGAGGGGCTGCCGCTGCCAGGGCACGGGCACGGCCCCGCGGCGGCCGCAGCCCCAGGAGCCTTTGCACACCGCTCCGGGGGTGCCCGCGGTGGGCATTTTGGGGGGTCTGGGGCAGGGCCGGGAGCTGCGCTGGGTGATCCTGTGGGTCCCGTTCCATTCGGAATGGTCTCGGTTTTGCTAAACGCGCTTGAGGCACTGGAGGTGTGATCGAGACGTGCGTGGTTTTGCCGCGCACGCCTTGGTTGTGCACGGTGGGGCCTTCTCCTGCAGCTCCTGTGTGTGTTGTGGCTCTGGAAATAAACTGAAATAAAGAAAACCAACCCTAGAAGTAAAGGCAGTTTCCCTTCTCTGCTGGGAAATAGGAGCTGTGTGGACACCAGCTGGGATGGACACGGGAGTGGAAGTCACCAAGGCACGCAAAGTGAGCTGAGGAAAACATTGCTTTGGGTTTTTTTTTCTGTTTATATCTTAATATCTGCTGCCAGGTCCAGCATTAAAATCTTGTTTTAGATTGTAAAACAAACAAGGAAACCAGGAGATCTGATCTTTAAAGAGCTGAGGTGGAGGTAAGAATTGAGATAAACAGAAAAATCAATGTTATCAGCAACCGATTCTCAAAAGCCTGTGTTTAGTAGGGCAAGCCGTCTGAATTTGTAGCAGCACAAATCACTACCTACAGAAGAAGAGCAGGAAAAAAAGGCAGGGAAGCAGCAGCCAAGGAGTTAAGTAGTGCCCATGCTCTTTAAGTAACTGCCAGAAATAAGTGATACTACATGGCCTCTAAGAAAAAAAAAAGTACACAATAATGTAGTGACTTGATTAATTATTTAGTTTTTAAATCTAAATGTTGAGCTAAAACATAATTTCCACACTGGGCTATTATTCCTTTGCGACAGCAGTGAGTTGCTGCTCTTTGTGTGGGAGTTGCCAGCGTTAATCCCATCCCTTGGATGCATCCCATTGGTTTTAAAACTTTTCAAGGTGACCTTTCTTAGGAATATTCCTTTGCTCCTGCAAAGGAGCAAAGTGTCTCAAACAAGTACTGACCAAAGAATGGTTGATAAATGTCTGAACCTTTGTTTCCCCTGTTGTGGTGGGACGCTTTTCCCTGCCACTCTCAGGGAAAGTGATGGGAAGCAGGGAAAGCCTGGGGTGGCTTCAGGAGAGGCAATCCCACATGGCTGTGAGGCTGGTGAGGCCCTGGCACAGGTTGCCCAGAGAATCAATCTCTGGCCACCCCATCCCTGGAAGTGTCCAAGGCCAGTTTGGACAGGGCTTGGAGCACTCTGGGGTAGTGGAAGGTGTCCCTGCCCATGGCAGAGGGTGGAACTGGATGTGCTTTAATGTCCCTTCCAGCCCAAGCTACTCCATGATTTTATGCTTTATATTCCCAGTGATTCACCTAATTTGTGCCACCATGAAGGCAAACACTCTTTTCTTTGTACTTGGGAACGAAGTAGTGGAAGGAGCAGGAAGTGTGTGTGGTTTTCAGCCCTGTCAGTGCTCAGGAAGCAGCACAGTGTTAAACAGAAATGTGCATGTGTGTGCTCAGGTTTTTCCTTCTCAGCCCCTGCCAAGGACAGACTTGCACAGGTGGATGTTTGCACACCTGGGTGTCAGGTGACCCCAGCATAGCTGCATGTTCTGCAAATAATCCATTCCTGCCTGACTGCTCCCAGAACATGGTTGCCTGGGGTTTAATCTCTATTAAAACAATGTTTTCTTTATTTTGTGAAGACCCACAGTGACTCTAGTAACTCCATCATCCTTTGGAAGTGTTGCAGCTATTGCTGACCATCCAAATGTGTTCATAATTTAGCCCTGCTCACCAGTGGTTGTTTTATGTCACCAGGGAATGTTGAATGTGAATAAACACTTAATTTTCACAGCAAAGTTTTTTTTTTAATTTTTATTTTCTCTATTACCATTTCTGACTGTTTGTCGTTATTGGGTTTTATTGTACGCACAGCTGTTTGTGGCAAAATCAGAATTTCCTTATCACATGAGACTTTTGCTTCTTGTCTCCAGAAGAGTTCATGGATGTGTTTTCCATCAGTTCTGCAGCCAGGGAGATGACAAGTGTTGAAAGCCAACATGAAAGAGGGGGCATTATTAGAAGGATCAAAGGAATTTTTACTTCCTGACCCCAGTGTTTCTGCTGGTTTTGGAGGAATGCTGCTATCACAATGTGCATTGTGGAATTGCCCTGTGTTCTGTGAGCTAAGCAGGCGCCTGCTCAGGGCACAGCCAGTCTGTTCCTCACTCTGGGCTTCAGAATGAGTGCTGCCAAAAATCTCTGTTGGCAGACATGTGTTTTCATGTACTTTATGGCCCAGCTGTGTCTCTCCTGGGGTTTTCTGTCAGCAGTTGTGAGACATTTGTGTCTCCACACTTTAGACTGACGTAGCAGAAGTGCCAGAAATCTGTAGCAGAGATCAGCCCCGGAGTGGGCTGGGTTTGGGGAGCTGTGGCAGCAGAACAGAGCCATTGTTCTGTCCTGCTCATTTTGAGACACAGTCAAATTGTGCTGCTTTTCAGGAATATGTTTTAGCTACTGCTGGCCCATTACGTTTTGAGCCAGATCCTTTATGCCAACTTCCTTTAAAATCCTAAGGAACTATTCTGTGTCTGGAAAGCACATTGGCCTTCATGCCAAACTTGCCTTCATAAAGCCTGCTGTGAGGTAATTAAGTCTTTGAACACAATAGTTTTTAGGTCTGTAAGGGACAAATCTGTCACATTATCAATGTCCTGACAATCCCTATGTGTGGCTTCCTCCCAAAATCCCGTGTTCTGTTCATTTTTGTGACTTTTGCCACATATTAATACTATTCCTCACAGTAAAATGCTCAGCCTCTACTCCTTTGGTTGAATAACCAATGCTTCTTGAAATCAGTGTTAAATATTGTGGATAAATGGGGAGCATAAGCATAAATCACTTAGTTTTAGTTTCTTCCCATGCTTTTAAAATAAATCAACCAAACAAGACACATTAATTATTAGTTACACTATCAATATACTAACGGTGGGATTTTCACTGTGTGGAAATTAACTGTACAGAAGCATTCAAATGCCAGGGCTTTGTCTACAAAAGTGTGCTCATTCTGAGAATCATGAAATGTGGATAAGAATTCAGTCTGAATACAGAAATCCACAGTGCAGTTAAAAGTTAAGCCCTTTCACAGCAAAATGCCAATAATCCACATGAGAGGCTGTCAGATTGCTTTAGAAACAAGAGTTGCTGGTCCCTAGAAAAGCAGAGAGAAAGATAAAGTCAGTCATTAAACTTGACAGGCCTGTAAAACTCATTGTATGTGTGTTTTATATTTACTCTTTTCATTTTTGTTAATGAAAGTATTCTATTGAAACACTCATTACTCTGAATATTACAATAGACTTGCAAAATCATCTATCGAAATAAATACTATCAGCAGGGTTTATTTGCTGTAAACACTAAAATTGACTAAGAAAATGCTTGTGCATACGTTGTAGAATAACCTTGTGTTAGTAAACTTCTGGAAAGAAAACTGTGCCATGTTAAAAGAAAAGTAATTAAAGGAAATTTTCTTTTAGGACACAGGGGAGGGGGAGGTTGTATTTTCTAAAAAGCTTTCAAGCTGAATATTAGATATAAGTTATATTTCCTAATCATGTACCAAATAAAAGCACTGGGTAAAGTTATATATTGCTGTCTGCATACAAATCTAACTGTTTGCATGTTCTGTATTTGTTGCCAGCAGCTGAGAAGACACATGCCAGCACACTTGGCTCCTTGGAGAGTTTCTCCCTGTGTTTTTAGATCCTCCAAATCAGAACTCAAGCCAAACGTGGCCAGCGATGGACTTGTCTGTGCTCCACTTCAAACGTTCACCGAAGAGGAGGCCATGCTGAAAGACATGGGTACCTATTATCTCTGCAGTTAAAATTCAGAAATGTTTGAAGTAGAAGGGATATTTTAGCTTAAAATTTTGTTTTCATCATTTATTTCTAGTCAAATGTTGAGATGTTTTGGGGGAGTTCTGCTTTACGCCTTAAGTTGCTTGGGGCTCCTTTTTCTTCTGACATGCACAACCTGTCAGAAGCACCACACTGCAGTTATATTGATTCCTAAGGAGACTGTTTATTCATTTATTTATGGAATATTTACACGTTTTCTTTCTTCTTTTCATTGCAGTGACCAAATTTGCCCAGGAACGAGTTGCACCTTTCGTGCAAAAAATGGACGAGAATGCGAAAATGGAGGAGTCCATCGTACAGGGATTGTTTGAACAAGGGGTCTGCACACTTTTACCTAATCTTTTCTTTGGAAAGTAACAGCATTTTATGAATCTCTAACTGTGCCTTGTTCAGATTTTTAGATGAAAAGATTGAGGGATATAATTCAAATGAACTAATGAATCATTAAAAATTTTGGAGTTGTCAATCACATGAGAACTTTCTTTACAGCATTATCACTCTCCATCTCTTACTGCAATTTTTTTTCCATCTCCCCCCTACCAGATACTTCACCTTATCTTTTAGTTACTTGTCTTCCTTCCCTCAATTTTTTTTAAATTGGATAAGCATAATTGGATGCTGGAAAGGCCATGACTCCAAGTGTTGATGGAGAAGAAAACCAGGAGTCCTCTGTGCCTTACTGGGCAGCCATGAAGACTTATATTGCCAAAATCCTGGTGTTCATTCCTGGGTTCAGTTTCAGCCTTTCCAACTATCAGGGCCAACAAATTTATACATTTGCACCTTTCCATTTCAGCTGATGAGTATTGAGCTTGGGGAAGAATATGGAGGAACTGGAGCTTCATTTTTTTCAATCATATTGGCAGTGGAAGAATTGGCCAAAGTTGATCCAGCTGTGGCTCTTGTGTGTGAACTCCAAAACACTCTAACAAATAAGTTGTTTACCACCTATGGAACAGAAGAACAAAAGAGAGCTTACCTGCCCAGGGTGTCAAAAGATACAGTGAGTCAAAGTCTTACTTGACTTAACTATTGAAATTATATTATTGTTTAGTAATATTAGTGGGGATTTTTTTTTTCAGTGGCTAATGTGTGTCTGCAGCTCTGGAAAATATGTGTGAACTTTGAAACACTGGTTAGAGCTGAGATCTGGTGATATAGATACATCCTGTCATCAGTAGCTGAGAGGTAAAAGTGGAAAGGCACTTATTAGTTTCATTAAAATTTAATTTACTGTGGAAAAGGACTGTAAAGCAGTTGACTTTGAGAGATGTGTAATTACACAGTGTTTCTATTCTTAATCTTCAGAGCTGAAACTCAGTTACTTTAATGCAGTAGGTTAAAAAGTCTGAATTTAAGAGACTTGTGCTGGCTTATAAGTATTTTCCTTGTAGGATTTATTTATATTTGTGAAAGTTAATTTGGCTTTTTCCCTTCCCTTGACAGTTGGGGAGTTTCTGTCTTTCGGAGGCTGGGTCTGGCAGTGATGCTTTTTCCTTGAAGACTCGAGCTGAAAAGAAGGGAGACTACTACATTATCAATGGCTCAAAGATGTGGATTAGCTTAGCAGAAGATGCAGGAGTTTTCTTTGTCATGGCAAATACCAACCCATCCTCAGTAAGTTGCTACAGAATTCTTGCATTTAAGTGACAGCTGCTGATATATGAAGCTGTGGATTTTATACTAATAATCTGATGTTAGAGGTTCATATTCTGTGCACCTTTTCCTAGCTGACTGCAAACCTTTAAAAATATTTCCTAACAAAACTTGAGAACTTGATGAGCAATTTAATAAATTTTTCCGACCAGGGAAAATAAAAATGTCAGGATCATGGTTGCTTAGATGAAGAGCACAGCACTGGTGGTGTTCTGAGTAACAGACCTCAACCTTATGTTTTTCCAACCTTTCTGACTTAGCTGGCAAGTTCCTGTTGTTAAAAAGCAAAATGGAAAACTAAAAAGTATTTTATAGCAAAATATGTCCAGTAAAAAATTACATAGCTGAATATGCAAGAATCAGGTTTGTGCCCAGTCTGGATGTAGATAGTAGATTTTAAGGGATATTGGTATGAAAACCAGTTTTTGATTATTTTTCATTCCCCCCAGGGCTACAGAGGAATTACATGCTTCATAGTGGATCGCAACACAGAGGGGCTTCAGGTGGGGAAAAAGGAGGACAAGCTGGGAATCAGAGCATGTTCCACCTGCCCAGTCACCTTTGACAACGTGAAGGTATTGTAAGTTCACCTCTTGAAGCTTAATTTGTGTACTACTGGAACCTGGCCACACATAAGGAAAGAATATTGACTAAATTCCCCGTTTTTTCCCTTAGACACACTGATTGTTGGGCGTATTTTAGCATCTTCCTTCCGCAGAAGTCTAGAGAGGGGTTGGATTTCTTAAATTGTGGTGTAGTTTTTTTTCTGTCATCAGTTTATAGCCATGTGACTCTGGGAATGCTCTAATCAGGTATCCTAGGAATGAAACTGTGGTTTGTGTTTCATGCCTTCACTTATGAGGAACAATTGATAAAACTTGTGAACCCTTTTAGTAGGTGCAAAGCAGACTAGAACAGGAATAATTGGGTGGTTTTATTTTTTAGGTTCCTGAGAGCAATATCCTGGGACAAGTTGGCCAAGGCTATAAGTATGCCATTGGAATGCTCAACACTGGCAGGATAGGGATTGCTGCACAGGTGGGTGATGTGCTCTGTGACTGAGCACAGCCAGGATATCATTTGAGTTTGGACTGAAACGTGTGGAATATTTAAAGCTGTTTAGAAAATACTTTATTAAAAGCTCGAGTGCCACTAGATGTCACTGTTCCCGTAGCAAAGTTACAGCAAGGGTGGGAGCAGCTGCCAGTGGGAAAATTCTCCTCTGATGACATAAGCAATAGACTTTAAAAACATTCAATGGCAATTAGCTTGTCTTAGCTTATCGTTAGCTTATTGCAACTGAATTTTTCCACAATCTTGTCTTCCACTACGAAAATCCATTTTACAAAGAAAACTAACTTCGGAAAATGTAACACCCTGAAATGTATAATATTAATGCTTCCAGCTGGGATTGTATGGGGTTGGCAAATGTAACCTAGTGCTAACTGATGTTTTCCCAACAATTTATTTTTAAAAGTCAACTTATTTTAAAAATAAATGTGATTTTCTCTAGCAGAACTGTTCCAGTTCATTGTTGTGTTTGAAAATTGCACTGTATGGCATCTTAGGGGAAAGTATTTACTGACCGTGGAATTATTTCAAAATGCTGTATTTTGCTGTAAAGTCTGTTTGGATTTCAGAATGCTATTGATCTCAGAGGAAATCAGGTTCAGCCCCAGAATAAAATTACTTGTGATAAGTTTTTATATTTTTACTTTACTTTTTAAAGTAATCTTTTCTTTGTTTATGCTTTGTTGTGCAATATTTCTGTACTACCAATCTCCTTTATCTTTTGCCCTGGTTTGCAGACAGACCAGAAGAAATCCTCTTCATGAAATGGAGATTTTTCCACATGGCAATACACTATGCTGATAATTGGGCTGGCTTTTCCATCATTTCTAAAGATTACCTCTGATTAAACTTTGTCTGATATGGCATTTTAAAAAGGGCTGTGCACCCCATTGTTCCCAGAGATATAAATAATATAAAGGCTCTGGCAGTAAAATACATGGACTGGATTTTACTCTTAATTACTCCAAGTTACATCTTAATTAAAAGTTAAGGTCAGGTAGTTGTTATATCTTAATTACTGCCTTCTTGGCACCTTCAAATTAAGAGAAATGGACTTGACAAGAACAGCAGCTCTAAAGCCCTGTGGTATTGAGTTTAGTTTTGCAGTAGTAATAGTTTTAAAAGATAATGAAGATCTTATAAAATGTAATTGAGGCTTTGAAAACAGTTTCAGATGGTTTTAGTGCAAGGCAGCTGCAATATTATTACAGGTGCTGAAGCTGATGTACTTTGTTCTTATAATTTATATAAGGAGATGACAAATCTGATAATGGGGCTGATTAGCAGCAGACTGCATTATTTTCTTTTAGTGTTTTCCCATGGATCATAATTTTTTTTTGTACATCATTAAAGATAGTTTTCTAAGCTGTCTGATGTGGCACTTTACTGCTTCTGCCTTTGTGGAAAGACAAAATTGATCTAAATTCTTCTACAATTGTTCTGCAGAGTTGGAAGATAGTGGAAGAAATGTTATCTCTCCTTCCCCTCAGCTAAGTTCCTAACTTCTGAAATTAATTGCTAATTCTGGCAATTCAGTCTGGTGTCCTCTAGCAAATGAGAAATTATTTTGCTTATGAAATTAGTTTTGATTAATCATTCAGATTATTTTTCCTTTAATAGGGTAATGTAGATCTATAGACCTTCAGTTTACGGTCATTTTCTTATGCAATTACGAATTTTCCAAAAAACCAATATTTTTACAATTAAGTTGACCCATATGTTTTGTTCAAAAAATGAGTGGTAGTGTTTTCACAAATACTTGCCTGTGGTAAGAAATGGGCATGTAATAGATTTGTTCCTCAAACTTTTCTTTATTATAACTCACCTCAGTTTGTGTGACAACTGTTAAAATTCTGGCTCCTAGGATTCTCTATACAAGTTTTAGCAATAACTTGGTAGGAAGAAAACAACTTTTCTCCTGGATACCAACCTGCCTGACCAGAAGATGACCAATTATTATCATCTCCTTTAGGTGCATTCAATGAATCAATTTTTTTGACCATATCCTTATTTTTCCTTACAGATGTTAGGACTGGCCCAGGGGTGTTTTGACCGTACAGTTCCCTACACAAAGGAGAGAGTCCAGTTTGGGAAAAGCGTGTTTGATTTCCAGGTACTTGTTAATGGGATGTTTCCTCCAAGAAAGAATAGTGACCACAATAAACAGTGAAATTAATATTAGGATTTGCATAATTCATGTTCCACTTCACGTCTTGTCTCTCCTCCTCAATATTTGAGAAGAATTAAAAAAAAAAATTCTGGATGAACGTTCATCTGCCGTGTAAAATTCAGCAAGTGCCACACAAATAATTTAAAACTTAAAAATGTTATTGAAAAAATATAATATATATATAATATATATTATTTTTATTTTTATATATATATAATATAAAAATATATTCCTTTTGCTTGATAACTTATTGACATTCTTTGAAAATAATACACATGGACCTCCCTTCTGATTTTAATGTCACACTATACTGAATGTGCTCCAGTTTTTATACCCTTTCATGAGGTATAAGGGAAGGGCTTTTTCTGGAGACACTAGAAATGATAAAAAGATGAGGAAAACTGATTGAATTATTAGATTTCCTGTGTTGTACAAAGACATTTAGTTTTCATTATAATATCTGTTTCTTGCAGCGAAAAAGACTCTTTGTTGCAAAAATGATGTATAGTTTAATAAGGAAGATACATAATTGTAATTACTCTGGTAATTTTCTTGTTAAAAGAAACCTACATCTCAGCTGAAGAGAAGGAACATTAGCACTACTCATAATTTATGCAAATTTTAGGAAGCACTCATAGATACCGAGGAAATGATTGGAACTACGTCTTTGGAATGGGAAATGGAATTTATAATTGCCAAATCATTTTGGTATTTTGACCTGCCTATATATTTCTGCAGATCTGAGAGAACGGTGTTAATGTTCTAATAAGATGAAAGATTTCATTGTGTTTTAGACTACTAAATGTTCATTTTCAATGATCATAATATTTGGGTGTTCTTAAATAAACCCATTCTTCTGTAATACCGTTCAGATGTGAGCTCCATCACCTCTTTCCTTCCCCTTGAAGCCGTTCCTCAGTCGTGTCCTCTGTACCTTTAAGCTGCTTCTAAATTTTGTCTTGTGCCTCTGGGACAAGGAAAGGAGTTGTCACCTTCCTAGTTTTCCACTTTTATTTAAGAAATATTTGTTTACAAGTCTTCCTTGGCTGAGCTCTTTAGGGAACCAGACCTGGTTTTGTCTCAATGAACAGCTGTAGAATGAAAACACAGCTCTGACTTCCTCATGCCTTTGTAGCCCCGAGGAGAATGTTAAGATAGGGATAAAATTATCCTTTATATTCCTGGGTTTAACTAGGTAACACTCTGTCCAGCCAGTCAGGCAGAAAGAACCCCAGTGCTCCTGAATCCAAGAACAGGAAAGGGGAAAATAGGACTGCAGTTCCTGAGAGCACTTCAGGGGCCCAGGAGTTTTCCCAACCTCTGTCGATAAACACAGAAGGAGCATGGAATTACTTCCCACCTGGATCTCTTATTTTTATTTTAGAGTGCAGGTGCATTCCGTGGTGAGCAGAATGGTTGTTGCTGGGAGCTCCAGTGGGGCTGTGGCTCTGTGTGAGTGCTGTGGTGCTGTTGCAGGGGATGCAGCACCAGATTGCCCAGGTGGCCACGCAGCTGGAGGCAGCCAGGCTGCTGACCTACAACGCGGCGCGGCTGGCGGAGGCGGGCAGGCCGGCCATCAAGGAGGCCAGCATGGCCAAGTACTTCACTGCTGAGGTACCTGAGCTCCCTCACTCCAGGCCTTCATCCCACTGCTGCTAAAGCTCCTTCTGTTACAGTGTGAACTCGTAATTCATCTTTGCTGTGAAATCTCTGCATGTACTTTTATCCCTGGAGGTGTTCGAGGCCACGTCGGATGAGTCTTGGGGCAACCTGGGCTAGTGGAAGGTGTCCCTGCCCATGGCAGGGGAGTTGGAACGAGATGAGTTTTAAGATCCACTCCAACCCAAACCATTCTGTGTTTTTCAGTCCATGCACAGAATCTGAAGTAAGTCACCAAAAAATAAGCTGCTCATGCCCCTAAATAAATTTTTTAAATCAACCAACAACACCAAAAGAGGAAAGTGAATTAACACTTTCACTTATCAAGAACGATTTAATTTTCTCAGAAATCTTATTGTGGCATGAGAAGTGACACTGTAAAGAGTTCATTTGTGACCATTTCAGCTCTTCTGGTCACATCTGTGAGTCTTAGAATGACTCAAAACTGGATGACTTTTCCCTCTTTGCAATTGCTGTCTTGCATACCACTGCTGGTCTTTTGCACAGAGCAGCACAGAAACTACTGCTGTAACAATTAGTGAAGTCCTGATGTCCTCTGGTTTATGTTGCTTTTATCCTAAAATGGCTTGCTGAAGATGAATACCAAAATACCCATCCTTCTTCCCTCCTGTTCTAGTCGCTGCTTTATTCCTTGTTTTGTTACTAATTAGGTACAAAGTATAAGTTTTACTATCACTGTCTGAAGTTGAATCCTGTAACTCTGAAACTCTCTTCGTAGGTTGCAACACTGACAACCAGTAAATGTATTGAATGGATGGGAGGTGTTGGATTCACCAAAAATTACCCAATAGAAAAGTACTACCGTGACTGCAAGATAGGTGAGTGCCACTTTCTTACCAAGTGTCTCTTGTAGCTTTGGTGCTATTAAAGTTTGAGGAAGAAGGGCTGGCTTTTTTCCTCAGGATATTTTTCCTTGAGACTGTATCAACACAAATTGAAAGGTTCAGATATAAAACTTTAGGTATAAAGGTATGTACCTGCAAGGCTAGTTAAAATATTTCATTAGATACCAACAAAATACAGACACAAACACTGTGTCCCATTCTATTAAGAAAATTTCTGTAAAAAAAAAAAAAAATAATTGAAAATACCTTCATTGGCTTTAAGATCTGAATCCTAGTGGAGTTTTCTTTTCAAGGCTTTCTTATTTATGAGGAAAATCCTTGGAACAACAGTTTGATATTTTTAACAATATTACCCTTTGGCTTTTATTATAACAGTATTTGGAATGTCTTCATTTTTGTTGGCTATTTAAGACTTTCTTTTCAGGAAAATGTCTTTATATTTTGTGTTGCCAGCCAGAAAAGTGCTTTCATTGTTACAGATAATAAAATAGGAACTTTTATAATATTATATAAATAATTACAATTCTGTGCTACTACTTGCACAGTAAAGCTTCATTTCATAATTGTAAAGGTTCTCACTGGACTTTAGGATGATATTTTGGTCTCTCTTCATAAACTCACTGTGGGTTTAGAGTCTATTAATTTTCTACTAACTTGTTTTCTTCTGATTTCAGGTACAATATATGAAGGAACTTCAAATATCCAGTTGAGCACAATTGCAAAATTCATAGCCCAGGAGTACTGAAACCATAAGGACTTTCTTGATGCTGTATAAAAATTATTTCCCTGAACAATGATTGTAAATTTATTTGTAATTACAGAAGATACTGATGACATCATAAATAAGAATACACCATCACAGTGAAATCACAGGGAAAACCATGAATTCCCCATTTCAGGAGAGGGGGTGATTCATGTGAAATCATGAATGCCACATTCAAATCCAAACTTCTTCCTGCCTGAGACACTTCCAAGCACTGAATTTAGCTCCCTTAGGTCATGCCAGCAGTTTATCTCCACTTGGAGATTTCAGAGTGAAAACTAAGGAATCCATTCTCCCTGATGATCCACCTGGGAGAAGGGACTCTCCACGAGCAGCAGAGCTGGTGTGGGGAGTGGAGCTGCAGTTGGGATGTGCTGCCTGCATTAGCGTGGGGTGCAAAGAGAGGGAAGTGGTGGTTTCCTCTCTCCCAGGTGGAGTGATGTCTGTGGAGCTGCTGTAATTGGAGTGATTTTTATAGCAGCCCTCAGTGTGTTCTTAAGGATATCTTTGTAATTAAGCCCTTGCAGCCCCAATTTGTACTCCTCAAAGGTGGATAATATCCACCTCCCTTTCCAGCCTTCTCAGCTGTTAAGGGTTTTAATCTAAGAGCCTATTTATAGTTCTCTTTTCATAAAAGGTTGAGTTGAAATTTTTCTGAAATGGGGTTAAAAAAGCTCTAGTAGTTCTGCAAAAGGACAGATATAAGCTGGGTAATAGGAGTGCTGTGATTCTACCTCACAGTGGCCTTTCCACATTCAATGCATTTTACAAACTTTAAAGGGAGGCACTGTTAATTTGCAGCCTAGAATTCCTTGCTCCTGGAAGTTAGTGGTTCTCTAGCACAGTTTTTCCCTTTTTTTAAGAGAGAAAAAAGGGCAGGGGGTTGGGAAGTATTTGCTTTTTTTATTTGTCTCTGTTTACTCTAAAATTAGACATTTTATTTACAGCAGAAACCTCTTCAGTGCTGGAGAGCTAATTAACTAATAATCAAGAAACAGGAAGCTTAATATATGAAAAATCATCCTAATTGCTGTAATTGGCAATCTGTTTCAAGTGTTTTGGGGAGGGAAGGATTGGTTTTCTGGTTTTGGCTGCCTTAGAGGAATCTCATTTTTAAATCTTGCCTTTCACTGATGATTCACTCTGAGTGGAGCTTAGAACATTACAGGCTGAGACTCCCAGAGGATTTCCTAGCAAAACCAGGGCAAGTGACACTTAACAAGTGGGATTTGTAAAACAAGCAGTGCCTTAGACAAAGAAACAAGCAAGGATGAAAAGCACTACTAAAAAGTTCTCTGACTTCAAAGGGAAGTAACTGCTTTAGTGAATTAATCTCTCTGTGTACATGCTTTGCCTGTTAATGGGCAAAGAATTATTGTGGTGATTATCCTTATGCCAATAAAAAATGCCCCTCCCATATCAGTTTGATCAAGAGCTTTGAGATTTACAAAAATATAAGAGTAGGAAGGTAGACTAGATGGTTTCTGAAGTTTTCTTCTAGCAATATTATTATTAATCATTATCTTTATTAATACATTTCAGATTTGCTTGCAGGCTTTCTTTCAGCTGAATTGAAACAGCTGGGGAAATTTAGATTAGAATTAAAACTAGAATTAAGACTACAGACACCACAACATTTAACTACTGTTATTCTGCTCAACACAGTCTGTCTGTGAATCCATAATAATCCTAACCACACTGCAAAATGCTGGGGTTATGCTGATTACTGTGCTGAGTTGTGGCAAGGTGAGGCAGCCCTTGTCTGCTGAGGTTTAATCTGCTTTGCTCACTCCCCACAGAAAGCAGGGTTTGGTTTTTGCTGTGATCTCCTGGTTTGAGACACTCTCAGCTTGGCATCTGCAGTTTTGTGTGAGACTGAGGACTGGCAATACTTAACTGATTCAATACAGTGCCAGAAGCAAACCCTTTGTGGAGGAAAGTGCAGAGCTCTTTGAAGGACTGTTAAGGGCTGGATAACCAGGATTATGTAAAAAGACTCTCTTTGTGTAGAACTGTGTCAGGTATCCATTGGAAAAAATAGCCAGGGGAAAATGAGATTAGTGTGATTCCTCACAGTCTGATATGGGATGCCTGAGTCCAGGAAACAACCTGAACATCCTCAGCAGCAATTCAACAGTAGCTGATGAGCTATTTTTTCCTCAATAAAGCAAGGTCAAGCCTTTAACTAATGTTACAGCTGTAAATATTTCATGTCTTTGTTATGTATGCTGTATTTTGTACACAGTTTTGAAAGAAATAAATAATGTATTGTATTTGTATACACAATTCTGTGGAGGAGTATGTGCACAAATCAATTACAGCCCCTGAGTAGCTTTCCTTGCTGTTTTAGGAGGACAGGTACCTGTGTGGAGAGCAGTGGCTACTCTGGTCACTGATTCTGGGGAGAGTCACAGAATGCTTTGGGTTGGAAGGGACCTTAAATCCCACCCCTGCCAGGGCCAGGGACACCTTCCACTATCCCAGGGTGCTCCAAGCCCTGTCCAACCTGGCATTATTTCCTCCCCTCAATTCCATTGCTGCTCTGAACTCAGAGGTTTGGTTAGGAATGAGAAGTGCTCTGCTGTTCTCCAGGAGCTGTTTAGAACTGCCTGTGCTCCCCAGCCCTTTTTTCTGCTTTGGGACAGGCATTTTTGGGTGGTCATAAATGGCAATTCTACGTTTGGCACTGTGGGCACGGGCTGCAGAACTGGTGTGGGCAATGCTGGGAGCCTTTCTGAGCTTCTAAGCTGCTTTATATCCTCAAGATGTATTTTATTAGTGACTTTTCCCTTTTTATGCCCTTAGTCCATCCAGTCTGTTGTCCTGGAACAGCAACTTCAGTATCAAATGTTGCATGTGAGCTTCCCTGGTTAGAAGAAAAGACCTGTATTGAGAATGTATTAAAAAGTGCCTGAATTTTGGTTTTGACTTGATACAGTGCTAATCTTGTGTATCAGTACATGGTTCTCTAATAATCTGTCATTTAAAATTGTTACCAGATCTTGCAGGGTTTGTACCAGGAGAGAATGACTGTGCCATGTCAGGTTTCTCTAGTTCTGGTTGGTGATCAAGGCAGATTTCCACAGAAATGTTTAATCACTACTTGGGAAATGCTCAAACACAACATTTTATATCATCTTTTCTATGCTGTTGTTCTTTCTTTCATCTTTTCTTTTCCCCATGTAAAGATTGTGTTAGAAAAGGCTTACATGAGCTACAGAGTTATTGTTCTTTGGGAGCCTTTTGCTATGTAAAGACTTTTCTAATTAACATGTTATTGCATTTCCACTTGGAAATCTTTTGGTGAGAGACACATTTCAAGTTCTTCTACCAAGCTAAGCTCGATTGGAAGCCCAGTCTGTTTTGAAAGCAGCTGTCTGACTTCCCTGAGCTGGTACTGGATACACAAAAGCTGAAGAAATGCTTTTCCTCGGCCCCAGAATGTATTCAGGGTAACTGGAAATTACCAGTGTGTTCTCTAATAGCTTGTTTATTGTTCAGAGGGACATGCAGTGTACACTGTAACATTTTTTTCTGGTGAAATATTTAGAAATATAAATAAAAAATATGTGCAGTCTCACTAGACAGTAATAGCATTTTATATATTTTGTCTTTCAAGATCATGTGGATTTACATCTTTCTGAAGCTATTCTCTCTCAGTAACTGCAGAGCTGCTAACACTGGAGGACTTAGACAAACTAAAAAAAAGTCAAGTTTTTAGTGACTCCTTTTTAGTGAGGATAAAGAGGGGCTGTTTGCTGCCTTCAGTCAGGGACAGTCAGCCAAGTCTCAGGCAATGACCCAGCCCTCAGCTGGACAGAATCGTTTTCTGATCATCCTTCTCATCACATTAAGTTTGCCACAAGAGTCTTGGATGTTTTTGGCCTGAATTGTTTTCAAGGACTCCCTGTAAAATTCTTCTATTCCCTAATTTGCATCCTAGGTATGCAAATTAAATGCAAATTTTTCCATACAAACAGAGCAGGTTTTAATTGTGTTGCTGAGGTTTTCTGCTTTTGTTTAGATCATTCCCAAAGACATGATAATTACATGTTTGACATTAGCTTCTCTGGACACTTTTTGGTTTTCTGTAGAAGAAATTTGCTAAACTGCCATAAAAATAATCCAGGAATAATTTAAAAATAAAAGTTAAGGTTCTGGAAGCATAGTTAAATAGTGAAAAGCTCCAAAGAACTTGTTTGGTCAATGCAGCTGCTGAAGATGGAGTTGGTCCTCTCACTATCTGTCCAGGCTTTAGAAGGAAAATAATTTTCTGGGTTTAATTGCAGCAGTGCCTACATTTGATTGATAAGGCAGATTATTTTTGACTGTTGCTTGAATAATAAAAGCTGGATTCATCAGGATATTTGTCATAAAATACATTTGAGTGCTATGCAGGATTCACAGCTTCCAAGGACCAAAGGAAGGTGCAGCACCAGATCTTCCGTTTAATGCTGGAAGAATTTTAGCTCTCCTGTACTTTGACTTCAGTGATCCAATTTGCAGAGATAAACAATTCTCTGGCAGTAATGCAGCTTGCCATTATTTGATAATTATTTAAAATGTGCCTCGTTACCCTTGTGTAAGAATCTGGGCTGCAGGGGAGTGCTGGTTGTGCTCTGATTCTTCAGGGGCTGACACAGCACTGGGTTAAAGCACCCCATGGTCTGGTGTCTCAGACTGTTCTAATTTAATAGCAGACCTTCTCTATCCTGCTGCTTCTATTTAGAAGTGTCCAAAAACCTTTTTTTTTTTTTTTTTTTTTTTTCTTCTCCCAACTGTAAAAGCCTTCTGGCACTAAATTACATCTATTCCTTGACTGAAACATATCTGCTCTATGCTAACCTCATTATCCAGGAATGATTTCTAGAAGAGGAAGTGAAGAATAATTAAATCATTCCTAACTGAAGGAAATGCTTCGCAGAACTATACAAATTCCAATTTGGCCAAGATGCTGTGGTTTCAGATTCTATTTCTGGGAAGGGCAGAGGGACAAACAGTTATTTTTGGAGTCATGGGCAGCTGGGTTCTGGCTCCAGTTTTCTCTCTTACCTTGAGCTGGGAATGGGCTGGGACATCCCTGCTGAGGATGGAGCTCAGTTCCTGGCACCACCCTCTCAGTACCTGCCCTGCTGGGAGTGCTGGGAAATTAAACTTGTCCCCCTTGCTGCAGGGGTCACCTGCTTTGCTTGGTGCTGGCTGAGACCCTGAATTGGGGGATTTTCCTGCAAAATCGTGCCTCAGCCCCGATGAGAAGCAGCGCTGTCAGCAGTGGTGCCCTGCCCTTGCTGTCAGCACAGCAAAAGCTGTGAGGGGACAGACACTTCCCCCCTTAGCCTGGGATAAAATCAGGATTGGATTTTGGGGGTTAAAAGCGAGCTTGCTGTGGGTGTGCTCAGCATGGGGGAGCCCATGGGCTGGGCACGGCCCCTCATGGGGCTCTGCTCTGCACAGCTTCAGATTTTCACATTTATCCATCTGCAAATCTCACTCTTCCAAAGCTTAAGGCAAAAAGAAGGTAAAAAAAAACCCTCACAGCTAGCTCTTTTATGTGAGGATGTTTGCAAGTAAATCAGTGATGTATAAATGGTTTATTAATTGGGAAAAATACAACTAGCATGCTGGAAGAACAGCTTTTCAGTGCTCCACAACTTTGGTCTTTCAAGGAATCAGATCACTGAAATGAGTTATGCATTTAAGAAATCCACTCAGAATTAAGAACACATGTCCTACTTTCCCAGCTTTTCCTTTACAAGTTGCATATTACAATAATGGAGTGTAAAGAGTAAACTTCAGTGATTTGCAAAAGGCACCAGCCTTGTGCCTTTTCCAAACTGGTTGATTTATATGCTGTTTGCTGGTTTTGAGAACACAAAACAATTAATTCATGTGTGAAAAGAACAGTGAATTAATCCTAGAGAGCCCTGGAGCCTTTAAAGACTTGAATCATATGTTGAGCTCATTTAAAACTTACATAAGAAATTAATGTAGAATAAAGCCCTTTAATTTGAAAAGTGCATCTATAGTAGGTGTCCCTAGGATATCTTCTGGATCATTATTCAGAAAGGTTAAGGAGGACTTTATTTTTTCCTTTCTTTCTTTCTTTTTTCCCCCTTATATTCAGTATGTATTTTCCAGTTTGCAGCTCAACGTGGTGCATTTCAACTTATAAAGAGGCAGAGATTTTAAAAAGAAACGGGGAGCTTTTTATTCACCTTCCACTTAATTTCCTTGCTGCCTTGCCAGTCCCAGCTTAATGAATGTAATTGCTACCTTTGATGAAAATACTATTATCAAGATCACACATTACATTGGAAAACAGTTTTTCTTTAAACACAGCTACTGCAGTCTCTAATTATGCATGTAACAAGTGGCTCCTGAACAAAAGAGCATGTTGTCTACAATTGCTAGGAATTGGAGCAAGGCAAATTTGAACAAAGAACAGATTAGATTTGCTCCATGCTCCACAAAGCCCATTCCCCTGATTAATTTCCTGCAAAAACTAAAACAATTCTCTCTTAAAAGAAACTAACCCTCATCCCCAGAATGATCCATATGCCATTTGTGTCAATCTATATGATGATAATGGCTACAGATTTAAATTATTAACTATTAGGTGGAGTAAAATAGGAAAGCTCTTTTATAAACTTACCTTTTCATATGTAAATAAGCAGTACAAGGACTTAAGGAACAAAAACCTGACTTTTCTGTGGAAACCAGGAGCAAGAAAGCACCCAGTAACTGAAAGTCTGAATTGTGCGTGTATAATCCAATTATTTTGTCAGTTTACTCTGTGCTCCGTGTTCTGCACAGGCACTGCAGCAGGAAAACCAATGTCCTGTTGGGTTTTCCAAGGATGACATATTTGAGGGCTGATTTCCTTGTTTCCATTTGAGGAGAGTTCTTCTGAAAAGCCTTTCATTTAATTCTCAAAACAAATCATTTTGTCAACAAGGTTTAATGAGTCTAAACCAGATTTGGAGATATATTTTGCTATCATTCCATGGAAAAGCAGGTAAAATTTTGAATTAGTACTTAGCCTTGGATAAAATCCTGCAATATGGATTGAATTGGGTTTTTTTGGTATTTCTAATCCAAGGAATTAGCCACAGCAGTTTAGAATACAGTGTTATTTTTCATTCCTACTTGCATTGATCCAGGATCCCTAGCTGTGGTACAGGATGCACGTAAGCCACGGTCAGGTGGGTAAAAGCCAAAAAAAAAAAAAGAATTCTGCTCCAAGGTGTTTACAAGCTGTGTTAGCACTGGGTGTGAGCTAATACAAACCAGGGTCTAGATTATTTTTAAGGAAAATTGGTGAGCTTCTGTCTTAGAAGGAAATAACAGCAGGCATGGTGGTTTTGGTGCCAGCAGTGGCAAAGTGAGGTGGCAGAGGTGTGTGTAATAGCAGCCTCTTTTCTCTGCACAAGAGCTGCCAGAGTCTTTGTGTCCTCAAAACGTCGCTGCAGAGATCCCAGGGACAATCCTGCCCCTGTCACACCTGTCATTTATCCCTCTCAGTCCCAAAACCTGCTTTGTTTGCAGGTTTTCACAGTTCTTCCCAGTTCACATTACTTGTAGTCTTAGAAAATCTTCAAAATCTACCCTGCAGATCAGAAAAAAAAAAAAAAAACCCTAAACCAAAACCCCTCCTTATTTTAAATGTGGATAGAATTAATCAAGATGTAATTATGACACCAAATGAAATTACTTGGAACATAAAATCCTTCTTCACCAAAAAACTTCTTTAAGAAACTGAATTAAAGAAAATGTAAGACATTTCTTAGAAATGAAAATAATTTCTGCTTCCAGTTTTCCTTGAGTGTTCCAGATACTGTGGGTCTTCCGATGATGGGACACCACAAAGCCTGCACTGGTGGGAAAAATCCATGAGAACAGCCCCATGGTTTTGAGGGTTCTGGCTGCAAATATCTGAGACAAAACAGAGCAAGTCTATAATTGCTACCCGGGGAAGCTGGAGAACAAGACCAGTATATTCACAAAATCCAGAATAACTTGTGGATGAGTTCCCTGTCTCCCCTTGAACAATTTGAAAGCAATCTCACGAGTCTGGGGCAGCACCTTTGTGTACTTCTATGAGAAAGTGTCAGGGTGTGAGTTTTTCTCATTTTAGAGACAAATCCACTGTTCATCTCTTGTTTTAATGTAGCATTTGCTCAACACACTGTAAAAATAGCTGGCTGGGGAGCTTGGCAACATTCCAGTGGCACTTGGAATATTTAGCCCTTCTTCACACTGTCCCTATTTGGGTTTCACATCAGCCAAATGCAGAAGTTTATCACAGTTCCTGGTGTAACCCACACATCTGTGTTTTTCTGGGTGTGAGGTAGCACCTACTAGTGCATTTTTTAGCACAGCCATTGTCTGGAATAAACATTAATTCACAACCCCCCCGTGGCCCCTGGTGCAGGGGCTGCATGGGGACACAGCAGATTTCTCTGGGGGTGTGAGACACCTGATTGCTCTGGAGGATTGCTTATTTTGTATGGGTAGATCAACCAGAAACTAAAAACTCCAGCCCTGAAGCCTTCACATGGTGCTACAGCGAATGGAAAGGAACCAGCCCCAGCCCCAGCTCTGGTTCCTGTAGGGAGTCCTCCTCTGACAGAGGGAAGTGCTGCTCCCTCCTTTGCACAGTGACAGGACATTTGTGCTGATCACAAATTGGAATCTAACTATTATTAGCCAGTGGTGGGGAAGAGTAAATAATGGACCAAAGAGGATGATAAAGAACTGAAAAGGAGAAGGCTTTAGTGAGGTTTTACCCACCTCAGTCCCCTTCTCCATCCAGTTCTTAAAATAACGCAGAGCAGGGAGCAGACCTTGCACCCACGTTTACATAATCCCAGAGCAAATAATCCCTTTGCTTTCAAATTATCCCAGTGGGAATGCAAAAGGGAAAGAGTCAGTGCAGAGCCACTGATGCCTTGAGAAGCTGTTCTAGAAGAGAGGCTGGACAGAGTTACAGAATAAAGCAGGGATTTATTAAAAGGATCTCCTCAATGGATCCACCTTGGGCAGCACCAGAGCCCAGCCAGGGCTGCACCCAAGATGAACCCAAATGGTCCCAAAATGCACAACCAGTCCCAGGGTCTCCAGAAATTTTATAAGTTCTGCTCCATTTGCATATTGGAGTTCATTGTCCCATTCCAGCTTTAGCCCATGCAGTCCCATCCTGCTTGTTTTTCTCTCTCCAGCCCACGTTGTTTGTGCTCCTGGGGCTGAGGTTTGGATCATTTGTCCTTGGTGCCCAGCTGGAGAAGGAATTGTTTTGTCTCCCTGCTCTGTGCAGAGAGCTCACCATGCCCTGATATGAAGCCCAGACCCTCACACTAAAGCAGCACAGAATCTGAAAAATAGAAAAGCCAAAACCTGAGGCATCACCAGGGGCAGCTCTTTCCTCAGCCGTGCTGGAGCTGAGCACGGGCCAGCTCAGTGCACCTCAGCCGGCACACAGGGGCCATTTGTCTCAGGCTCTTCTCTACCCAGATGTATGATCCAGAGAGAAGGAAAAAGGAGTTGAGGTTTAAACTCTTATCACTAAAGTGAGTCTCCCTCTACATTAAAAAACTATCCAGACATTGTAACAGGAATGGGTTCAGTTCTTATGTCATAAATTTGTGTGTGTAGAAAAAAGACTTATTGGCGAATTTAGCAGTATTTTTCGTTGAACTGGCAGTTGCTAACCATTACACCAGTATTTATTTGATTCTTAAAGAGCACAAAAGCATGGACTACAAATAAAGAAGATGGAGTAATAGCTTTTGACTGGACCACTAGCTTTAAACTTGAAATGAAGTGTCCAGTTTTGAGTTACTGTGTCCAAATGCCATTTGTACAGTTTGAAAAGTGGGGGCATTTTTCCAGCTTGTCACTGTTAGCTGTAGTTCATTCCAGTGAATGATATCACTGAAGGAGCAGTTGTTCTGCTATAAGTACTTCACTCATGACTGGAATGTATTAAATGTATTAATCTGTGCCTGAGAGTGTAATTTAGGGAAGCCCTACATTTGACACATTCTTGTACATCCTTATTTTATTGCCTTATCCTGCAGGTAACAATGTCTCAAAAGCAAAGGGACGGGATGAAGTTAAAATTACATGTCACCAAATATTATATGCACTTTTTGCCGCTCGTTTCGCTGTCAGAATTACGGATTTTCAACAACATTAGTTTAAATATGTTTATGACTTGATTTACACCTCTGATGTCAAAATAAAATGCTAGGCAGGAACCCAAGGTTTCTAATGAGCTGGGAGGTGAGATGAAGCCATGAGGGGAATGTCCCCAGCCTCAGAGCTCCATCTTTCATGACAAAACTCTGTCGCAGCCGGCGCCTGGGCCGAGCAAAGATAAAACGCGAGGGTTGAGTTATCCTGGAGAGTATTTGTCAAACCTGCTTTAAGCCAGCAGAATAAAAATGTATTTTTGTGGCAGGGTTAGGCTTTATGTCAACTAAGTGAACCCGTGAAGCATTTATAGCCACCTCGTGACTATTGCCTGTCATAAATTTGAAACGCTCTTAATCCAGGGGTGCGTAATGTCGAGGCACTCGAGGCACTCTCAGCACCTTCCAGGTAATTATCCCCCAGATTGCTGGGGGAAATTAGGGGTGGGCATGGTCCGTGGTAACAAGCAGCATTTTCTGAATGGCGCTGGGAGCTGTGCACCTGGGAAGCGGAGCACATGGCTTGCTGCCCAAACCAGGTGTGGTGTGGGAGCCCTGGCTGCTGCAGGTGCCTCTGCTGTGGTGAGCAGCCCTGGCTCTGAGGAAATTAAAGCAGTTGGAGTGGCTGGATTGGAAGTGCAGCCCTGGTGACTGTGCTGAAAACCAGCTCACCTCCCCTTCCTTCGCGGGGCATGGAGAGCATTTAACAACCGCTGCATCCCTAATTTATGCTCAGCCAGAATTTCCCTGAAGAGCTGAACCCCTCAGCCTCCAAACACCCTGGGCTGCTCCCTTGCTTTGACATCCACGTATTCCCTTGTGCACATCCCAAAATAACCATCCCAGACTGGCCCCAGCTTCTCCTACGGGGCGGGAAAGCCTTTGGCGCTGAGGTGCCCCCGCTCCACCTGCAGGCATCGTCAGCTGGCAGTGATGGGGATGATGGAGGAGATGGGACCAGTGCCTGAACTCTGACCTTATCGATCCAGCCACCCCCTCCCAGCTGAGTGGCTGCAGCCCAGTCAGCTGAAAAGGAATTTAAAGGGCGCTCGTCCTCCCCGCGCGGCCCTCCTGTCATTAATAACGTTTTCATCCGTGACAGTGATAAACACGCGGTACTTGAGGGGAGTTTATTAAGGTCAGTCCATAAATAAAAATTAAAATTTAAAAAAATGGGTTTACACAGATGAACAGATGGATGAATAAAGTGATTGGTAAAACAATAAATATGAAAATAGACAGATGGATGAAGTATCTCTAAAAGCCCAATGCCTCAAATGCTGGCAATGTTGTATCAGACCCTTCTCTCCTCTCTGTTAAAAAAACAGATTTAATGAAGCTGCTGCAGAACTTATACATTTCAGGGATCTATGGCCTGACTAATATTTTGTCATTTAATGCCTATTCTCCAGCCTGATAAAAAGGATTGCAGCCATTTCTCTATGTCAGGTGTATAACTGAGTGCTACTAAAAGTTAAATGTCTCATCTGTCCTTGGATCTAAATACAGATGGCCTTAAACCTTAGAGTTTTTCTTAATGCAGGATGGTATACAATACCCTGCCTGACTTCTTTTATCATTCTCAAAGAGACAGAGATTTGTATCTTGGTGGAATTCAGGCTACCAGGAAGCAAATATCTTTCTTCACTTTCAAACTCTGCATATCATTTAGAGAAATTAAGCCAAAAAGCCTAGTAGCACTTCAGCTGAGGAATTCAGGCAGATCTTAATGCTGTATAAAATCCAAAATTTCCTTGGGAAGCATTTAATGTCTGGCTATCATACCAGTTAAATTATAAATTTTATCCTTAGCTGGGCATTATTTAAAAGTGATGAGGAAGTGGCAGAGGAGAAAAGTTCATTTCAGCTTCATGTGATCTTTGCTTCTGTGCTGGCTCTGCAGACAGCTGAGCTAGAGAGGGAGGAGGCATCATTTGGGGAAACCTGTGCGATCCTTAAAACACTTGGTTTGGATTCAAGCCTTTAAATTTGCAACACCTAAAAGAACCTAAATGGTTGCCCCTGATTAAAT